>NW_026596143.1:13819841-14196302 GCF_907164565.1 Psammomys obesus | reverse complement strand
GTGTGTGTGTGTGTGTGTGTGTGTGTGTGTGTGTGTGTGTGTGTGTGTACACAGTAGGTTACATGCAAAAGCTAGAGGAACGCCATAGATGTGAATACCTTCTCTGTTCACTGCATAGCAGTAATGTCACACTGTTTCTGCAGGCACTTCCTTGTCCACAGACTCTTGGCTGCCTGGGAAGAGTTCTTGTTCCCATCCAGTTCTGACACACGTATGACTATAATTCTATGCTGAAAAAAACTATCTCAGATTGCAACCAGACCTTTCTATTGTACTTGAGAAAATAGTCTTTATGTCTTGTGCTGTAAACCCTTACAACTCTCAAAGAACAAACAAACAAAATAAATCCCGAAACCTCTTCATTATGAGTGGTCCACCATCTGTGCCCACTGTCTGTACTCAGACACAGCTCAGTACTGTCCACAGGCAGGAAAAAAAGCCTTCTTCAGGGCTATTCAGAAGATATTTACCTGAGTTTCCTGGGACCAAGCAGAAGAAAACAGCACAGAGTAGCAAAGCCTTCATGCTTTATGGCTCCCTCTCTGGGCAGGAAAGCAGGTGTGACTAATGACAGAGTTAAGCCAGGTGGGGAAGGAAGACAAGACCTTTATAGTTTTGGAGAATGCTACTCAGATGTGAAGGCATTTATCTGCTCTACTGAGTTAAGCTGTGGGCAGAAAGTGCCAGGTAATCTTTCTTCTTTGCCTAAAAATAGACCACAGTGGCATTCCCTAGAGGCAGAGATAGGCCAATTTAGCATGTGCAACTTGAAGAAGGACCTTGGGAGACTGGCTGCTGCACACAGGCCCTGTGGTAGGCTGGGAGGTGACAGAGACTTAATCGTGTAAAGATGTGTCCTTGGCCTTCGAAGTGTTCGGCTGGGCAGGACCCACCTCAGCTGAGAACACCACAGAGACTGTTCTGAGCAGAAGCCACCCCCAGAGAGCTGCTCAACAGAAACGCAGCCCCATATGCACACACAACTTCCAGTATAGTGTGACTTATCACAGTCCGTAGACAAGAGTTAGGCGGCAGATTATGACATAAGGAGACAATTAGCGATTTCCCACACAGCAGTGAAAATAGGAGAACGTGACAGCAGCAGCAGCAGAGGGATGCAAAGAGGCCAGATACAACACACCAAATTCACAAATTTGCAAAAGGAAAACTACTAGAAGGCGGAATGCTGTCCACACTGGGAGAGGAAGGCATATCTCACATCTGTCGAGGTCCTCTCCACTTGAAGAGGTCAGTTGGAGGGGTCAGGGAGACAGAAAGCAATCTTTAGGAAGGGGGTCCCAAGCAGAATCCAGGGCAGATGATCCTGAAACAGATAGTCAACGCAGCTACTCATCCTGTCCTTGTTTTAGTCTCTGGTCAGTTGGATTTGCTTCTCTTAAAATTCCAATAAAAATGGAAAAATCTTTGCCCTTGAACTCACAGCAGTTGTGGTTACCCATTCAAAATTGGACTGCCCAAACAACCTGCCATGGAGAAGGGGAGAGACTCAAGCCTAGCCCCTCTCTGAGGATCTGACATCTTATCCAGCGGCGTAGATATAACTAAGGTCTCCATGTTCCTGTGAGGAACTCTTCATAACTGTTCCTGTAAGCAACACAAGTGGAGCTCACTAGGTCAATTAAAAAGGCAAAGGACACAAAAGTAGGGAGTTAAAATTAGACCAAGTTATGCAGAAGTGGGAGGGGATACAAGAGAGCAATGGGCGTGAATGTGACCAAAATATGAAGTATACATGCGTTAAGCTGCCATAATGAAACTCGTTATACGTAATTAATATGTATCAATCATAAACCAAAGAGTAAAAGAAAACAAGCCTATCCTCAGGGCTCCCATGGCAATTCCAGTAGTTTCTCATTAACCCTTCCAATAACTTCTAACTTCTGAGTGGATGTATAGGCATCCATAGCCTCATTGCTAAACAAACAGCAGACTTCACCCATTACTCTGCTCTTTCCTTTGTTTGGATGGCATATGTTGGAGAGATGTTTTAAGTGGGAATATGGAAAGCTTTCTCATTTTTATGACAGCTTCATAATGTTCATGCCGGCTGACCTCCCCCTCAGCTACCCAGACGAGAGCACAGGTACTTGACCTCTAGCCTGAGCAAAAGTGCATTTTGACAAAAAGGAGTAAAACACAATGCCAGACCGAGCTGTGGCTGAACAGTGAGTTCCCTCCACAGAGAGGACAGCCAAGAGTCCATCAGACATTTCCAGCTCTGCAATAATGATCAAAGCCTGAGGACCCTGGCAACTGATCCCCAGGCCTTTCTGTCCTTTGTAAAAGTTCATGAAGTTGCTACCTAGGATCAAAATAAGTTGTGTGAAAATATCGAAGAATTAGTACAAAAATATGAAAAAAAAAATAAAATCAAAGTACCAATAAAAATGAGACGACAGGATAAATGGGACCCTGAAATTGCTCTGTGCCCACAATCAATCATAAAAATAATTTAAAATAAAATGGACCATTGCCCTGAGCGATACTTATGAATTAAGGATGTAAAGCAGATATGAAACGTGCAGGTGTGAAGATCAGACTCAGGCTGACAGCTATGCCATCTGCCAGAACAACTGGAGCTTAGCTCCTCAGGACCCCGCAATTGTACATATGAACCTGCGTCTCTGCTGGGACACTGAGGAGATTGTCAGTGAGCTCCACTTTCTCATCTCCCTCCTTTACAACGGCATACCTCACTCTCCAGAACGAATTCGTGAGAGTCACTTTTCTCAGTCTCCTGCCTGGAAACAGACTCATCTCTGGAGGAGAAGGAAGTGGAGTAAATAGTGATCCTATTCGTTTATTTTGGCCCCCAAGAAGTTGATTGTCCAACCTAGGTCATGAAGTTTTCAAACTGTACTGGAGGTTTTTAAACTATAATTTCATAGCCTCTCACTAGTGGCATTTAATGTACTTACATTTTTATAAATGTATACATAGGTACTGAATTGTGATTGCATTGACTCATCATTACTTCTTTTTATTCCCCACTTTCTTTTATTTGTTTGTTTGTTTTTGGTTTTTCAAGACACGGTGTTTCTGTGTAGCCTTGAACTTGATTTGAGTTCAGGCTGGCCTCAAACTTACAGAGATCTGTCTGCTTCTGCTTCTTCAAGCTTCTTCAAGCATAGGTCACTGAGTATCTCTGCCCAGTTTTGATCACGTTTTTTGCTGGAGGAATCCTGTGGTTTCTGTGGTTGCCTCACAAATGTACAATAAAGACTTTCCTTGGAGTTTATTTTCAATGACAGAAGCAGAGTTGGTCCGGGAATGGCATTTACCTGAGACAGTGGCAGCACTGAATGGGAACAAGAGTAGAGAGGTTTGGTCCAAGCATTCTTTGTTGTTTATTTTGCATCTGGAATGTTGCTTGGGTACCAGTGAACACCCATCAAATAAGCCACTGAAGGGACCAGAAGACAATTTTATCCCCCCATGTTAACAAAAATTAATCTTTGCTATACTGACTAAAGACAAGCATTAAAAACAACAAAGCAAGGTAAGAGCAACAGCAGCAGGGCTGAGGAGGGAGGGTTAGGAGGCAGAGCAAAGCTTATGGCATGCAGAAGGCACCACTTTGGAATTTGAATAGATGAGGGCCAAATCTGAGCCACCGTGCCAAGAGAAGAAGAGAGAGGCACACCTGAAGGAGTAGTTAGAGCAGGTGAGACAGGAAGCTGAGTCAGCCTGGAGGGTGTGGTATACTGGGAGCCAGAGACCTTTCAAAGAAGAAACAATGTCAAAATACAATTGATAAAATTCCTATCAGTTAAAAGCCATATGAAAATAGGGCCGTTGATAGGGCTGATGATTTTCAGATGAAGTTAATAGAAGTGTCATGAGAGTCAGACCTGCCATGAGGCTTTTGTTCTGTCATCCACTGCTAGGTGTGGAGACACTGCTGGAGCTGGTTGACCTGGCACAGCCACATGCCTAAAGGAAAATGACTCCCCTCACCCAGAAACCATCAGCTCTCAAAGGCAGAATAACAGGGAAGGAGGTTTAACGGGGAGGGGCAGGGAAGACAGTGGGATGGGGGAAGAATGACTAACACTAGGGAGTTTTGGAAAAGCTAGGGGAAAGGGAGGATGAGGGAGGGAAAGTGGGACCAGGAAGAGATGAGGGAGGGGACTACAATTGGGATATAAAATGAATAAATTGTAAAAATAAAAATAAAAGAAAAGCCACATGGAAACCTACTATTTTATATATACACATATATGCATACACAGAGAGAGAGGGGTTATATAGAGCTTAATTGGAGCTACCTTACAGAGGGGAATCTTGCTCCTCCCAGGAACCAGAGGTTGCCAAATAATTTTTACTTTTAAAAATAATTCATTGCCCTCTGAGGAAATGGAATGCTAGGTGCTAAATTCTTCCTCTCAATATTCCGTATTACGACCCATTTTCTTATATCCTGATTGTTATATTTGCACATTATTGAAAGAGTGAAATTATGACTTTGGGGACTGGCAGGAGGGCCCAGTGATAAAGAGCACTTTCTGCTCTTGTGGAGAACTCAGGTTCTGTTCCCAGCACCCACATCAACTTGCAACCATCTGTAACTACAGTTTCAGGAGATCCCATCCACTCTGCTAGCCTTCATGAGCACCAAGCCTATACACGTCATATGTACATCAAAGCAAGCAAATAAAGTAAAATACATAAATATAATAAAAATAAATATGATGAGTAAACAAAATAACATAATTACGACTATGTCCTTCTATGCCGATTCTCTATGAACTTGATCCTGTTAGTCCTTGAAGTCACATCTACGGTGGATTAGCCTATCCTTATTCAAAGTCTGCTTCATACTTAAAATTAATTAGATGAAGTGATAGGGGACAGAGGAATGGCTAGAGGCCTTTCCGTCTCCATGTTGCAGGACGGAGTCTGCAGGTACACAGCATTAGTTGCTTAGCAAACACACATTGTTCCACTAGCTTGTTTTGAGCCAACACTGCGGGCAGGTAATGCAGACAGTGGCGTCACTCAGTCTTCCAAGAAGCAGCTGAACCCAGATGTCCAGGAAACGAGGAAGAGTGCAGGGGAATGGTAAAAGAGGCACACACATCACAAGTCTCATAAATGACGACTTGGCCTGAGGGGCCAACCTCGGCTCCTGTGTGACTGACTGCCTCTGTCCCTCCCTTACCCATGAGGTCTGCTGACTGCAGATGAGAGAAAAGACAGCTTGTTTTCAAGGAGCCTGTCTCTCTGCCTTCTCACATCCCTGGCTCTCTGGACAAAGCACTACTTAAAGATCCAATCCCTTCCAACTTCTAGCTGTTACAAATAAAGCTGCTATGAACATGGTTGAACAAATGTCCTTGTTGTGTACTTGAGCATCTTTTGGATATATGCCTAGGAGTGGTATAGCTGGATCTTGAGGAAGCACTATTCCTAGTTGTCTGAGAAAGCCCCAGATTGATTTCCAAAGTGGTTGTACAAATTTACATTCCCACCAGCAATGGAGGAGGGTTCCCCTTTCTCCACAACCTCTCCAGCATGTGTTGTCACTTGAGTTTTTGATCTTAGCCATTCTGATGGGTATAAGGTGAAATCTCAGGGTTGTTTTGATTTGCATTTCCCTGATGACTAAGGCTGTTGAGCATTTCTTTAAGTGTTTCTCTGCCATTCTATGTTCCTCTATTGAGAATTCTCTGTTTAGCTCTGTACCCCATTTTTTAATTGAGTTACTTGATTTGTTGCTGTTTAACTTCTTAAATTCTTTATATATTCTGGACCCTCAGTTGAGGAATGGATACAGAAATTGTGGGACATTTACACAATGGAATACTACTCAGCAATTAAAAACAAAGAAATCATGAAGAATGATGGTGGTATCTAGAAATGATCATTCTGAGTGAGATATCCCAGACGCCAAAAGACACACATGGTATATACTCACTTATAAATGGATATTAGACTTATAATATAGGATAACCATACTAAAATCTGTACAACTAAGGAAGCTAAGCAAGAAGGAGGACCCTGGGTATGATGCTCAATCTTCATTCAGAAAGGCAAATGAGACAGACATCGGAAGAGGGAGAAAACAGGGTACAGGACAGGAGCCTATCACAGAGGGCCTCTGAAAGACTTCACCCAGCAGGGTATCAAAACATATGCTGAGATGCATACCTGAACTTTGGGCAGAATGCAGGGAATCTTTTGAAAGAAGGGGGGATAGAAAGACCTGGAGGGAACAGGAGCTCCACAAGGGGAGCAACAGAACCAAAAGTCTGTGCACAGAGGTCTTTTCTGAGACTGATACTCCAAACAAGGACCATGCATGGAGATAACTTAGAACCCCTGCATAGAAGTAGCCCAAGGCAGCTCAGTATCCGGAGGGCTCCCCATTAATAGGACCAGGGACCATCTCTAACATGAACTCATGGACTGGCTCTTGGATCATCTCCACATGAAGGGGGAGCAGCCTTACCAGTATGCAGAGGAAGACAAAGAAGCCAGTCCTGATGAGACCTGATAGACTATGGTCAGATGGAAGGAGAGAAAGACATCCCCTATCATTGGACTGGCAGAGGGGCATAGGAGAAGAAGAGAGAGGGAGGGTGGAACTGGGAGGGGAGGGGGCTACAGCTGGGATACAAAGTGAATAAACTGTAATTAAAAAATAAAATAATTTAAAAAACAAAAAAGAGCTAAATTAATAAAAAAAGATAAATTTAAAAAAAAAATCCAATCCCTTAAAGTACTGTGTGTCTTAGAGTGAAACAAAGGTATGGACCTGGCCCAGAGCCACAGAGGTACAAACTGGCCCCTAGGATAACAGCCAACTAACCAGGGCTCAGGGGGCTTACGAGGCTGAAGCACCAACCAAGGACCATAAATGGACTGGACCTAGGCCCCCTACACAGATGTAGCCGATGGGAGAGCTCGGACTTCATGTGGTTCCCCTAGAAAAGGAAGCAGGGTGGGAGCGCTGTCTCTGACATGGACTCTCTTGCCTATTTGACCACTTCCGGGCTGCCTCGCCAGGCCACAGGGGAAGAGGATGCTCTGAGTCCAGATGCTACTTGATGTACTCAGGTGCAAGGGGAAGGGAGGGGAGGCTCCCCTTTTCTGAGGAGTAGGGGATGGGGGAGAGGGAGCAAAGGGAGAAAGGGTGGGACCAGGAGGAGAGGAGGGAGGGGGCTATGATCAGGATGCAAAGCGAATTAACAAACAAAATAGAGTATAGCAGGCAATGACTAGAATTCTCTCTGCCTAGAGTTCTTAGTAGCTAGAGGAAGATGGGGTGGGGTACAAGCAGGGAGTCCCCAGAAAGTAGAGGCAAAATGAAATGCTTCTGGAATGTTTCCCCACTTCCCTCAAAGCTTAAATACCGTGGCCTGATGTATCATCCCATCGCCCAGGAAGCCCTTAAACTCAACAGCGCAAGTGTGGGACCCCTCTAAGGCGATCTCGGCCACGTTGGGAGGTTGTGCAATGGTTTTCCTGCCTCCCTCCTTGGCAGAGGAAAGCTGACATCATTTGGATTGCTCCAGGAAGCTGTTTCGTTTCCTCAAGACAGCAGCAGAGCCTGTGTTCCTGAACTCAGCCTCACAACAGTTTTCCTTCTTACTGACTAAAGGGAGTAAGATAACATGGGAGCCACAGTATCTTTTCCTGTGACCTAGGAACTCAAAACAAGCCGGGCCAGAGCAGCCCAGGTCGCAAGGCTGCTATGCCCACCACATATGCAGACAGGGAGAAAAGGTGGTCCTCGTAGGTCATCGGAAGCCAAGCTGGGGACAGGGTTGACTGTGCCTGCCTATCCCCAGCTTCTTGGGTGGCTTTGGGGGCTGAGGAAGAAACAGATTTCCCAACAATGGGGAAGCTCCAAGCCATGAACAGAGCAGAGAGATCAAAGCCTTGGAAGGCTTCTGTGTTCGGTAGGAGGAAGGACATTGTGGGTGTGAGGTGATGTGGGAAGAAGAAGGCCAGGCAGTCAGCTGTGCCTCGACTGGCTCTTCAGCAGCCTGAGGTATTGCTGACCAGAGTATCTTCCCACGAGGGTACAGCTGGTGTCCATAAACCTGGTGTCATTGTCTGGGATTCTGTGAGAAACAGCTTCTGTAAAAAGAGCATAAACAAGATGACTAAAGGAGCAGACAGCCTCACAAGTGACCTTGAGAGGCCCTTATGTCCACTTCCTTGTCCACAAACAGAAATGCAAATTTTACTTCAGATGGGTGAAAAAAAAAGTAAGAGTTGTTGTGGTTGTTGTTGTTGTTTTATTGGAGGGGGTTGTTTTGTTTTGGTGTGTGTGTGTGTGTGTGTGTGTGTGTGTGTGTGTGTGTGTGAATCCAATGAGGCTCCACAACTTTCCTGGATAACACGTTTTAAAGTCTTATTATTTTAATATCCAGAAAGTTCTTTCTTAGGTTAAATTCATACCTCAGTACTGTTTAAGCATACTACAAAATATTAGTTTATGCTTAAAGATAGCTTTGTACATACATGCATATCCTTGAGGCATAGGACTTTTTGTTCCTTTTGGAACTAATAAGAATAATGCAATAGTTTTATGGAGTGCCCTGGAAAGATTAAATAATTAAACCCACCAATGATATTTATGTTGGACTTTGGATTTATTTTAAACGGCTTTAATGATTAAGCTTTGCACAAAATTATATGAACATTTGTTTCCTATGAGGACAAAAAGCTGCATTTGAGTTTCTTTTTTCTTTATCTTAAGCTTGTAGTAGGAATTTTGTAATTCTAGTTTCTTTGAAAAAACACAAAAATGTTATGAGACTATGTTTTGTCTTGATCCCAGGTATGGGATATGGGGCTGCTTCAGATTGTCCACAGCAGGTGACTGTTGTCTTGTACTCTAGCAAGGGCTAGAGGCTATAGAGAATTAAGGGCTGGTTTTAATTTTTATTATTTTCTTTGTGTGTGTGTATATATATATATATATATATATATATATATGTATGTATTTATATATGTTCATATATATATATGAGCAGGGGTGTGTGTGTGTGTGTGTGTGTGTGTGTGTGTGTGTGTTCCAGAGACTAGCACTGTGTTATGTACAGTGGGACTTTCTTAGACCTGAAAGCAATTAAAATAATGACACAGAGACTTATGGTATTTAAAGGATTAGGTGTATAGCTGGGTAGACTGTCAGCTGGCTCATCTAAATTGTTTTGGCTACTCTAGCCCATGACCAGCCACAATCAACAATTGAATATACAGTGAAAACCTTCACACAATGTACCCCAACATCTCCTCCTTTTGTCCAAAACATAGCTTTATCTCTAATATCAATAAATTTTATACAATGAGAACAGCTATGAGAACTATCAGCTAAGAATTATATTCACAATATTCAGTCCATTTGTATTTGGCAACCTTGGAAAAAGTATTCCATATCTATCCTATCTTGATGAGTCCAGAGTTCTGTACCTAAATCATTTTCTTCTTTTTTTTTAAGCACTCCTTTTAAAAATAAAAATAATAATTTATTTATTTATTTAGTATGAGTGCCCTTTCTGCATGTACACCTGCATGCCAGAAGAGGGCACCAGATCCCATTAGAGATGGTTGTGAGCCACCATGTGGTTGCTGGGAATTGAACTCCGGACTTCTGGAAGTGTAGACAGTGCTCTTAACCACTGAGCCATCTCTCCAATAATTTTCTATCGCTATTTAAGCTTTTATGTCTATAATCTTTAATAAAGAAAACTGTAAGACTATAACTATCTAGTCTTCAACCCCATCAGAGACCTGAGAAGGATAAATATACCCTAAGTGAACAGGAAGTGCAGAGCAGGCAGCTTCCAAATATAAAAAAAAAATAATAGAGACCAAGGCTACCTGGCTCCTCTGTATCAGTGGGGCATCCTGCTTCAGCCAACAGGCCCAGAATATCTGACAGACTTTTCTGTGAAGCAGGGATTTTGAAGGACTTGCCAACCTTGTGTCAACAAAGTTGGGCAGTCATCTTCCCAGTGTCCTGCTTGTCCACAGTTTGGACAGCATGCTGACAGCAGTCAAGTATTTTTGCCCAGTGGATAGCTTTACCACATTTGAAGCAAGCTCCATGAGGAGGTTCTTCGGTGCCCAATATCTTCTTTGAAGTAGATTGGGGTGCTACCAGGAGCTGAAGTGTCAGAAGCTTTTCTGTCAGAAAAGCTTTTTGTTACTAAAACATCTTAAATGCCATTTTCTGCAGATCTCTGACGTGTTTGAGGACCACCTATCTACCTAAAATATACCTAATTAGATAAACATTGTGTTTCTAGCTATGTACCATCGGCTTAGCTGTGAAAACAATACACAGGAGGCTAAATAAAGCTCATTTCTGTGATTAACTAAACTAGTATCTAACATGACTACAATTTGATTATTTATGGGTGACTGACTGCTAACTTGCATTTCTTAATTATCCTAGACAGTTTCCAATAGTAGCTTTCATAGGACTAGAACTTTATACTACACTCTTTAATGAGTTGCATATGTACATATGCCTTAAACAAGAGTTGAATCACATATACAGTATGTTGTAGCAAACAAAACCTTAAGTTTTTATCAATCTACAAAAATCCATGCCAATCTAATATTTGAGGCTTGTTGTTGAGTCTAGAAGGAGAAATAATAATCTACTCTTCTTTTCCTATCAAAGAGATACAATGACCTACCTTTCTTTTATTTTTCAAGGAGATACAATAATCTATTCATTTTTGTCATCATGTCCCCTTTTTCCTTTTATTCCTTTTCATTCTCTCACACTAGATGAGAGAAAAAGAAGGATAGAGGGGAGAAAAAGAGGAAGAGATCCCTAAATCTACCCTCCTTTACTTTGTTTTCTTCCTGACCAAAACCATAAACAACTTGCAGCCAACCCCACTAAACAATGACAAACAACCATAACCCAGCAAATGACCAAAAACCACCCACCCCAACTCTTGGGAGTGAGGGTGTCATGTTCTTAAAACTGCTTCCTGTTGTCTGGTGGCACAGGCATCTTTTGGGGGCCCTAAGAAAACGGAGACATTGGCCAAGTTCTTGGAGGTCAAGCTGTTTCATTTTCTATCCAGTCTGTGTGAGAGGAAATTGTAGGGCTTAATTGAAGTGCTGGCTGAAGTAGTCTGTGAGGCCAGACCATCTGAGCTAGCTGCTGTGAAGACGTTCTGGATGAAATTTCTGAGCAAACAGTGGCTCAGGTAGTCTGTGATACATGCTACCGTGCTATCATCCAGGATACATGCTTTGTCTTCATTGGTGTCTGGTCCTTTTGCTCTGTAAACACACAAACCTTCAAAGGTAATATTTTTAAGGACATTTCTTCATTAACAAGTGTTTAGAATGTGTGGTATATGCAAATTAGTTACTTATGTCTCTCTGTTCTATGTTTGAGCAGGTGAAAGGCATCTGTCAATATTACAAGTCCATTTGAACTGCATAACCAAACTGCAACATAAATCTCCATCTGTGCTATATGGAAGGATGACGACGTGGTAATAAATCATGAGGACCAGGTAGCTAACAATATTCACTGGCTGTGCAGAGACACCCATGTCTCAGCCAGTCTCTAAAGCTGTTCCCTTAAAGAGGGATCAGCTTTTATGTTGCCTACTTTGTTGTTCTTCTGGGTCTCTTCCTTCATGTCTGCAGAAAAGATTTCCAGGAGGTCTTCCCTGGTCAAATCTAATCTAATTAGATTATATTTTGAAGAAACCCTTTGAAGAGAACCATAGCTTTTCTTTTCCTGTGAAAACAAAGGCATATCCTCTTCCCCAGCACAACACACTTCCTCATTTCCATTCTGAGGTTAGCTCCTCCTTATATTGTATAATAAGTTGGTTTGATTCAGGAGTCCTTTCTAAAACCCAATGCTTTTCAGCAGCTTTGTGTGGACCTGACACCTTAAAGGTCTAACAGCCTTTTTTGCATCCAGCAGTAGCATTCCCAAAAGCTAAAGATTCAATTAAATTTTCTCTAGCGTCTGGATCAGATATTGCTGTATTTAGGGCTGAAGTTAATCTTTGTAAAAAGTCAGTGAATGATTCATCTGAATTCTGAGTTATCATGGTAAATGATTCCAGTCATTTTCCCTGTTGTTCAACCTTGTCCCAAGCATCAAAAGCTACTGTACACTATTGCCCTAAGGTAAAGTCATTAAATGTAATCTGAACTCTTAATTCAGAATATTGACCTTCACCTAGCAACTGATCCTTGGCAGTATTAATGCCTCCAGTCTGGTTTCATTGCTCCATAACTGATGCCTCTTTCCACCATGTTAGCCATTGTAGTTGAAGGCCAGGTTCTAAGAATGATCACATCAAATCTCTCCAATGTTTTGGAATTACACGATTTTACATGGCCCAGTTATTAAGTATCTGTTTTACATAGAGTGAAAACATGCCATAAGGCATATTGCTTCTTGAAACCTTTATAAGTCTAACATCTCTGGGAGATGCCACCCAGATTCTTTATGCCCTTGTGGATTTCTCTCATCTGGAAGTACTCCTCAAACTGTAACTTTGTCAGTTTTCTAATGCTATTTTGCAGTCTTGTCATAAGATGTTGCTGTGGGTTCCTCTAAAGAGTCTTTATTCTGACTCAAAGGACTCTAATCTCTGTTCTATTAATTGTAGGTTAGGATTCCATTTCTCAGTCTTCTCCTTATCTAAGTCTGCTTTATTCTGATCTTTCTTAAAGAGGACATATAAAATCGCAATCTGTACTGAACATATAATCATTTCTATGCTGATAGCTGAAACAAAATTATGTGGGGTCCAAGGGCCCTCTGCCATTGTGTTCTCCATTTTTTGACACAGAAAGTATTTTCTCTTTGTACATCTCTCTAACTCCTTCCTTCGGAGACTTCACTTTGCTATTTTCAGATTAAATATTTCTTTTTCTTTTTTCTTTAGCACCTAAGTGCATTTCAAAATGTTTCTATTTGTTTCTTTTACTGCTTTCAAATTTAATATTTATCTTTGTACCTAGGTTTCTATAAACTCTTTCTTATGGGATGTGCACATTTTAAGCATATTACTGGCTTCGGGGGGGGGGGGTTCTCTTTCTGAGCGCAGCAGGAGCTCACTGTGAGATTCTCAGTCTGGGCCTGGTTTCCACTGCCTGTAGTCACAGGACTAGCCAACACGGCCTAGTGGGGCCTCTGCCTCCTTAGGGCAGGTGCTGGGTGGGACCAGTTGAAGGCAGCAGCGGCTGGCTGGGCATGCTGGCCAGGTCTGGACCTTGGTGCTGGCTTGCTCACTGACTGCATTGCCACTCCAGCCTGGCCAGCCACCACCTCAAACTTTCACTCTTAGCTCGGTTGCTAGGAAACCGTGTCCGGCTCCCATGTCTGAATTTTTGGCCTAATGCCTGAATTTAGCGCCTAAGCTTGGAGTATGTGCCACCACGTTGGACAACAAATATAGCAGGACAAATATTCTCAGACCTGCCAGGGGGTTAACATAATGACACAGAGACTTATTAATATTAAAAAGCTTAGGCATATAGCACGGCAGACTCTCAGCTCTTGAGGTGTGGCAGGTCTCCCACACCTGCTTTCTTTTCCCAGAGACCCTCTCTCTGCACAGAAGTTCCATCCTCCACGTCATGCCAAGATATTGGCCATCGATCTTTATTAAGCCGATCAGCAAGTGAGGAGGGTGACTGTTTACAAACTATGAGGCCAGTAGTGGCCATAAGAACATAAATCCGAGATCTGGCTGGTACTCAGCTCTCTGCTGGTGCGATAATCAACAGCTGAATATACAGGCACGGCCTTCACATAATGTGCCCCAACAGTTATTACGCAATGTTCGATAAACTAGGAGGGTTGGGGTGTTCTTACACTCATGCTGTCTGTCACTGTGAATGTTACTGAGCAGAGACAGGAGGTGAACATTCAGGTTGTGTTTTCCTGAGAGTCAATGATCTGAGAAGGCAGAGGGTTAATGGCTTAGAAAGACACTGCCTTACCTTACCTACCCTCTCCAGCCAGCCAGCTTTATAGAGGGCTGGAGGATGTTGAGAAAAAAATCAACCAACCCTATCGGCCATTCTTGAGCTCAGGAATGTCAGCTGACCAGCCATATTTCTGTGCTTCTCTCTGTTCCTTGTCATTTACATTCTTCCTCACTCTCAATATGAAAAAAAAAAAATCTGGGGCAGGAGTACAAAGGGAGAATATGGGGTGGAATAGCGGGTGTGGAAGACCGGGAGAAGGAAGCCTAGAGAAACACTCTGTCTGAAAATGCCATAATGAAATCTAACACATGTAACAATTTTTTTAAGTAAAAACATTAATTTTTTAAAATCTAAAATATAGGTTTGAACAAAACCAAGGTCAAGGAAAAGTAAGAAGAAAGGTAGTTTTGGAAGCAGAAGAGGAAATTCAACTGGTCTAGACTGTGGGGATCTGGTCTAGTGTGTTGGAATCCCATTGAGAACTATTATGTTATGTACCCAACATTGACTAACTCGGGAAAGCTCAAGCTTTTTTATATTCGTAAAAGTCAACTGTATAAGTGAAGAATGTTAGTTTACTTAACTTGTAGACATTCACTATGAATAGGTATATCAAAACACACCATTAGCAGTCTGTAAATATGTACACTAAGACAAAGGAGAAAGTGGTATGCTATTAAAGAGGTCAGCTGCTATTTTCTATCCAAACAGAGCTAACCACCTTAGGAGTTAGAATGTGAAGAATTTGCTGTTAATACACTGCTGATAAGGAATGGATCGAAATCCTCTTTCAAAGGAAATGTGAGCAAAAGTGCAACAATAATCATATGGTCTATGACCTAACAATGTTAATTTTATCACTGGTACATTTATTAAAGACAATTAAAGTGATGTCATGACATTGTCTTTAATAGCAAAAGATGGTTGTACCTTATATGCTAATGAGTAAATGGTATTAGAAACAGAATGATGCAAGAAGCAGAATGTATGCAGCCATTCAAAAAGGGATAGCACTGAATATTATGTGTAAAGATCCCCTTGATGCCAGTTTTCAGATCAGCATAAAAGTGATCTTCTAGTTGAATCTGCATAGAATCTCCTTAAAAGTGTTCTGTGGAAATTGGATTGTGGCATGAAACGGTGTGTAAGATTGGACAATGAACTTCCAGAACTAAATAGACAAGGAAGCATATCACACCTAAAAATAGGTGATGTCCAAATACACGGATGTACATTCCTGCCTTCTGTGTCATGGCTCAGGAGGAAGCGGGAGCTCACTGGCAGACAAAGACTGATGCTGTCTTATTTGGAAAGAGGAGGTGAACAATGGTGCAACACCATACACAGCTTCTCTGCTAAGCAGTAAGCCCAAATCTCCAACCCGGCAGGAAGACAGTGGCCCTCTTCCCAGAATTCCTGGCCATGCTCAGTCATCTCCACCTGATCTGCAAGTTCGTTTAGCAATCCCCCCCCCCCGGCTCACCCCGGATTCTCAGTCCCTTTGCTCTGATCACACTGGTCTCCGCCCAGTAGACTTTGATGATGTGTCTGAAGCTAGTGGACCTCGTGTAAGCTAGTGTGTAGACAACTTTTGTTATTTAGTTTTGTAATAATAAGATGCTTAGATTGCCCAACATGAATAGAAATGCCTCAGCCCTTTTCTGGTTAGCCGCTTCTCCAGTGCCCCCATGCCTGGAGGGACACTATAGTACAGGAGAGCTGACAGGCATGCTGGGCTTCGGTGTCAGTGACCAGCAGCGTCAGTTCATAGGCAGCAGGCATCTTTCTTCTTCGAACAGTAGCCCACTTGTGTTTCCATAAAACTACAGTATTCCTGGCAGAAACCTTCTCTTCTCTTGCAGTTGACAGTTTGGTAATTTGGTTCAGGCTCTGTATAGAGGAATATCCGAATTAGCATCGTGAGATTATGCCAAGACTATCAGTCAGTGGCAATTGCCAAAGTAAGGCTATGATGTTGTGGGGGATGGCAATAAAAAGGTTCTAGCTTGGAGGGTTCATAATTTCAAATACTAAACCATGAATGCAAGTCCAGACACACAGCTCTGTTCCTTCAAAGTCTCTTAAGATCCTATATTAACAAAATCAGGTGGTACTACGCCTCACAGCACGCTGTCGGACAGAACAGCATATGCATTCCATTGTGCCCGTTTATATTTGCAGTGTGCCAGCTGCATTTTTTTTCTTCCCTCAGTCTATTAAATCCCTTGGGACAAGGGGTGAATTCCAATGAAACAGAGATTGTGGTAAGATAAAACAGGATTAGAGTTGTTAGGACTGGAACTACTGAATGTCACCAGGAAATGGCCAGCATTCAGTTGTCCTCCTGGTCCACTGATCTTGTCTCAAGGTCAGAAATGACTTGGAGATTAAGATAATTTCAGAAACTATCAGCTCCTCCAACCTTTGTAGATTTGAGGCTGGCTCTGGGCTAGAATTTAGAGACAGAGAAGAAGCATGGATCTGACCAGAAGAGGCCAGAAGAATGGCCTGGTCTTGTGGTACTTTGCCATTCCTTTGTATCTGTCCCCACTGGAGTTGGCAAACAGCACAGTCTGCCCTCTACCTGATTCCCCAGGAACCCCTGCCACAACTTCATCCAACACCTAGAATTTAGCAAGTATTCAATACATTCCTATTGAGTAAATGACCTCAAAGCCTGGGGAACAAAGAACCAGCAGGAGGAGAATTATCCTACTTAGTATTTGAATCAAGCAAGAGATTACCATAGTGAACTTAGACAATTCACATCTCAGCCCTTAAAGACTCCTACGTTTCCTGAGACCCTCAATGATCCAGTTTCAGCAGAAGCTGCGAGATCTCCTGACTCTCCTCGTATCTAGGGAAGACTGAATCAACCATACCACGTCTCCCCAAACAATGATGCTCACCTCATCCCATCCACACTGCCACCTCCCATCACACTCGCTCAATATTTCCCAAGCGGATGAGCTTGCCTTGTCCTTTGGCGCTTGGCTTACCATAGAAAGGGGGCCGTGTGCGGAGCCAAGCGTCTCACTTTGCGATGCAACAGCTGACAGCCATTTATTCCTTGTGCAGGAAATCCCTCCTTGGGGAAACAGGGAGGATCAGCGGCTAAGCGGTTAATGGATGAGGCACTAGCCGACCCTGCTGCAATGAGAGATGTTTAGAACGCTCCGTTCAGCAACCCAAGAGGATGGAATATGTTTAAACAGTGAGTGAGAGCTGGCAAGAGGCTGGGATGCACTGCAAGGGGTTGCACATATCTTTATGCATGCACTTGTCCACGTGTACATACGTGTGGAGAAGGTGGAAAGAGCAGCAAGTGAAAAACTGCGCCAGGAACGGTGGTGGTGGATACCTCAGCTGCAACAAGCTCAGCTTTTGTCTTGGACATCGTAATTGCACTTGCCAAAACTGATCTAAGACTCAGCGTCCTCTGTGTAAGAAAGAAAAGTGAGGAACTATTTGCACTTTTCTGCATGTAGACGTCCAGTTAGACCAGCACCATTTGTTGAAGATGCTGTCTTTTCTCCATTGTATGGTTTTGGCTTCTTTGTCAAAAATCAAGTATCTGTAGTTGTGTGGATTTATTTCCGGGTCTTCTATTCAGTTCCATTGATCCACTATTCTGTTTCTATGCCAATACCATGAAGTTTTTGTCACTATTGCTCTGTAGTAGAGCTTGAGATCAGGGATGGAGATACTTCCAGATGATCTCTTGTTGTACAGGATTGGAGGGCCTCTGAAAGACTCTACCCAACAGTGTATCAAAGCAGATGCTGAGACTCATAGCCAAACTTAGGGCAGAGTGTAGGGACTCTTATGAAACAAGGGTGAGATAGTAAGACCTGGACAGGACAGGAGCTCCACAAGGAGAGCAACAGAATCAAAATATCTGGGCACAGGAGTCTTTTCTGAGACTGATACTCCAACCAAGGACCATTCATGGATATAACCTAGAACCCCTACTCAAATGTAGCCCATGGCAGCTCAGTCTCCAAGTGGGTACCCTAGTAAGGGGAACAGGGACTGTCTCTGACATGAACTCAGTGGCTGGCTCTTTGATCACCTCCCCCTGAGGGGGGAGCAGCCTTGCCAGGCCACAGAGGAAGACAATGCAGCCACTCCTGGTAAGACCTGATAAGCTAGGGTCAGCTGGAAGGGGAGGAGAATCTCCCATATCAGCGGACTTGGAGAGGGGCATGGGAGGAGATGAGGGAGGGAGAGTGGGATTGGGAGCAGATGAGGGAGGGGGATACAGCTGGAATACAAAGTGAATAAAATGTAATTAATGTAAAAAAATAAAACTTTAATTTAAAAAAAAAGAAGAAGAAGAGTGAGGAAAACTAATGGCCCCAGCGCATCTGAGAACTCATCTCACCAACTTCTGCCCCAGAACCCCATTAGGAAAATGTGCTCTGTGCTCTGGAAATAATAATACATATGTAGGGAACTGTCACACCCACTGTTTTAAGAAGTGCTGACAGAGAGTGTCTACACTCAGGAGACTGTGTTGCGTGCACACCAAGATAACGAAGTGGGTTTCTTGGGTAAGGCTGAAGAGAAGAGGGGGAAGTTCATTTAGGAAGTGTAGGACTTCATGGAAGTGGGATAGATATGGCCACGGAAGGCTGGGAGGATGAAGGTTGGCAGGAGAAGGTGGATGACAGGCACCTAGACACCAGCTAGATGGGGGAAAAGAGCTCTGGTGTTTGACAGTACAGTAGTGTAACCGGGGTTTCCAAAACTCAGCTGTGTTTTCTAGGAAGAACTAGCAAAGAAATGTTCTAAGGTTCTCAACTGCTCACAAAATTAATTCTGAAAGAGAGAGAAGCGCTGGTCACCCTAACTTGCACACAATCTACATTATGTACTTGGTTCAAATTAGCACCTGTACTGACAAAAGGAATTACAACTTATATGTTGATATCTTTACTTTTTTTTATTCTTCTCTCATACGCTACACCCTGAGGGCAGCCTCTCCTCCATCCACTCCTCCCAGATCTCTCCCCCTCCCCATGCCTTCCTTCTCCCTCAGATCCACTGTTCCTCCATTTCTCTTCAGTTAAGGCCAGGGCTCCCTGTGATATCACCCGATGTATGTTGATTTTTTAGAGTAGTGATTTGGGGTCACAGAGTGAGTGAATGTAGTTTTCACAGGAATGGTGCCATTCCTCCCTGCCAGCTCAGTTCTTTTGAAGTAACTTCTTACGATAGAAAAGAGTGTTGGCCTTTGTCACTTCTCAATGATTAGCACATTTCCCTTAAACCTGGTTATAAGGCAGCTCCACTCCCTCCCAACACCTCAACTTCTAGCTCTCTATATCTTTGGTTTTATCGTGGTGAAAAACCCCAGAGCCTCCCTTGTGTTTTCCTAGGAAAATAAGTCATGTGAATGAAGCCCTTGAAGTCTTTGTGACTTTGTTAGAACCATCAAAGCTGAAGAATAAGAAAGTTACATCTGAACATGTGCTTCATTCATCTAGTCTCACCAAAGAGAAACTTTTGAGCCCAAGCTAAGTTAATACATTCCTCATTTTCAGTGTTTAGCAATGGGAGGAGTATTTGTGACTTTTTGTGGCTGTAACAAAAATCCCTGTTGGGAAACAGCTCAAGGAAGAAGAGGTTCATTTTGGCTCACAGTATGAGAGGCTACGTTCCAGTATGGTGGTCAAGATGTGGCAAAACTCATGGCAGAGGAAGCCTGCTGCCAGGACTTCTAACACTCCAAAGAAGCAAGCAGCAGAGAACAAACCTAAGGGTCCACCCTGAGTGACCTCTTCCTCCAGCACAGCTCTGCCTCCTAAAGGATCTGCCAACAGCTAGAAACCAGATGTCCAAACACATGAACACAAGAGCCTGTGAACCAATGTTGAAAATATTACCTTCTGTAAGATTCTGCTGGCATTTTCTAGTAAGAAACTGGGTGGGGAATCTGATCATCCATATTTCCTCGGCCAATCTTCAATTTCTCTTTCTCACCACTTTCTCCTCCCCCTCACTCCCCTACTATGTATAAATTTTAAATTGAAAAGCATACAGATTCAATTTTTATTCTTTTTTCTTTATCATCATCATTGTCTTTTTTCTCCCCTTCCTCTCCTCTTTTCCTTCTCCTTCTGCTTCTCCTTCTTCTTTTTCTTCTTCTTCTTGTATAATGCATTCATTTAGGATCCACTTTTTTGAGGAGAAGACTTACAGTCTTAACCAAATAAAATACATTAAGTTAAAACAAAAACCATCATATTAAAGTTGGACAAGCCAAGCCAACAGAAAAATAAAAGAGCCCCAAGAGAAGGCACAGGAATTAAAGAACCACTCAGTCAAAGATTCAGGAATCTCATAAAACTAAACTGAAAGGTATAGTATACATGCCCAGGACCTGTGCTGACCCATGTAGTTGAAGGTGGAGCTGACCAAGAATCTCTGTGACCTCAGGAAACAAAATGAAGCTTTGAATGATGGTGGACAGAGAACAGACTAGACAGGGAACATGGGCTTTGGGACACTGGACCATATTTCACAGAAAGCTGCTGTATGCTTTTACTTAAAAGTGAGAGTGAAGGTTCAGAGAAGAATGTGATGATCTGTCAGTTGTTCAGCAATGTAAGCACAGAAGCTCAAGCCAACACCTAGTTGTTGTGGTTTGTAAACTGCCAATGCACAAAAGGGAGAACACAGTATGTACAGTAAGTGATAAATAAATCCTAAGCTCTAAATCCTTGCTGGTGCAATTAGCCAAATTATACAATATTGGATCCTGTGCAACAAGGTGCACACCAGTACAATGATGTTGAGCCTAGAGTGAAGGTGAGGAGCCACATTTTCCCAGCACGCTGCATTCACCTGCACCCGACACTACCTGCCACTATCCCAGTCAGCTTCCCTTAGAGTGAATTTCTGAATGAGACACACAGGCCTATTGGTCCATAGCACCAGCTCTGAAAGAGCATGTCCTGGCCATAGAGGGATGCTGGTCCCTAGAATTGGAACTTTGACAGACTTTTTGTTGTGTGGTCATATGGTGATTTGGTTTCTGGGTGAATAAGGAAAATTATAGAGAGATAGAGATAGATATACACACACACATACACACACACACACACACACACACACACATATATATATATATATATATATACATATATATATACATATTATATATATTTAAATCCAGGATGTATTTATAGCAGTAAGATTTTAGAGAAGTATCAGTGGGAAATGACAAAGGAAGAAAGACAAAGAAGAATTGAGCTGAACCCACACAGTCTAAGAGCTGATCGCTCTGTATCTTTACAGACAACTAAGAAGAGAATCAAGGAGGGCAGCCATAAAGCCTTGGAGCCTGGGAAATGTGCTGGGTGACAAAGGAGGAGAGATCATAGGGATTAGTGGAGTTAACACCTGCTGATTTGTTCTTTGTACAGCTGGATTTGTGGAACGGTTATGTATTGATGATGTTGCTATTGCTGTGACAATGGGAACTTAAGGAGGAAAGAGTTTCTTGTGTCCCAGTTCCAGAGGGACAGGAGTCTCTCATAGTGGGGGAGCAGAGCAGGGCAGGCGTGGCAGCGAGAGCAGGAAGCAGGGATATCATATCCGTGAGGCTCTGAACTCCCAACGCCAGTTTCTATGTCCTCCCTAAACCTCGTCAGACAGCTCCAGCTGGGGACCAAGTGTCCAAATGTTGGAGCCTATGGGGGACATTCTCATTTAAACCACCACCGGTTCCAAGGGCGTTCTCTCTCTTCACTGTACTATAGAGTATCTGGGGGAGCTTTCGTGCAGAGGGAATTAGTGATGCTTCCTGGTGCACACACTAGCAGGGGAGCCAGAGACTGCTGACATGAGTCTGACTCTAACTCTAGAATTTTTCTCAGTGGGTCCAGCCAGGACCCACCATTTTGTTTTTATCAATAATCTTCCCTTCTACTTGTCAACATAATGTGTTCCTCTTAATCCTTGGTATTCTGACATGATAAGGAAGAGGGTCAAACTTAGGGCACAGAGCAAAGCAGAAGGACACAGGTGAGAGAAGGCACCCTGTTTTCACAAGCCAACTGTACCTGCATCTGTCCTGCGGTGAAGAACGTTAATGAGTCTCATGGCCTAAACTCAACAGTAACACCTAACCGGGTGCCTAGAGGCTGCCAAAGACATTGAGGATTCCTGCCCCCTACTGATGTCTTGGAGAAGTCTTGACTCTTGCCTTGCTTAGTTTTCTTTTGTTTTCTCCTTAATCTAAGCTTCATTACAGGAGGTAGGTACATGGACTATGGCTTACAATGTTCCAAACTTAGTCACTGAAGACAAAGAGGCAAATGCTGTGGTTAAAGTAGCTTGCTTGATCTCTCGGGATTTATTTTCTTCAGCCCTGCCCCACACTTCCGCCTTCTTCCGCTGCCTGTGTTTCTAGCTGAGAGTCACTCTTTATCTGGAGGAAGTAAAAGAGGCATATCGAAGGACAGTACAGAACAACAGTGTCAGGGGAGTCTAGAGAGAAACAGAAAGCGGGTGGGGGTCTCCCTAGTGTGGTGAGGAGCTGGACCTGTGGACAGTGTGTCTCCAGGTTACTGAAGCCATTCCAGGCCAGGAGGACTACAGAATTCTGACCTAAATGTTTAGAGTGGGGAGTGTGACAGAAATCGACAATTACTTGCTTGTTTCTTCACCTAAAATAAGATCCAGACTAGATGATCTCCAAGACTCTTTTAAATTCCAACATTTTGTGAGTCTAAGAAAGGAACCTTGCATTCTGCTTCATTTAAATTGACATCTAATGGCTCCGCATATACTTTACTGCGGAGTGTCTTGAAGTATTGGTAAATGGGGTTAATGTCCATCATCGCCTAGCAGCCTCCGAATCAAAAATAAAGAAATTAAAAAAAAAATACATCGTGTCAAAAAAAAAAAAAAAAAGTGGTCTGGCACATGAAGGTGATGAATGACAGCAGGAGCTGTCAGCACAGTTTGCAGACAGAAAGCATGTGAGATAAAGATAGCAATTGGTGATCCAAAGGGAGGATTCATTGAACTAGTCTTCCCAGAGACAGAGGTTTGACTGGGGTTTGACTCCGGCTTCTATCCACAGGCCAGGCACTCAACACAGGGGCCTGCATTTGCCTTTGGGCACCTTCCTGATAACTTTACCGTAAGAGAAATGAACGGAGTATTTTAGAGAGAATATAGATGCCTGGTTTTGGAAGCTGACATCCGTGATCAGAGCCTCCTCATCTTGGATCACAGATCGGACAGGCGGCACTTTGCTCACACACCTCAGCTAAAGGGGGCACTTGTGTGTCCTGCAGAGCAACTGTTTGTCACTGCTCCCCCTTATGCAGTAACGGGGAAGACAACTGGAGAGCACCAAATCACCTGGCTGGGAGACTACGAGGAGCAAGAACTAGACGGGAAATAGAATTGATCTCTAAGGTACCTTTCAGGAAATGTAAAGGGTGAGGGGCAGAGAGAGCAACACTGTGCCTTTGTCTTGAATCCATGGTACAGGTTCATACTTGTGAGTAGCTTGGAGAGATGGGAGGAGGCCCAGCAGGCCTCAGGACTGCTAAAGAGAGACCTCAGAGAAAGAGGAGCACAAGTCAGCCGACATGTCCCAGCCCCGCATCCGTGGAGTGCTTATGGGTTAAACAGAAGCAGCCCGGGTGTTTATCATCCACACAGAAAATGTGTCAGGTGGAAGCTGCTTGGTGTGTTCTCACGGTAGACAGGTGGGAATTGTTTCATCCCAATGAACAGTCTTGAAATCATGTAGGTGACAGGTTGAATCTGCTTCGCTGTGTAAGGGAATGAGCCCTGGAAACAATATTCTAGTTCATGCTTTAATGGGCAGGAGTGGTGGCATCATCTTTATCTGCTGCTATTGTGGAAGAGACCGTTAGGCTGGAAAAAAGATGATGGTTTTAATTATATGTTCAACAAAACTCCAATGTCTTTAGTGTGTTGTGGGGGGGGGGTGCACACGCATGCAAAATATCCACAAATGTTATAGCTGGTGCAACAAAGAAAAACAGGAAAACAAAACCAACTGTATACGAGTTTAGAATAAATTGCTCACTATCCACGTATTTCTATAGTTTCTGTAGTTTTCTGGCTATTGCTTTTTAGTTGTGCTTTAATTGATAAGACACAGGAAGTTATTTTGGATTTTTCTTATTAGTGAAGACTTGCTTTATGTTCTAAGTACCGTGTGTTTTGTGAAGGTTTCCATGGGCTGCTGAGAAGACTATGTCTGAACTTGTTGGGTGGGACAGTCTGAACGTGACTTGAGCCATGTCACGATTTAACCTTGCCGTTTCTATTTTTAATTTTCTTGTCTGGATGACTCATCGATTGGTGAAAGTATGGTACTAAAGTCACACACTGTTACTGTGTTGGACCTGTCTGCCCTTTAAGCCTTATGGTTGATGACACTGGGTGAATTAAAGTTCCATGCACATATATTTACAATCATTATATTGTCTAGATTGTGTATCTAGATTGATCCCATTAAGAATGTACAGTGACTTTCCTTGTTCCTTCTAACTTTGTCTAAAATCTTCTCTGTCACATTTGTCTTTTAGATATCAAACAGTTGTATATTTCTTCGTCACCTTTTAACTGGGGAATCAACACTGTTTACTTTATTACTGTACGGTACCCCTTTAAGTGTCCCCCGCAGTGCTGGTGTGGTGACCATGAATTGCTCTGATGATATATCATGAAAGGTTTTCATATCGCCTCTGACCTTTACAGTTTAACATTGAAGGGCACTGTAGTCTTTGTGTCCAGCTATGTTGTCCCAGGGCTTAAACTAAGTCATTTGCTGCTTTTCCAGCACTTACCATTCCTGCTGTTATTCTGTTATCTGTCTTTGTAAGCACCCGAGCTCTTCTCTCACACAACATTCAATACTCTTTTCTGTTCTATATTCCTGGCACTTTAAGTGTGATATCATATGGACATGTCCACCTCTGGACATGACTATTTGAGTTCTAACAGATTCATATGCTTAAATGTCATTTTAGCCAAATTCTCTCAGTAATTTTCCATGGCTTTTGAATGTTACAGTCATTCATTTTTATTGTTACCTAAGTGTAGTAATTATTCATCTTTGTCTTCCATCTCCAGTATCTTTTAGTCCTCCCAGGATAGTCTATAGGTGATGTTTTGTATTGAACTTTTTATTTGATGCATTGAGCTTTGATTCATTTCTAGGAGCTATAATATGTTGCTGTTTTGTTGCTTTTCCAGAATCTCTATGTCTCTGATTAATTTCTCACCCAAGTTGTTGCTATCCAACTCCAGGTTATGGATTGCCTTTTTTCTTCATTTTTTTTGTTTATTTAAATCTGAAGTGGGCTTATTGATTATTTTAAAAATTATATTTGAATTCTTTGCCACTTCACACATCAGGATGTTTAAAT
The DNA here is from genome assembly GCF_907164565.1 of Psammomys obesus. Lineage (NCBI taxonomy): Eukaryota > Metazoa > Chordata > Mammalia > Rodentia > Muridae > Psammomys > Psammomys obesus. The sequence continues at coordinate 14,170,908 of NW_026596143.1, read as the reverse complement.
TTAACTACTTCAGAGTTGTGTGGGGTTTTAGAGAAGTCATGTGTCCTTCCTATTTCCTATTTCACATCATGTTTCTAACTCATGGTTTGTATACTGTTGGGGATCAACTCTGGCTGCTATCTGAGAGTCATGCTAGTGAATGGTCTTATCTTGAGAGCTTAACCCCTAATGTCACTCAGATAGGTGAAAACAAACCACCATAGCAGCAATAACAGCAAACAAACTGGATACAGACACAGACACACAATCAGAACCACTGAAGCCAACCACTGATAACCACAGAAAATAATATGATAGGAACGAGAGAAGAAAGCCTCTGATGACAAATATACATAAAGAAAGCAGGTAAATGTAAGAAGATGAATAAAAAATTAAGCATTTTTATGATAAAATTAGTTTAAAGGTTAAAACAGTATTAAAATGCATAAGGCAGAGAAGAGTGGAGAAGAAAAAGGGAGAGGGGAGGGATAAGTGAGGGGAAGGAGGGTGAGTGGTTTTTTTAAATTCTTTATTAATTACACTTTATTCACTTTGTATCCCCCCCCCTGTGGTTCCCTCCCTCCTCCTGTCCCAGTCCCTCCCTTCCCACCCTCTGCATGCATGCCCCTCCCCAAGTCCCCAAGGGAAGGTCTTCTTTTCCTTCCTTCTGATCCCAGTCAATTAGATCTCATCAGGAGGGGCTGCATTGTCTTCTTCTGTGGCCTGGTAATGCTGCTTCCCCCTCAGGGGGGAAGTAATTAAAGAGCAGGCCAATCAGTTCATGTCAGAGACAGTCCCTGTTCCTATTACAATGGAACCCACTTGGATACTGAACTGCCATGGGCTACATCTGAGCAGGGGGTCTTAGGTTATCTCTATGCATGGTCCTTGGTTGGAGTATCAGTCTCAGGAAAGACCCCTGTGCTCAGAATTTTTGGTTCTGTTGCTCTCCTTGTGGAGTTCCTGTCCTCTCCAGATCTTACTGTTTCCCACTTTTTCCTAAGATTCCCTGCACTCTGCTCAAAGGTTGCCCATAAGTCTCAGCATCTGCATTGATAGTTTGCAGGGCGGAGCCTTTCAGAGGTCCTCTGTGTCAGGCTCCTGATTTGTTCCCTCTTTTCTCCTTCTTCTGATGTCCATCCTCTTTGCCTTTCTAGATAGGGATTGAGCATTTTAGCAAGAGTCCTCCCTCTTGATTAGTTTCTTTAGGTGTACAGATTTTAGTAGGTTTATCCTATATTATATGTCTATATGAGTAAGTATATACCTTGTGTGTCTTTCTGCTTCTGGGACAGCTCACTCAGGATGATCGTTTCCAAATCCCACCATTTACCTGCAAATTTCATGATTTCCTTGTTTTTCATTGCTGAGTAATATTCCATTGTATAGTTGTACCACAATTTCTGTATCCATTCCTCCACTGAGGGGCATCTGGGCTGTTTCCAACTTCTGGAAATTAGAGAAGCTTCTTCCTGAGCCTCTAATCAGGGAATTTTCCATCTTGCAGAGGGGTGGGACTTAGCTGGCTCCAGCAGTCCCCACTACTCACCATGAGACAACATGTGAGCTGAGAGCAGTGCCAGTGAGGGCTGAGGGCTGCCAGTGAGGGCAGAAGCAGAAACTTCATGGCCTTCCACACGTGGAACCACTGCTGACCCTAGAGAGCCACTCACATGCCTCAGAGGCCCCTCAATTTGTGTGCCCATGCGGAACAACTGCCCAAGCCTTGTGTCTGTGGCTTCAGCTCCTTCTCCTGTGAACTGGCAATGGAGAGGGGGACTGTTTCTTTCTTTTCTCTGTGTAGCCTTTCTGTTTCTACACACTTCTCAGCTGTTATAACACCTCCTTTTATTTTTTCTCCTAACACACTTCTGACAGTATATATATAAATGTAATGTATAGGACCCCGCAAGGAGACCAACAAAGCTAAAAAATCTGGGCCCAGGGGCTCCTGCAGAGAATGATACACCAACCAAGGACCATGCATGGAGAGCACCTAGACTTCCTGCTCAGATGTAGCCAATTGGCAGCTCAGCCTCCATGAGGGCTCCCAGGTAAGGGCAGCAGGGGCGGCCTCTGTCAGGAACTCGATTGCCTGCCCTTTGGTCCCTTGCTCCTGGGGATGCAGCCTTGCCTGGACACAGAGGAAGAGGATCCAGACAATCCTGATGAGACTTTTAAGCTATGGGCAGATGGCAGAGGAGGAGAACTCCCCCTTTCAGTGGACTAGGGCAAAGAGATAGAGAAAAAGAGGGAAGGAGGGTAGGACTGGGGGGAGTTGAGGGAGGGGCTTCATTCGGGGATATATAATGAATAAATTGTGAAAAAAGAACTATTAAAAAATGTAATGTATTGTGCCCTCTCATTCCCTCCCACTCTTGCACACCACTTTTTTTTTTCCAAAAGCTCTTCTTCCTATATCCATGTCCTATTTCTTTGTGGCTGTCTTGTGCAACTAGCCACAGTTGTTGTGTGTTTGTAAGCTCACTGGTGTGTTATGTACAGAAGACGGCATTTTCAAAGACAGACTCTTCCAAATCCTCCATCTCTTACATTTTTTCCCACTCCTCTTTCTGTGATGTTTCCTGGGACTTGCAATGAGTTATACTGACGGTCCCATTTAGGGATAAGTCATTTATTCCCAGCAATCTGCCCAGCTATGAGGCTCTGTATCGGCCACTAACTATTGGACACAGATGCGTCTCTGACAAAAGCTGAGAATAGCCCTGATACACCACATGATCATCAATAGCTAAAGGGAGTTTGCTACTGCCTCCATTTAGCATGGCCTCAACAGTAAGTTCCTCCCTAGGTTCAATGACTCCCCTAGTCACACGTTGTTAGCCAGGTTTATAACACTAGGTTGTGTCGTTGTTGCTATTCCTTCCCGTGGAGTGCGGACATCTCGCCTGCAGATTGTTATCGCGGTGCACAGCGGCTGAGCCACTGTCGCTTTGGTCCATGGTAACCCTGCTGGAGTCGCTGGGCACTCTCTCATCCTTTGACACATGCCCATTTATCCTGGCATCATCTATTTCTCTAAGTATATCTTGTATAAATCACACCCCAGGCTTGGGACTCGTCATTTCTGAAAACACCTCCGGAGTTTTGTTGTTTCTAGACTCCCTTAACTGGAAGAGCAAGGAAATATCTATATTTACATAGCCGTGAATCTGTGTGTATGTAATACTATGTCTATACTGAGCTAACCATGAACTCGTCATGGCATCTCTACCTTTAGCCTATCACCACACACGTCATTTCAATTTGCCCTTGCCTATCTGTAAACTCTTGCAGTAAGCAACCCAGCTCCAGTCATCTACCGTCCATTCATTGGTAGCCAGTGTTGAGGTACACAGCAGTATCCTAGTTGTTAAACAAACACCCCTGTGTGTTCCCACGGGCATCGATTTCATTAACTAGAGTGGTGCTTTCTGCATGGCATCCTGTACATTTAGATTTACAGACAATACTCATTTCCGCAGCTACTTAGGTCAGGACTGTCTTCCTCTCCGGTATATGGTTTGCCAACACACTCACTCTTAATATTTTAAGCATTCAATGACACAAAGTAGAGCATGTTTCCATTACTCCAGTGTCAGGGAGAACAGTTCAGCATCAGTAAGTCCCTGGCAACCATTGATTATTGATGGTGTCTTTATAGCTTTACACAAAATTTGAAATACAAGGTGTATAACATCTCCCTCCCAGGCTGGCTTCTCTCTCTTCTCTGTATGCATTTGAATTTTATCCTTGACATTCTATGAACTGATAGGTCATTTCTTCTTGCTGCAGGATAATAATCTACTGTGTGCGTATGTCACTCTTTTGTTTAGCAACTGACTTCCTGATGGATAGCTTTATTGCTTCCAACATTTGGTGCCTATGGACAAAACCACTATACAGATTCTAGAAAAAAGCTGGTGCTGCTTGTGTGTACATGAATTTTTTAACCATTCAAATACTGAAAACTGTTTTGCCAAGGCAATTTAAGGGAGATGTGACCTTTGTCTATCAAGTTATGCTGAGAAAAAAAATAAAAATTCAAAATCCAAAATGTAATTTCAGCAAGTTCCACATCTTAGAGGAAAATTAACTCTTTGACATGGCTGTAGATTTAAATGAAAGACCTGTGAATACACAGTTCTCAAAACAGCTAAAATAAAATGGTAATTTGCTAATAATAAGATAACTTGTGCTTACAGCAGTGACAAACCAAATACTAGCTGAAGTACATTTCAAGTGGATCGTATTGACAGTGACAATAAAAAAGTGTGAAAACTCTGGAAATGAATTTAGTGGGTATTTTTTTCTTAAGGTGAACTTTCAGCTATGACGTGACCAACAACTGTAGACCTGAAAAAACATGCCCCTCCCCCCAACAAAACAGCTGCAAATGCGTGTCCACATCAGGAAACAATCTAGGAAAGGTAGAGGCCAGCCACAGAAATAGTGAATCAACCTTGATTAAAGGCACTATTCATGGCGGTTACTTAGAGCAGGTGTCAACAAACACAAGTCTTTAATATCTATTGCCTATCTTCTACCTATCACTAATACAGATATTCATCGAGATACCTGCTCATTTCTCCATTTAACTATTTCCTTCCTCCCTCCCTTTGGTTGAAGTCAATTGCCCAAGGCTAAAGGAGTTTAGTCCCCTTGCTTTAGGAGAAATATCATATAACTTTGGGACAATCGCTGCGCCACAAAACTGTAGGAAAATGAGCAAGGATAGAGGGACCATCAAGTTTGGATAGCCATTCTCGGCCTTCTGAAAGAAGAACTTGACAAGCTGAGGAAAATCAGGCATTTATTTTCATTGAAGTATCTGCTCCCAGCAGGTGCCACAGGGAAAGGAGAAAGCAAGGTCACTCAGGATTGCCTGTGAGCCCCACATCTTCCGATTCATTGACTCTGCTCTGTCCACATGGCGCCAGTGTCACACAGCACTTCAGACCCTTCTGACAGAGAGCAACAAGTTCTTCATTCTTCTGACAGTTATCTGTGCATCGCCCGTTAAGTCTGTTGCATTTCTCGTCGAAAAAAGCATTGTTGGCTACACAAAAGAAGAGCCCCCGACAAGGTTAGTTCTTTAAGTAATTGAAGTGTGGCTAACCGTTCCCCATCATTGTTGTACCATCAGCAACTGTCTCCTTACAAGCCGTGTGTGTGCCTTTGTCCTCCAGTAGGTGAACTGCTAGCAGAAACATTTTCTATGTGACACCTCTCTTTTGTCACACAAGGTGACAGGGCAGGAAAAAAAATAGCTAATACTTGAACAGTGTTGTTTAGGACTTTGGAAGAGAGGAAATAGCATCCTTTTATACAAATCTGCTAGAAAAATTGTCAAATCAACTCACAAGCACTTTCACAGCCTGGAACTGTTCTAACATACTTTCAAAGATTGCTGCTCAGTAAGAGTTGAGAGCAATGTCTGAGACTAGGGGGAATGGCTCAAGACTGGCATTAGAACTGGTAACTGTATACACGGGACAAAAGCTTAATGGAGTTCACAGAAAGTGAAGAGGCCTGTAGTATATCCAACTCACAGTGATGGCCCAGGCAGATGGAAGCCAGAGAACACCTTTGTCCACGGGTGTCTAATGGGCCAATGCAAATACCCAAGTAGAGAAGACTGTCTCATTTCTCTATCACATTCCACCAAAATCCCACTGTAAACATCAGACACTTTAGGGGAAGGGTGAGTAGTTGAGACCAGCTCCCAGTGACTTTTATTTTGCATTTTGCATAAAGTTGCAGTTCTTGCCTTAGCGCCTTGTCAACAGCATTCACAAGGATATGCTGTGGAGGTATGGAACAGACATAGGATCCATTTGCCATGAATGCACGAAGCTGCCAGCTCAAATTTATGTGAAACCTAAAACCCAGGGAGTGACTGCTCTCAGACAGACTAGCTGCTGTCTGGGTCTCAATTCACAAGCACGGGGGCCCATCGTTTCAAAGCCCCTTGAGCTCTGGCTTTCTCTGCAGTTTTCAATACTTTCTCTGCTCTCCTAACATAGTTAGGCTATGTCAGACTAGAGGCTCAAGACCTTACACCCACCATCCTTGCAGCGCACCCTGTGCACAGTGATGAACCAGCAGCTTTTGGACCAAAAAGAACATCCTTGCCTATAGCCTTCTAATGGGTCCCAATGGAGTCACGTGTGGTGTGTTTGGTATGACTGATAGTTTTATACTGTATAATCTTGCAGTGTATGGACTAACTGTAGGACATATGAATGGTCTTAATACCTCTCCTCGGCCTCCAGTGTACACACCAGTGCCAGCAGGATGCCTGAGACGCTGTTCACCCACTGAAGGTCTAGATAGCCCTATCCTGCTCCAGAATCCACTCACACGGATTTGTCACATGGATTCATTTTGACTCCTGAGAATCCCTTTCTTCAGCAACCTGGAACTGGTAAGAGTCTATTCTTGAACCTTAATTTTGAAAAGGATACTGCTACGTCTTTTCAAACTTGCCAAAAGTGTAAGAAAGTACAGAGAACTCTGATGGGGGAAGGATGTCCCACATGGCTCTCACTGTACAGCTCCCAACACAGAGCACCAATACCACCTTACCTGTGTGGCCCTGGGAAGAAGACCCGCCCATCTGGGTCCCAGCCTCCATGCACATCACACACACACACACACACACACACACACACACACACACACACACACATGGTAAATGTTTCAAGCCAAAAAGAAAAAATCTCTGAATATCTCTAAATTAAAAGCAGAACAGAATTCTCCCTAAATCCACTGGCTGTGCAGAACTAAATGCATTTTCTTACCAGGAGTCTACAACACAGCATCCATTTTTAGACATGCAATTAACAAACAGCAGTCTCCAGTGAGCTCTTTTGCCTGATGCCATGTTGGGCATGGATGTTTGTTGAATCACTTTCTTTTTCCACATCTTTCTTTTTCTAGCTCCCTGTTACCTATTTATTCAATACTTAAAACACATTTTAAACGCATGTTTGTTTTCTTTTCATTCCCTCCCTTAACTTTTGTCCAATGTTTTTGTTGATGAGCATCAGTATCCTTCTTGATGCCCTTTAACTTATTCAAACCTGTGACAACTTTTCATCAATGGAAAATGAGATACATGATTTGTTGATAAACAGGTTGTAGGAAAGTTACCTTCTGTAACAACTGTTCTCTTTCAAGAGAACAAACCAACAGATCAAAGGTATCCTTACAATCCTAGGGTTGATCCTGCCTGGGCATTTGCAGGATAGACCTTGCGTCTGGGACATCACCACCGCTCACCCTCCATATAAAGATGCTCGTTTTCTTTACCTGTGTCCAGAAAGAAGAAAACAGCCAAGAGAAATAAGAATGTCTTCGTGACCTGGAGGGCCATGGAGGGTCAGTGCATTGGCCGTGGGAAAGGACCAACACCCACCTTTATACATTTGCTCCAGACGGAACAGCTTCTTGATCAGTGAAGCTTATCTGAACGGAGGAGCCCACGCCCTACTTCAGAAAGCCCATTTGCCTCAGGGGATGTCGAGCAACCTACAGTTCAGTGCTGTTTTTTCTGGTGCTGGAAAGTTCCCAAGAAGGAAAATAGGCCTGGGAGTAGAACAGAGGTGGACAGAGGTGGACGGCTGGGTGTAGGTTTGGGGATGGAAGAACACGGGGTGAAGACATTTGTATTGTTAATCCTGGCTGTGTCCCTTGATGGTTCCAGGTCACGGGAGTGGTGTGGGCACACATAGACAACATCTCAGAGTTTCAGTTCAGGACTGGTGCCCTGTACTCAGGTGGACTCTAAACTGCAGATTCCATCCTGGTGAGCTGCCCACGCTGGGAACAGAGCTTGACCTGAGCATGCACTCCATGATTTGTTTTTAAATTCTGGACTTTGCCATATGCACCCCTTTTCAAGCATTACTTAGGTCATTTTACTTAATCTCAGAGGGCGTTTTGTTTTGTTTTGCTTTGCTTATGTTTTTATTTATTTTTTTGAGAATTTCACTCAATATATTTTGACCACATTCATTCCCCTCCCCATAGCTCCTCTCAGATCCTCCCCACCACCCACCTAGCTTCCTGTTGTCTGATTTGTGTTGGCCATCTATCCCGAGCACAAGGCCTGTCCTGCAGTGTGGTTGACAGGCCCAGTGTCACTGCACTCAGGAAAACTGAGTTTCCCTCTTCTAGCAATTCTCAATTACAAATGAATAGCTTCTTGTGGAGGAGAGGGCTTTGTGTCCACTTCCCCTTCTCTGTGCTGCAACTTCATCTGACTCAAACTTGTGCAGGTCTTGTGCACACAGTCACAGTCTCTGTGGTTCACGCATTCATCAGCCTCGATGATGTGTGTGGACCAGCTAGTTCCCCAGCTCTTAACAACCTTCCCACCTCCTCTTCCGCATGGACCCCTGAGATTTCGGCGAAGGGGTATTTTTAAAGTATCCCACTAAGGGCTGGGAGCTGCAAAGTCTTTCACACTGTGCACACTGCCCAGTTGTGGAGTTCTGTGTTCATTCCCATATAATGTGAGAAGTGACATTGATCTATGAGTACAGAAGACAAGACGTCATTATTACTACACACATTTAGCAGAGTGGTTGTTCAGAGTTCTATATAAATAGGGACGTAATAATAAGAGCAGCAATCATCAGCATTAGACATTCTTCTAAGTACTTCTATGTCATATGCAGTGTTCTCAAATGCCCCCATGGGGCTGATATTACAATCCAATTTTAAGGATAAAGAAGCTGAGGTGCCAAAAACTGTTGGTGTGTCTAAGGTGGTATCTGTCTAACCTTAGAGTGTACACTTCTCTCACATGTGAGAGGTGAGGGTGCTGAGAACTGAATGTAAACTTTGTGCATGCTGGGCAAACACTTTGCTACCGAGCTGTACATCCCAGCCCTCTTTTACCGATTTTAGATAAAATCTCACCAAAATTACACAGGCTGACCTTGAACTCACTGTGTAGCCCAGGCAAGCCTTTAGGCTGTGATGCTCCTGCCTCCGTGTCTGGAGAAGCTGAGTTACAAACCTGTGACACCAGGCCCGCCTTTGCCACCACGACCGAAGACCAGAATATCATATAACTATAAGCATCAATGTGGCAATAAGCAGGACATAGTTTAGGGGGTTGACATGAGTGGCATGAATATTCCTTTTGACGCCCAGCAGTGAGAATGAGGAGGGTAAGTGTACGCGTCGTGGATTGCCCGCCAGTCCCTGCCAGAGCCCTGTCAGCACTGTGAGCATTCAAAGTACTCGGGAGCTGAAATCATACCGGGTCCCTGCTGCAAAAGCAGTATGTGTGCCGTGGTCTTTGAGAAGATATGGAGACTTACCAAGGTCCTCTTCCCTAGACTCCTGCACTAGGAGCAGGCATGGCCCGGGGTTCTCCCAGTCTTGGACAAACATCCACTTCCATTCTACAAGCTGGTCAGGTGTTGAGAAGTAGGCCTTTGCCAGCTCCAAGGTTATAGCCCACTGCGCCAGCTCTTGATCCTAGCAAATGGAGCATGCAACTGTGCTTTCTTAATTGATTCCCTTCACTGATCAAGAACATAATCCATTACTTTCAAATATAAATGCTTTCTTGTCCCCTCAGAGAAACCCTGATCCTGTCTCCTGAAGACTCTCCCCTCAGACATGGCCCTGAGCAGAGAGACATTCTATTTTGGTTTTGCTTTGTTCTTCATTGTAGCTCAACTGCCGCCAGGTAAATCAAAGTTGATGGGTTTTTGATGTGGTGATGGGAGCAGATCATGAAACGCAATGATTCTTCCATGCATCATTGTGAAATTGAGAGTAAATCTCTCCCCAAAGATTTCTTGGGCACTAATGTTTCCTAAAAGACAGCCGAATAAAGCTTTCATTTTTATTTTATTGTTTTGTACATTGGTCTCTCTGGCTGCCAGGAGCGCTAGTCTTGAGATCAGATAAAGATGGCAGCCATAACACCAGTAGGACCTCAGGAGACATTTCACATGCAGAAGTTTTATACAGCGTCGTGTCTTGTTTTAATATTCTTTCCTAAAATGTATTTTTTTTTTTTAAATTTAGGGTCCTGGGCAGGACTTGAGTATTCCCAGTCATTTCCAGGAGGTAAATTATACCCTTTACCTACACTTTCTTTTTTTCTCTTTGGGACTCAGGCCCAGTTAGCTATCTTTGACTGATGAAGCCAAGGAGCAGAGGTAGTTGTGAAAGGACTGAGTCCTGATCCGTTGGCTCCCTCTTCTGTTACTCTTGTGACCGTGATCATATTTGTATTTTCCCAGGGACTTCCCCATTAAGTTTATGTTGCTGGGGTTCAAACCTCAGCCCCATCAATTAGCACGACCCAGAGAGCATGGCTTCCCTTATCTTAGAACCCAAACTGAATGAGGTCTGCACAAGCGCAGCTGGGTGAGGAGGATCGAGCAGAATGGGGAAGATGGTCTCCTGGAAGTCGCCTTCCTGATAGACGAGCCGTTTATGGTGGCTAGCCACAGGCTTTGCCTGTGCTCGGGAGGGTCTCTCACATGGGAAGACAGCACAGCGTAAGCACCTTTGAAAGGCATATTAAAATATCTGTGGAGGGCTGGAGAAATGGCTCACTGTGTAGGAGTGCTTGCCCTGAGGACCCAGGGTTGGACTCCAGCACCCACACAGTCTTGCTTGAGCCTGTAAGCCCAGCACTGTGCGGGCAGAACTAGGATGTTCAATGGGACATTTTAAATCTACCAGCCCAGCTAGACAAAAAAAAAAAAAGAGAGCTAAGATTTAAAGAGAGAACGTGCTTCAAGGCTGAGCAGCGTGATGGGGAGAATAGCCAATGCCTTTCCTCGCCCTGGTGTGCACACATTCTTTCTCTCACATGCACACACTAATATGACATCATAGTTAACAACCACTTGAAGAGACTCAGACAGTATTCCAGAGTAACGCAGAAGCCCTGGAGCACTAGCTTCTCCAGCCCTTAACGAACACTTAACTCCTAAAGCAAATACCATACAGTACAAACAGTAGTGATTTTGTTTCACCGCTAAGCACGTTAAAAATGCACACAGGTGTTTCCAGTATGTCCCTCAGTCGAAGGCGGCTAGGTAAATTAAGCGATTGATTGAAAATGTGCAGCTGGTCCTAGGCCCAAACAAGAATTGAGACTGAAAGTATTCATCCCAGCTTCAAGGATCTGAAACCAAAAGCTCTCCCTCTCATTTTCATCTGGTAAATGTTTCGGTAGTGTTAGGTGTGCATTTTATTAGTTCTGGAGAATAGGTATTCCTTGGTCACGTCCACTGGGCCCATGAAAGGCAGGAAACACCCGGGGAACATGGACGATGGTTAACTGTTGTCTTTAACCCTTTCCAGCCCCCACAGTGTGGGAAGCAGATGCTCCAGGGTAGTGCTTTTCTTACACAGTGTGTTTGTGTGGTGTGTCTGTGTGTCTGTGTGTGTCCATATATATGTGAAGGCCAGAGGTTAAACTTAAATGTCATTCCCAGGAGACATGTTTTGGGTTATTGTTTTTTTGCATGTTTTCAATCTATCATAAATTCAACTAGGCTGACCACTGAGCCTCAAGTACCCAAGTGATCCCAAGTACCCAGCTCTAGGGTTGTACACCACTGGGCCTGCCTTTTCATCTGGGCACTGAGGATCAGACTCATGAGGTGAAACTCATGTTTACATGATAAACACTTTTAAACTGAGCTATCCCCCAAGCCTGTGAGTGAATCCTAGAAAATCTTCTTCATAACGGTACCTGCAAACCCAGCCTACTCAGGTGGCCTTAGAGGTATGTCCTTCCCATTCCTACAAAGCCCCGGCAAATGTCTCAGCAGCTCTTTCCTGGCACAGGGGAGTATTCAGTGTGCGAGACGTGCAGGCTTGGTCGGGGAAAATGCAGGAGGATGTGCATGGACAGCGAGAAGGTTGCTGGGAAGTGCAAGCTGAACTTCTTCTGCTGTCGGGAAAGGATCTGAACACACTGAGCCTCTTTGGGCCTTAAAAGCCATACTGAAAAGATGTCCAAGGAGAGAGCTTCTGGGCCTAACTGGGCCACGGTCAGAGAGATTCAGGCCCATTCTCACCCACTTTTGCTTCTGTGCTTCATTCTACTTTTTATGATTAAAAAATCAAAACATAAATTAATGCCTTTTACTCAATCAGACGCTGCTGAACATTTCTAGAATAGTTGTAATTTCTAAGTCCTCTCTCCAGAATTTTCTCATATAGCTCAGGATCACCTGAGAAATCGACTTTATTGCTTTCTTGCACATGTTTGAAGAAACTGAGGTCCAGAAAGGTTGCTGCCTGTGGGAAGTCGCAGCTGGGAGACAAGGGGCAGAGTGTGTGTCACCACCTCACTCTGGGTGTCTGTCTCACTTATTGTTATGGGGTTAACAGACAAACAAAAGTGCCCTTCACCTCCATGTCGATGGTATTGTAATTCTATGGAATACAAGAAAAAGTCATTCATTGTATTCTCCATGAGGTAATGTGCTATCATCCACTGATTGTAACCGTTCTGGTGTACTCTGTAAAAATAACTCCTGTTCACTCTGTTAATGCCTGTGGTACTGAGTTTGCATTGTTCCTCTTGCCTGCAAAAGAAAACTCTTAGGGGTTAATTAAAATGTTCATTTGCATAGGATATCTGCAGGTGAAAACTGCAACTTTTGCCTTGCGAAATAAAATTTGTAGCTTCAAAAACCTCACGGTTAAAACCAACGGCCACGAAGCTTGCACTTTGTCAGTTTTCTGGGGGACGTGTGAGCCTGAGCACTGTTCTGCCCAGCGCATTAGGCTCTTGTCTCTTTTTTCCAGCGCATCTTGTACTCAGGCTCTTGTCTCATTCTTTCCCTTCTGACGCTGAAACACCAGCACTGTTCTCTTCAAGACCCATCTACCAGGGCTCCTGACTCTGGGTTGACATTAGTCAATACCATCTGTTGAGAAAATGGCGGGGGAGAAAGGAACAGGAATATTTCCCTGCCAGGGGCTTGATATTCCACATTAAAGCTATTGCTTTTCTGTCAGCTCCCACCTGGCACTGCCATGGCAGGTAGAGCCTAAAACCCTGGGTGCAGCACAGCAAGCCATATGTTTCCTGAGGGTCACAGAAATATCACATGGGCTTATTGACGCATCCTTAGCTATGGCCTGTTAGAAAGAGAACTCAGCATAATGAGGCTTAGCATGAAGCTCTGGGAGTCGGGTGGGAGTGAGGTGAATTCATAAAATTAGAGGCAGGAGTGATAGCGTATGACCCTTAATCCCAGCATTCCCGGAGGCAGAGGCAGACGGATTCTGTGCATTCAAGGCCAGCCTGGCCTACAGAGGGAGTCCAGGACAGTCAAGGCTACACAGAGAAACCCTGTCTAGAAAATCAAACAAACAAACACAATCAGAAAGACTTCCAACCACCTGGGGAACTGTATGGCAACACGCTGTGAGGTTAGCAGCTTACAACAGCACATGCTATCTTGAACAACCTCAGGTTAGAAGTCTTTCTGTGGTGTAGATGGCTCCTCTGTTCAGGGTTCCACAAGACTGATAACTAAAGCGTCAGCTGTAGCTGCAATGCCATCAGAGGCAAAAGGCCTTCCAAAGTCATGAAGTCGGGGGCCAACCTCAGCAGTCCTAGCAACTAGAGGGCACTTAGCACCCTCTGGCCACAGCTGTCTTTGTCCATGGCTGTCTCATCCTTCAAGACCAGGAAGAGAATCCCTCACTCAGAACCCCCGACTTATTTTTACACCAAAAACGAAAGTGCGGAACTGGGGCTGTAGTTCCAGTTTACTAGTGAAAATATATATTAAATAGCTGATATAAGTTCTACTGAACTGATAATTACATTAAGAGAAATCAATTAACCTTCCCAATTAGAGATTAACAGAATGTATTCTTTAAAGGGTAAAGTTTAAGTTGCATATTTAAAAATTTTCACATTCAGTGAAAATTTTTGGAAACAAATTCTAGACCAAAAGCATGTAAAACAGACTTTGAAAGAAACAAACGGACTGTTACTAGAGACAAAGATGTTTTATGACTGATGTGTCAGTCCGGGAGAGGAGATAGAATAGAAAAGAACTGTGCCTAAAAGCGGAAATACTTTGAAGGAAAAACTGACACACTCAAAACCCTAAGTCTGGTCTTTTCCAAGAGTCAACAAAAACTCTTAGCTGTGAACATATATAGACAAAAAAAAAAAAAAGACATCCTTCCAACATACAATGTCACAGTGTAAACATTTCCATCGCAAAAAGAATCAGGAGCAGGAGAGGACAGCAAAGAATCAGGAGCAGGAGAGGATAGCAAAGAAGGATGGCGAAAAGCTAGGCCCGAATCCGTCTGGGCAAACACTAAAACACAAAAGCCTTCTGCTGCGCCGTGAACTCCAGAGGGTCTGGGCAGCCTTGTCTCCAGAAGCAAGGATGGCTTCTTTTAGACTGGCTTGTTTGGTGAGTGCGGCTTTCCTTGGCAGAGATCCAACAATCTTTGGGGATGAGGAGTGAGTGGAGGCAGGGTTTCTCTGTATAACCTTGGCCGTCCTAGACTCCCTTGAACTCAGAGAGATCCGCCTGCCTCTGCCTCCCCAGTGCTGGGACCAAAGGCATGTGCCACCATATTCGGCAAAGTAGTTCTACTTAGGTTTGAACCCCAGATCCCCAGACCTAGAGCGTGGTACTTTACCAACTGTGCCACCTGAGGATTTCTGAGACCCAACAATCTTGGTTTCCCTAATGCCCTAGGGTCTCCAAGGAAGCGTAGACCTCACTCTTTGGGCAACGCCTGTCCCAGGACTCTTCGCGGGGAGTTTGATCTCACTATGCAGTCCTGTGCCTCCCCAGCTTTTCTCGGAACCTCCTTGAAAGTCTCCACAACCCTGCCACTCTGGCAGTCTGCAAACCAACAAAATTAGGGTGACGCAGATGATGCCGGATTCTACCGCAAAGTCGAGAAGTCATTGGGCCCTCTTGGACTGCAGCTGCAGTGAGCTCTGAGTTTGCCCAAGCAACCCTTTCACAAAAGGGCCTTCACCTATGCTTGTGCTTTTCCACCCTGGGCTCTTCAGTGGGAAGGAATCTCACCCCACCAGACACCCCTCCTGCTTTCCAATGCAAAGTACTTAGTGTCACTTTAATGGCCCCAGTTTTACTCAGGAAACAGAAAGAAAGTGACACCAGGGGTCAAGAGAGGACCCTTCATCCTGGAGGTCAGAGCCTCTGAGTTCCTGGGCCTGAGGGGGATGATGGGAGCTGCAAGCACCTCCTTTTCTGGCTTTGTCTCTCACAAAGTGTTGAACAGGGTGCTGAGTGGTGAGGAGAGAGGCCTTGTGTTAGTCTATTTTTTCTTTGCTATCACACAACGACTGAGTCTAACTACTTTATTTAAAAAAACTATTTCACTCACAGGGTAAAGTCCAGGATCAGGTGACATCTGTGTTCAGCTTCAGAGAGGGTCTCCCAGGCCGTGTCAAACCTTGGTGACAGCATCCTGAAAAAAGAGCATGGATGAGGTCAAAAAAAGAGCGTGGAAAACCAAAAGCCAGAGAGCGGGGAGGGGACGTTCTTATTGTAACAGTCTCTCTGGTAAGAGCCAAAGCTCCGTAAGAACCAGGTTGACTCCTTCTAAGGCCAGTGACCTAATTAACTTACACGAAGCTACACATACTTTTTGTTTGGTTTACTTTTGTTTTGTTGGGACAGAGTCAGTCTGAGGCCCAATTGGGCTGGTACTCACTATGGAGCACAAGGTGGCCTGAAGCTCTCTGCCTCCACTTCCTGAGCACTGGGACAGGATGTGTCACCACAGCAGGACTTTCAAGCTTTACCTTTTAAAGGTTCCATCATATCTCACACTGAGGGCCAAGACTCTAACACATTTAAAATCGCCAGTAACTCACCCTGCTCTATACCCTTTCCTAGACGTTTCCTTTCCCCCAAAGTATGCCAGACTTGCACGTCTTCTCCACAGCTCTGCATATACCCACCCGGAAGTTAATTTCCTCTTAGCATGAGACTTGTCCATTAAGCTCTCCCTCTGTTCGGGATGTTGATTTTTACTCTTCCAGATAACTCTCCTGCACAAAACCCCCTACTGGTTGGAGAGATGGCTCGGTGGTTAAGAGCACTGAGGGACCTAGTTAAGAGCACTTTTTGCTCTTCCAGAGGACCCAGATTCAATTCCCAGAGCCTGGGGATGTTTTAGAAGAAAAAGGAGAAAAAAAAAAAAAAAGAAGAGGAAGAGGGGGAAGAGGAAGAAGAGGAAGAAGAAGAAAACTATACTGTCTATTTTGGTCTTAGACAAATTTAAGGCCTCTTGGTAGCACCTGTCTGTGTAGCACAAACATATACGGCTTTTGCACCACAAATGGCTATGGAAAGAATGTTTAGAATTATACCATCTTCAAAGCCTTACATAGGTACAAGCTTGAAAGATTTAATAACAATTTACATCTAATTGTTAGTTTAGTCATGAATCGCCCTGGACAGACAACTTCCCACTAGAAAATTAAATAACACTGATGTAAGAACCTAATGGAAAAAAAAAAAAAAAGAAACCCACACTGAGCTGGTTTCTCCTATGAAATTTAATATCTACTGGGAGAGCTAATTTATTCTATACCAAAAGCCACTATACCAGTTTTCAATCAGTTAATTAACAAGTGGGGGGTTAAAACTTGTAAAAGAGCATTTTATACATATAACATTACTACAGGAAAGAAAACCGAGTGGACAGTTGTAGATTTTGTGGAAATGAGGATATTGAGAGGGAGCGTGAAGGGAAATGGGGGAAGCCTAAGAAAAAAGGGACTAGAATATTCCGGGCAAGAAGGCAGGGCTCTTTCTCTGCCTGGCCTCTGATAAAAGACTTAGACGATGCCGGTCGTCTGGCCCACGTTACCCAGTGGAGCATGGAGGCGGTTCTCTTTTAAGGCTAGTTCTGAGCAGAAGCATGGGTCTTACTCTCCTCTACTCGATAAAGGAGCTGGGCTGCACTGCTGTGCTTCCTTCACCTCTCTCCATGCCCGGAGACATGCGAATCTTTTCCTTAATTGTTGCTGGGCTCTTGCTTCTCCTTCAGCTTCACCCAGGTAAGAAAACAATCACTGGAGAGCTCCTGTTGGCAACCTGACCCCGATCTGTCTTTGGAAAAGCAAGCTGTCTCCAGGGAAACCTCAATCGTTCCCCTCCTTGGCCTTTAACAGCCTCAGGCCAAACCAGCACAGGAAACGTCCTTCTGAGCTGAGAGACGGAAGAATCCAGTTCCACTGACTTAGCTTACCGACAACGAGCACAGCAGGCCCACGTCTCCAGTCAGTCTCCACAGGGATTTGGACCTCTTTGTTCTTTGAGATCCCTTCCCTGATTTTCAAATCTTCAGTCTCATATGACAAAGCGACAGCTTTAGAATGGGAAAACACATTATACTTTTCCGTTTCTCCATAGTTGGGTCAATTATCTTAACTTGAGAGTATCCCAAACTTTCTTTGATCTCATATATAATGGGAAATGATCTCATGGAAACGCTACTCTCTCTTTTGTTACTGCTTGAGACTCGGGGGTACTTTAAACAGGTCTGTTTGTGCATGATAACAACCTACAACAGCTGGCTAGCCCTCCCCAAATAACCTTGAAACACGCTCCTTGTATTCTGAGGTTTCTCCTCCTTCCTTCATAACTCCTGAGTATCTAACCCTCTGGGACAGAGAGACAAGAGATCCTGGCAACATGTCCTTACCACTTGCGAGACACTGTCCCCAGCCGTATTCACTCAGCTACACAGAATGAGCAGAAACTTTTAATTTAAGCAAAACCTTTGTCCTTAATTTTCTGGAAATACATTGGTGTATTATTTTTGTTAATAAAAAGCAGATTCCCTGAAAGAGTGATATTATCCAAAGACTTATGATGCATCAATAAGTAAATGAGTGAGAAAATAATATACATGGAACTTTAACACAAAACCGCTCTCCTAAGGCCCAGGATGCCAAGTCCCGAGAAGCCACAGCAGGGCAAGGCACACTCCGACTAGGAGATGCAGAAAGGTCTCCTGGGAACCTGTTTTTACATGAGCTTTCAGTAAGGGGCAGCCCTGGAACTGAGGAGCACCCAGGGAGCAGGGTCTGTGCTGAGCTCTCCCTTACAAACCAGCTCGATGCAGAATAGAAAAGCAATTCGGTCTGTCTTCTCCATCTCCTCCTGCCTCGGGAGTTCACTGAATCCAGACCAGCACATAGAAGCTCAGTAGCTTACCTACTCCAGATCTCAGACTACTCATAGTTGAATCCCAGTACGTGGGCGGGGAGGGGGTGTGTGAAAACTATGACTACCATCGCCAAGGCAATGACATGGAATCTCAGAGGTGTGAGTGAATTCTACAATCGATAGGAGGCAACACACTCGCTGAGTCCGACCCTTTGTTCTGATCCTCACAGAGTGTTTGACCTCAGTGCTTATGTTTCTCTTCTGCAAATGCCAATAATAAAAGCGTTCTTGTTTAATTTTATACCTGAAACCTTAAGATTATATGATACCGTGCATGATTTACTGTTGATTTGCCTATAATATTAATTGTACTGTGTTTAAATTTTGATCTATATCAGACAGTACTGGAAATACAAAGAAAAAATCTTGCTGAAAAAGTTTGTTTCTTGGAGTTGGGAAGTGAATTGCTTACCTTCCTAGGAAGAGACATTCTCTTTCCATGTGAGCTAGCTGATTTGGACAGAGGAATAGCATTACCTGTGTCTTTCCCAAATGGTTACTAAAGGCGCTGATTGCACGTGAATTACCAGGAGTCTGGGCCTCTGTCTGTCTTTTTGTATGTATGTATGTATATATGTATGTGTGTGTGTGTATGTCTCTGTCCCTGCCTCTCTGTCTCTCTGTCTGTCTATCTCTCTGTCTATCTGTTTCTCTCTCTCTCTTTGATTTAGTAATGAAAGATTAGTAAAAGATTACTAGCTAACAGCTGCTCTCTTCCTCTAGCCAAGGGAGCAATTTACAGAAGATACCTCTGTAAACAACTGGAGGGCCGATGTGAAATTAACTGCCTTATCTTTGAAGAAAAGATTGGAGGCTGCCGAGCTGACTTAACACCACTGTGCTGCAGAAAAAGAAAGAAGAACTGAATTCTCAGCACCAGGTACAAGGCAGACTCTCAGAAAAGAACCTCTCTGGGCTGTCTTCTCATCCGCCTCCTCTCCAGTTTTGGACTTTCCGAAGTCAGGTCCATTCCATCTCTAGTATTGAGGAAAATGGTCTCCCTGGGTCTGACCTTCTATGGGGCCAACACTACGTCCTGTAAACTCTATACACTCTTTCTGGCAAAGAGTCTATGGACCGTTTCATTGGCTAATAAAAGTAAGAAAACACACATAAAAGCAGGTGAGATGGAAGAGTTGTCCCGTGGCCCGGAGGAGCTGCCTTCTCCAGCTCCCTGGCTTTAAGCAGATCTTTGACAATGGGTCTTCTTCCCATTGAAGGTGTAGCTGATAGCTATAAGCAGAAGAAACTTGACCCTCACTGAAAATGGGCTGCCTGCCAGACTCAGGTGGTGTCAGCAATAGCCCCGCCACATGCTGTAAGAAATCATTTAGGCTGCCTTCCAAACACTGCCTGGCCTAGAACGTCGATTTCCCTCTAAACAGAGCTCATATCAAACGTGGGTTGGCTGTAGAGTGAATGTGTCTCTCACTGGCCACTTACAGCGAGAACATAAATCAGAGCTTGACCTCAGCAGTCACAGACTCAGCGCCTTGCTACAGATGAGCCTACGTTCAGTTTACGACTTACTACAACCAGGATTTAGACTTCTGGCTTTTGCGTCTTGTGCTCCTAGAGTGCCCATTAAATAGAGCTCTGGGTGAGGGATAGCAAAGGCCGTTCATGAAGGTGTGACATTTCTTAGCAGCAAAAGTGGTCAGCGGAATGGAAGGAGAGGTTGAGACAATCCGCCGAAAAAGAAAGCAAGCAGATACTTAACCTCAAATGCCTCTTGCAAGCCTGTGCCCTGTCTCCTGCAGAAAAAAATGGCACGCTCTGGCTTGCCCTCTGCTCTAATTCACCAGAAGTGTAAATCCAGTGTACTTTCTCTTCTTCCTCCGGGAAGTAAAGAAATGCTCCCTGAGCCCAGGCTGTGGGACGCCCTAGCCTGCCCCATTAATCCTGTGTCCTGCAAAGATTAAAATAAAAGAGAACCAAATAAAACTGTTTTCTAAAGCAAGACAGGTTTTTTAAATGTTTTGAAATGAGAGATAGGAGCTGGAGAGATGGCGCAGCAGTTAAGAGCACCCACTGCTCTGGCGGAGGACTGTGTTTCTGTTCCCAGCACCCACACTGGGCAGCCTGTCCCTCTTGTTCCAAGGGATCTGATGACTTCTTCCGGCTGCCTTGGGCACCTGTGTGTACATGGGACACAAAAACTCCCGAAAGTGCACAATGTACGATCAAAACTAATAAATAAGTTTTGCTATAAGAAGGCATATTGCCAAGATTTATCCAGGGGTTAATACTTGCCTTGTGGTCTGACATTTCTTCCCAGATCTATGCCCTAACAGACTATATAATCTGTGCTTTGATCTGTGCTTCAGAGGAAATGAGCTGAGCATCTGTGAGTGCATTTCCCCCTTTTCGGTTCTCCCTTTATTTTTCTTTCAGTGTCAAATTTCTTTCAGAAATGCAATGTACACTTTCCCGCTATTTTCAAACTCTGTCTTCTCTGCAGCCCATAGAAAAGTCAACCTTCATCACACCAATAGGATTTCTCTCTGTTAAGAAGCCACTGTTCTCTTCACAATGGTGTCTGTTGCTTACACCAGTGTTGGCCGTTTCTGAGACATCTTATAATGTGGGTCAGCCCCAGCCTTTTCCATTCTCTCTGGGTGGCTTTGGGGGCACCCCTCTGGCAATTTTCTTCCCTTCCCACTCACTCAGTCTCTGCCGGCTGTTCCTAGTTTTCTTGCTGGGCTGCATCACCTGCATTTGCTGTATCTTCACAATACAGATGTGTGCATTTAAGGCACATGATGTGCTGGCAAGAATTCATTATCTAACACTGAAAGTTAACTAACTCTATGATGAGTCTATGTGTAATACACTCATAAATGTGTTGTAAATTAATATGCTGAAGGTTATTTTCTTTTATTGGAATGAATACGTAGGGTCTTCAGAAACAGATTCCATAAGCAAAATAGTTTATAGGATTTTAGGAACTAGGGGAGGGGCAAGCTGCCTGCAGACACTGAAATTATTCACTACCAATATGAGAAGGAATCTTACAGATAATTCTTCTCAATATTTTGCAGAGAAGAATTGTATGAGTGCCTACTGCCCTGGAAAAGCTCAGTGTCAGTTAGGTGTCAGTGCCGAAAAGACATCTTGCAACCTTAGTTTTAGTTCCTTGTTCTTCTCCCGGCTGGCTTTCTCTCATGACTGCTCATGGGCTGTTATTACAGGTAGCAGGTGCTTGCAAATAAAGAGCTATAATATTTATGAGCTAGTTTAAGACGTGGGTAGATAATTCTTTCTTGTTGTCAGTTTATATTGAAATAATTCTTAATCATTTTAAACATCGGGCCATATAGCATTTTAATAATTTAATCTGCTTTAGACAGATTAAAGGTCTAAAGAGGGAGCTTCTAGGAGATGTTTGTAAAGCAGCCAGCTGAGTACTCTCTGAATCAAGAGACCATGAGGCAAAAGTAGCAGCCAGAGACCCTGCATTTGTGTGCATGCATGTGTGTGTGTGTGTGTGCATCCATGTGTGTGTGTGTGTGTGTGTGTGTGCATATATGTGTGTGTGTGTATGTGTGTAAGTGGGATGTGTGCTACATACTATGCATAGAAGATAGGCTCCCTGCAAGACTAAAACTCAAGCCTGTTTGGTCTAGATTTAAAACAGTGACTTGGTAAAACTTCAAATTTGGTGGTATCAGATGTGAGTTAGCAAGCATAAGGTCACCATTCAAAGCACATGCGTGATTTACAAAACTCAACACCATTTGAATATTTTCTTCACATTTTGCTGGCCTCATTTTGATATTAGAATCCACAAAGATATTTGTATTTCAAATACTCAAATGTTTAGCTCCCAATTTTTATTTTGTTCCATTTTATAATTTACAATCTATCTTTTTATTAGTACTTCCATTTTATGATACAGAATTCTCTTGGTCTCTTTTAGGCTGTAACTCAGAGTTTCTTAGAGTGTTAAGACCCTTTTAAAAGCTTTTCATTTTTGTCAAAAAATATTCCATGGCACTTATCAAAACACATAAAAAAGGATCTCTTTCTGGACATGAGCAATAGAAATGGGGACCACTGAAACAGCCTCTCTCTAGAAATGAGATTTGGGGTTCAGGTCCAAATATAGTACTAGAAAGAGGGAAAAGACAGGAGACAGACAAAATAGAGGTCAACAAACAAAAAAATCACTGAAAGAAAAGAAAAATTTCAAAATGTGGATTCTGAATACTACAAGATTCTTAGTGTTGGGAAACAAGAAGCCAAATCAGAAGCTTGGCAATCGCGCCCTCTAGTGGAAATATCACGCAATAACCCTTCCTTTGCATGCTTTTGTGTGTGTGTGGTGTGTGTTTTGTTTTTTAATTGTATTTTCCTTTTTCTCAATAAGCTCTTTCTTTGAAGGTATGCTGGCTGTCCTGTGTTTCTGTCCTTTGCTGTCTGGACAGACATATACTAATGGACTAGTAACACACATGCGGGAAATGATAGAATACAGGGATTCACAGAGTTAAAAGGCCTTTTGAGGCAAATGTGAACAGTGGAAATGTTTAGAAAGAGGCCCCTTAACTAAGTTTATCTGTTAAAATGATAACTAGAATCTTAAAACAGAGGTCGACATAATTCCTGTAGACCATAGCGATGAAGCTAAAATCAGTGTGAAAGCGAACAGCTCAGTGAGAAGGTTATGGTGGAGAGTACTGTTGAGGCTGGGAAGACACCTCTGTCGGTAAAGCCGCTGATGCCCTGTAAAACGCGACCTGAGTGCGACCCCCAGAACACAAACCAACCACCAGGCCCGTGCTGGTTATCCCAGATCTGGGAAGACAGAGACAAACGGATCCCCGGGCTCCGTCATAGGACGGACTGGTGGGTGTGGCCAGAGGCGAACCACTGAGGGATTCTGTCTCTAAAAGAAAGACATAAGACCTGAGAAGCGACCGTTGACAATCCCTTCTGGCTTCCAAATGAATGTCACATATGTTCTGACAAACATACACAGGCACTGTACCTGCTTGCCTGCACACACATACACACACACACACACACACACACGAGAATTCATGTGAGTCCTACTGTGTGCGAACCATGATGATAAAGCACATGATTTGACAAATAATTTTTTTAAAAAATGTCAAAAAAAAAAAAACCAGCTGCGAAAAGTTTGACAAACATAATCTCAAATTTCCCAACCTAAGTCTTCCCTGGAATTTAATGTATCTGAGATTTTCATCATCTAAAATGCCAGCAGGTGTGTTTTGCTACTTAAGCTGATTCCTCTTGGATCTACTTATAATGCCAACACCTCCCATCTGATGCACAATTCAGTCCATACTGCCCATGCTCTCGTCTCTAACAAAACTTGATAAAGCTCTGAAAACAGATGTGTTCACGTATGCTATTTCTCTTTTAACTTTTGTTTTATAGTTTCATGCTTGTACACTATTGTTATTATTATCATATTCTCTAGCCTCGTCCTTCCTTTCCCTTTGAACCCTTCCATCTGTCACCTGCAGGGTCGGAAGTTGGAGGGTCTGAACTTGTTCAGGTATCCAAGGCTGCTGTGTGGTCCTGTCTGCAATAGCAGGGCCATATTTGGAAGAGAAGAGCCTGGGAATCTACACAAGTATTGCAGCTGTGAAAGATTCAGCTTAGAATAGGTCCCATGTAAGGGATTCGCTGATGACACTGTGTTCAGCCAGGGAGATCAAAGTCTATCACTGAGGGAAAAGCAGGGAGAGAAATGTGGCCTCAGAGTGGGTGACCAGTCAGAGCAGATCCTGGGGGAGGAGGGAGCAGAGGGAAGCTGGTTCCTTGTAGGAACATAAGAACCTGCATGAAGAGAACTGGTGGGAGGCCAGGAGAGAGGCGAGCTGGCTTCTGGAAGGGGATTTAGAAACAAGCTTGAAACACAAGTTGGGGCAAGAGATTGGGTGAAGGAAATCTGAGCGACACACTGGGGACAGCAACAAACTTCTGTCCAGGGAAAAACTGGGTCCAGACTGTGCTCTGGAGCCACCTTTACCAAGGAGTTGGGAAAACAGAAAATACAGAGATTAAAGCCAAGAGAAATAGGGAGGAGAAAGAGGCCAGAAAACAGAGCAGCTGAAATACTCAGGCCACTCAAGGCCCAAGGTCGCAAAAAACACAGAGACTGAAATAGAAAAGGGGGAGGGGAATGCAGGAGGGAGGCCTTTCCATGTGGGCATAAGGACATCTGATCAAACCCCAGCATCCTTAAAAATGCCAGGAGTTGCCAAGCAGGCCTGTAAGCCCAGGGCTGGGCAGGGGCAAAGGCAAACAGGCCTGGGAGTTTGACCAGCCTTGTCCAGAACATGAGCTTCTAGGTCACGTAACCTTCATGAGAGGAGACAAGCTGGAGAGTGAGAGAAGACATCACAAGTCTTCCTCTGTGGGCACCTGTGCAGGCCTGGGCACCCACTCCTGAGCATGGAACACAACACACACACACACACACACACACACACACACACACCCCAAACACATACATACACCACACACATACACACACACACACACAAACACACACCACCATATCCACACTCAGGCAGAAGGATGAACTCAGTTACTCTAATATCTTCAGCAGGCAGGACACAGCATGCAGCGGGGCTAGCATGGGCATCACGGGCCCATAAGCCACAGCAGTGGAATCAACGAGGACGTTAACTATTTCCTGGGCTGCTCGATGGAAATTTTTACTTTATTTTAGTCTGCACACTGAGGAGATGGGAGAGAAATGGAAGGCAGGTGGTTCCTACACTGTGGAGAGAGAAGGCACTGGAGACACAGGATGGTGAGGAACAGCTGGATACGAGGAGCCTGGGCAAGCACATGGGGCCCAGGCTGCTGCCAAGGGCCTTATCCTGGTTCGTGGCCCTACAGCAGCCAGGGTCTGTGCTGATGGGTGTGACCCATGTTACCACTGAAGGCCATCTAGATTTCAGTGGTCTGCGCATGCTGATGTCCTGGGGTCATACTGACGCCAGGGGGCCAAACTGATCTGAGTAGCCTATGTTGCCACCTAAGGCCATGGTAATGTTTTGTCCTGGACTGCAGCTGATGGCCATGTCTATTAAGGATAAAATATGAATTACTAGGCTGATAGTAATTATAATCTGTATTATGTCAACATCAGTTAAGTCATTTAGCTTTTCATTTTCTGCTTCTATTTTTCAAGCCATCTAAAGAAGCACTATACATGGTCCCAATGCCCTGTATTATGGTATTTCTCTTCCTTAACTCTCTCCTTGAGGATCTCCCAGGTGACTTACCAAATCTGATGGGCTCCTCAATTTGTCTGAAGCTGGTGTGATTTCTCTGGTTTTGCCATGAGCTGAAACACCAAAAATGTTCTTAACAGAATCTCAATCATTCAATATTATCAATCGGGAGCCAGATGCTGGGGTGAAAGCCTGCCAACTCCGAGAGACAGAGAAAGCACCCAGCTGACCTTTCTCCTCAGCCAACACCCCAAAAGGAAAAGGGAAGCTCTCCTCCATGCCACCTCAAAAAACCCTCAAACTGAATGTTCCTCCCTTCTACTTCCTATGTGTCTATCTATCCTCCTGACTTCCTCTTACTCTCTATGGTTTTTTCCTATGTTTCCTCCCTGTCAACTGGTTGCTTGTTGTACTTCTTGATCTAGGGTTGACTTCATATAATCCTGTTTACAAAACTCAAGCAGAAAGCTCTTGGATTAAAGGTACGTGCTAGTGGTGAGGCACACCACAACTAGAAACAAGTTTTTTCCAGTAAACAAAATAATCTTGGTGTTCATAGTGTGATCAAATGTACTGCATCAGAGAACACATGTAATTTCCAAATAAAAATATACTCAGATTTATGATCTACTGAAATTAGCCTATTGAAAACTCAGTCAAATGTGAAGGGGAAATGACCATTTTCAACCACAGTTTTGGTTTATTTTTTTCTTATAAATACTCACTCTGAAGGCTGAGGTAGGAGAATTGCCAGCTCTTCAAGGCCAGTTGTAGGTACATAAAGAGCTTAGGGATGGCCAGTGATGCAGAAATAGACACTGTTTGTGAGAAAGAAGGGAGAGGAAAAAGGAAAGTAAGGATGTGGAGGAGTAGGAGAGGAAGCTGTAGAGAGAGGAGGGGATAAAAGGGAGATGAGCAGAAGAGGAAGTGGAGGAAGAGAAGGAGAGTGATATGAAGGTAAAGATGCCAGACAAGGGGAAGGCATGGGGAGGCGAATAGTGAGAGGAAGTATAAGAAGGAACCAAACTGAAGCCATTTGGAATAAAACTTCCATTTTGAATAGGGGACTAATAAAGTTTAAGTTCCCAAGACCTCCCTGGGTAACTGACATCCTGCTTGGCATGGGTACATGGGTACCTGATTAGCAAGCTGAGACATGAGCGTTAGGCAAGTTGCTCCACCATAGTTGAATAAACCAGCCAATGAGAACAGGATGAGTGTACCACAAAGACATTTCCCTAAGGAAGTCTCCTGTTCCTAAATTCTGATTGGTGGAAAATTGTAACTGTAACTTGGCACAGGTGTTTGTGGTGTTCAAGATTAAAAACTCTGTAACATTCACCTGAGTCTGTTCTGTGGTCCTGATCCATCGATCAGGAGTGGCTTGATTACAATAACTTTTGTCATCTGCATTGACATGATGTTTGAGTTACGCTGGATCTAAGTGGAACCCTATAACTTGAGGAAGCGG
Organism: Psammomys obesus; assembly: GCF_907164565.1. Lineage (NCBI taxonomy): Eukaryota > Metazoa > Chordata > Mammalia > Rodentia > Muridae > Psammomys > Psammomys obesus. Next base: position 14,143,987 of record NW_026596143.1, on the reverse strand, counting down.
GAATGAGCAGGTGGAGAGGGAGGAGAGGATAAAAGGACAGAGAGACAGAGAGAGAAGGGGAGATACAGAGGGAGACTATTTCTTTTGAAATGATGACTGGTAAAACAACTTGAGCTATTCAATTGGAAAAATATGCACATTTTCATGAGAAAACTGAGATATTGAAATCATGATTTCAGAAAGAGACTTCTAAAAAATTATGAGATCACGACGTGGACAATATGGCAGAAACAACATAGGATTTGGAAGCCATGAAAAAGATGAGAAAATATGTAAATACTCATGTTTAAAATGATCAGAAAATGAATGATGACATGATTAGTGTTTAATCATCAAGTCCAATCTCAAATCCTCGGCCAGGATTCCCTGGAACTCACTTTGTAAGACAGACTGACATGATTCCCTCAGAAATCCTCTGGCCTCTCTCTCCAAAGAAATAGGATGACTGTTTAGATAGAAAACATGAAGCAAATGCTACTTTTGTGTTTGTTTCTGAGACACGATTTCTTGTGGCCCATACTGACCTTGAACTTGTTTTCTATCTAGGTTGATGTGAGCTCCTGACCATAGTGCCTTTGCCTCCAAGGTGCTGATGCTCATGGAAAGAGCAGAGAACCGGGTATCAACTCATTAGGGTTTTAAATAGGTCACCTTCAACATTAGAAGCAAACTGAGACTTTCCATCAAGGTCCTCTCCAGCTATCCAGCCTTTGCAAACATGCAACTACCCTGAATGGGGACAGCAGACATGCAGGCCCTGACCAGTAGCTCAAGGAAACCAAAAGAAGTAAGCTCAGGAAAGGATTCCTCACTAGTGAGTGAGTGAAGAGGAGAATGGAGCATGAAGAAAACAAAAGCTCTTGTGTGAGAAGAAAAGCTGATGTAGAGGAAATGAAATCAAGAGAGAGACCAGGAGGAGCAAAGAACATGAGCAGCACCCCAGCGGGGACTGGGGATATGATACCAGACAGGAGGGTCCAACAGGGGAGGCCCAAATAGAGTTACCTGAGCTGCCACTGGCTGGGGGCAACGCTCAGGAAAAGATATAGATGTGGCAATGGCAGCCCTCACCGAGAACGGCAGGCTCGAGAGAGGCAGATCACTGGTGCTTGTGAGCCAGCAAGGCTAGCCAAGCTGTTGATCTCCCAGGTCAAGTCAAGGTCATAGGTCCATAATGTCATCTAATTCAATTAGTAGATTTCTGTTTGCATTTAGACCTTCCTCAAGCTCAAAATGACCTGCCACCTACCCTCTGTTTCTTTTCTATATATCGGGAGGGGACACAGCATTTGAACAACTGTATCCAGCACATTAATGAAGTACACATACCATCTATTTAGTATTTTATAGTGTAACAGCCCGTTCCTGTCACTTCTTTGCAGGTGATAAAGTCAACCAGCTAACTTCATGTTGTCACAGTCGCACTGGATTTTGCCTTCTTTTGAAGCAACAAAGCCCTATTCCTGTGTTTCCCTTTCTAAGCACAGTTAGCAACAGTCATACCACAATATTACTTGGTTTTTTGTTTCTTAAGCTTTATTTATTGTATGATCCTTGCTCTTTGATCAATCAGTTCACTGCCTTAGCTGTTAATCCAGTATGTTCATACAGATTGTGTGGCATTTTGTGTGTCTGCCTATGGGTGGGTCTGTGTGTGTCCATGATTCAATCATTGGGCCTCACACATTCCGCCTGAGCGCTTTACCTGTGTCATGTAATACCAGTCCATTTACATTTTCACTTTCAGTCGGGATTTGCATCAGTTTTCTAGAGTGTCCTTGAACACAAGATAGAAACACAGGAAAGAAATTAGCTTTCGCTACCTTGAAAAGCACCCAAAGTTCTGGGTATTTTAATTAATAGAAACTCATGTTACTAAGTTCACGACACTAAATCATGAGGTCATTCAATGGATTGTATCCAAGCTATATTTTATTAACAATACCAGTCATAAGACATTTCTCTTTTCTCATATAGAATTCAGCGGACAATGAAGAAGAGGATAAAGTTTAAAGCAAGGGCGCTGGTGTGAGAGCTTAAGCATCTATGGGCTAGTTTGGGAGATTCTCAAATCCATATGAACACTGTTTGGTGGAAGCCTAGGCTCTGGCATCCTTAGGATAGAAGAAGGCAGAGCCTGTCCATCAAGATCATCTCCAGCTATCTATATTGATAAACTTGGGAAGCCCCTGGATGAGGACAATAGGCATGCAGAGGAGACTGATGTCTCAAGGACACAAAAATCAGAACAAGTGAACTCAGGAAAAAAATCACAAGTCAGTGAGTGATAAGAACGGATCATGAAGCAAAAAAAAAAAAAAAAAGCCACTGGATAAGAACAGATGATACAGCTACAGCGTAAGTGAGTCCAAGTGAGAGCTCATGAGAAGCATATAGCATGTAGCAGTCCAAGGACAACACAGAGTGTGGTACCTGAGGAGATGCACAAAGAGAGACCTTGGCTGACATCTGTTTGGGGCCCACCACTCACAGAGAGCTATAGACACAGCTCTGAAAGATCTCAGCAGGCTAATAGGGAAGAGAAAGGAAAATCACTCAAGTGTGCCAGCCAGTCAGGCAGGCCAAGCTGTGGGGCTTCCACTCAGTGTCAAGCGCTGCCTCAAGCACATAATTTACAAAAAAATGCAGGATAAAACCAATATCTTCCAAGGGCTTCAGCACTCTGCTATGAAACTCCAGGTGACTTGATTTTCACATGAATATGAGAAACACATACATACACACAGCCACACAAAAACAAACAGGGAGGCAATATGGGGGTGGGGGCAGTGAACCCAACAGTTTGATACATCCTTCGAGCCCAAACTACAATGGGTGCTGAGATGAAAGGGTGTAATGAACAGCCAGGATTTAGACTTTGTGAGGAATGCAAAGTCCTGGCCTCATAAACGGAAAGCAAGCGAAAGTAGAGGGATGGGGACAATGAGTGGCCTCATAGTGGATAAAACTCAGCATAGGAACTCAGTAAGAAGCCCACTGAATCCTAAAATTGATGCAATTGACCTTTGCGACCATGACATCCGGGAACGGCAGCCCGGGAAGGACAGGCCTACAAACTGCCCTGTCTCTCAATGGTCTTAAGATCACAAGGTGGGGGTACCTGTGCATAGCGTCAGAACGGCAAACCTGATGGGGTAGGTTGAGAGCCTCTTGGGTTTGTGGCTCATTATTGGGCTATAGGTCCTGTGAAAAACCCCATGCCTTGGGCCCAAGAACCCCAGTGCAGACATAATTTCTAGGCCAATTTTATTACTGAAAGTGGAAAACGTCATACAATATGACAACTCGTGCAGAGTTAGGACATTGAGGTAGCTGGAAAGACATACTACAGGTCATTGATAATGACAATGGAGAGGACAGGTGACCTTTCTTCAGAGGTCTTCTCAGGTCAGAGTCCAGAGTCCATGCTGAGGTGAGGCTCTGTGCAGAGATGTGAGTCCACGCACACTAGAATGGTCATTTGGAAGTGGACCTGACAGGTCCCAGTCATGTCATCTAGCTGGCTAACTCAGAGAGGACCAGTCTGAAAGTGTCTGTCAAGTCTGAGCAGGAAGGTGGCATCTGCTGTCCCATCACTCACTGCCCATCACTGTCCTCTGAAGAGGAGGAGACCTGAAGGTCCTCATAGAGGACACTCACTGGGACCTGGGAGCATGCTGCCTCACCTTTCTCCAGGAAGGCAGGGCCCTCCCAAGGAGCTGTTTGCTTCTCATGGGCAAGTGCTGGGGACACTGTCAGGAACCTGGAGCTCCAGCAGTCACCATCAAGTCTACTAAAGACCATTCTCAGGGACTGGCGTACAGCATGGCTAGTAGATGGCTGAGAGGACTTAGCACAGGGTGTGGCTAAGACCAGAGCAGGCCTGCTTGGTAGCTGTTCTTGGTCAGTGCTGGGCACCTGGGCTGCTATTTTCTTGCTCACTGGTACTGCATCTTTCAGTCCAAGTCTGTTGGCAATGGGAAGAGACTGCCTACCCAGGCAGGCCTTCAAAACAGTGCTTGCATTGCTCTCCTCTGGTGCACTGGTAGAGTTGACTCTTAGTTTCTTTGAGGATTTCTGGCTAGGCAGTGTGAGCTGCCAGGAAGCTTTCTCACCTGGGGTCCAGAAGCCGAGTTCAGGGTTCTGTCTTCCCTGATGGAGGGCAGCATGCTGGCTGGGCTGTGTTTTCACACTGGGACCCTGGGCTTCTGACTCTGTGTGGAATGCTTCACCGACTCCATTCCTTTTAGGGACCGCAATGGGTTGTTGATGTGAGACACCCAGGAGCTTTTGATCCAGCAGGTCTTGTGAGGCTGTGTTTCCACCACCCTGCCTGAACACTGGCTGTGAGACCCCAGGGACATCCATGTTCTGACCTTCTTCCTGCCTGGAAGGTAAGATGCAGGAGGCATCAGAGCTTTGGATGACAGGGTTTCCAGGGCACATCTGCTTCCCAGGAGACTTTCTGGAAGGTGGCACAGTAGTCTGAATTTGGTTGGTCACAGACTTCTTTGTGTTTCCAGGACTGAACACTGGCATCTTGGGATGCTGGGAAAATAACAATTGCAGGATAAATTGACTATGTAAGTCTTCCAAATAACACAAGGACCTCATAAGATTATCATGACAGAAAAACACTTGTATAAGTTCACTTTAATGTGAAATTACTCAGGCTCTGATATTCTACACTAGCTATCCAAAATTAAAATGTGTGGTAGGGAAATGTGAATAGTTTCAGCCTCCCTGTGAAGTTTACATGACCTGAACTCTAATAACTCAAATGTATCTGCATGTGTGTATGTGATTTCTGTAAAGAGCATATATATATATATATATATATATATTTATTTATTTATTTATTTATGATATATTTATATCATATTTACATATGATATAAATAGACAGATAAGCAGAGGGCCATGAGCCTTTTGTGGTCAAGAGAAAAACAATTCAAATTACCATGCAATTTCCAGTATATTGAAAACCCTAATCCTCTTACCCAGGATGTGAAGCAGGGGAAGAGGCATGTTAAGATGACATGACTTGAATCTGACTCTCAAAATAAGAGTTAACTCTGCAGCCAACAGATTAGGATGGAACAAAAATAAAATAAAAAATTAAAAGGATGAACTCATTCCACTAAAATTTCTCCAATAAAAGTCTAGATTTTGGAAGCAGCACACAAAATCAGTTCAAAATGGAAACAGCCAATCTAGACAGACAGGAAGGTCACCAGAAAGCTAGAAGAGCAGGCCATGTTTGTAATCTGACCTCAGAAGGAAGGACCACATGGAGACCAGGAGCCAAGGTTATGTTCAAGGACAGATGAAGAGGAGCCTGCCCATCCTCTAGGAGAACTGGTCTACCAAAGGAGAAGCACACAGCAGAGGCTCACTTGCTCCCCAAAACCCAAGTCAGTCTGAACTATGAAAATGACCAAATGAGTCCTTGCTGCATCAGAGAGGACTGGTTTGATGTGACATGCATGGGGTCATGAATGGAGCAAGCAGGTGGTACAGCAGGGAATGGGCAGGTGGGGCTGAGCACAGAGAAAGGGACTTTCAGCAACAGGGCAACTGTTGCTACTCACAGCCAGGTTGATGTGCTGGCCCCTCCTCTGTGGATCCATGGGGAGTTTCTGGAAGGGAGCCTTCTGCTGTTCATCACCTCTGTGGGACAGACAATGGTGTGGAAACACATCAGCTCTACCCACCCACTCACCCACTCTCCACTCACTGACCCACTCACTCTCTGTCGCTAGTACACTACTTACTAGCTGTCTGGCCCTTTCAGTGTTTGGGGACAGAGAGATGAGTGATGGTACCCCATGAGCTTTGCTGCACCCAGAGCCTTCCCTCTGGCCATCCCTTCCCCATCACTCACCTCTGTCCAGTGTCTTGACTAGGCTTCTTTTCTGTCTTGTCCTGGCTTATGGGCCCTGGTTTCTGGAGACCCTGTGTCCTGCGAGGATCCTGATTCTCTTTCTCCTTCCTGGCTCCCAGAGGCTGTGGGTCTAGGAGCACTTGGCCATACTTAATGGGGCACCTTCTGCTCCTTGCTGTGTGGCCAAAGGCCCCACACTCTCTGCATTTTACCTGTGAGTAGCAAATGAGATATTAATGAGTCAAAAAGGGATCCAGGTACCTCTTAGGGATAAAGGGTTAAAATGTCCTGCAATGTTCTCTCTTCAGAAATGATACACACTATAGAATGGGTTTAACCATCAAATGGTTATTTTGTTGAACCTGGAAGAGGCAAGCACACTTAACATTTGAATGGGTGTGAACCCCATATCTGCCAAAGGACCAATCCTGCTGAAGAGAGCCTTGGCCTACTTCCCAGTGTCTTCTCAGGTCCACATGCAGGGAGAGCAGCTCCTCTGCCTGGCCTTCTGATACTTCTGCTATGGTCAGGACCATGAATGAATGCAACAAATTTAACAGAGCCCAAAACTTAGCAAACCCCTAGACATTGGCACAACTGACTCCCTGATGAAAGCACTATTTATGCTGTGGAACTCATTCCATAGTCACTTCAGTCAGCCTTAATGAAAACAAGACCCAGTCCATTCAGGTCTATAGTTCTGGAAAAATATCTCAATGTATTAATTACCCTTACCTTTTGGCCTCGGCATTTCTGCTTCTGGCCTCATGTTCTGGGTAACTGAAATATGTCGATCCAGAATATGATTTTGTGTTTAAAAGTTAACTCTGAGAAAAGCTCAGTGATCCCCTGGGATGCAGAGGACCTGCTCAGTGTACTTTGCCAGCTGGTTAATCAAGACTTTCTATTGACTTAAACCCATCTTCCCAGTAATCTTCCCTGGTGGAAAACCCACAACACAGATGTTCTGTGAAGAAGCCCAGTCCGTGTCTCACCTAGCCCCAGTAGTTGCTGACACATAAAGGCCTCCACTCACCCTAGGGTTCTCCTCTTCCGGTGGGGGCACATTCTGTGCCCATGGGCCTGTTGGCTTTCCCTGGGTTCCTGTTGCCAGAACTGCTCCATGGCCCTGGGTCTTCATGTGTGACTCCATCTTCTGGATCTGTTGGCTTTGAGTTCCTGAATCAGATGCAAACAAAAGATTTTGAACCAATGCAATTAAGCATCATAACATGACAAGAATACTTGGCCTGAGCCACCCAGGTCTGCAGCCCCCGAGACCAGGACAGATCAGAGGAAGCAGCAGTTCCCTGGCCTGCTCCATTTTCTGGAACCCACCCTGACCTGCACCTTGAGACCAACCCAGTCCCCCTGCCTGCGCCATTCCCCAAGTCTCACCTTAATCTGAGGCACAAAAGACAGTACAGATTAGAAGGCAGCAGGAAAACCAGAGCACTCCGGCCATCCGGGACCATGAGCTCTATCTACAATCCCAGAGACATATTTCCATCAGAGCCCACCAGGCCTCCTAGTAACAGAAACTAAAGGGCTAGAGGTCAGCGCAAGAACACCAGCAACAAAACTCAGAGCTGAATGGCATCCCCCAAAACCCAGATATCCTACCACAGCAAGCCCTGAGGATACCATCACACTGGAAGCACAAGAAAACAATCTTAAATTCGAGATTATGAAAATGATAGAGGCCTTAAAAGAAAAAAAAATAATCCCTTAAAGAACTACAAAAAAAAATACAACCAAACAGGTGAAGGAATGAAATAAATCCCTAAAGGAAACACAGGAAAATACAATCAAACAGGTGAAGGAACTAAGTAAATCCCTGAAAGAAATACATGAAAAGACAACCAAATGGGAAAAGGAAATGAATAAAACTGTCTAGTACCTTAAAATGGAAATAGAAGCAATAAAGAAAACACAATCCAAGGTAATCCTGGAGAAGGAAAATTTAGGGAAGAGAAAGGAAACTATAGAAACAAGCATCAATAACAAAATACAAGAGTTGGAAGAGAGAATCTCAGGTGTACAAGATATGATTGAAGAAACTGATACATCAGTCAAAGAAAATGTTAAATCTAAAAAGTTCCTGACACAAAACATCTAAGAAATCTGGGACAATATGAAAAGACCAAACCTAAGAATAATAGGAATAGAAGACTCTTAACAATAACAATAGACTGCCTCAAAATAAAGGGCTAGAAAAAGGCTTTCCAAGCAAATGGACACAAGAAACAAATGGAATAGCTATTCTAATATCTAATAAAATAGGCTTTCAACCAAAATTAATCAAAAGTGATGGGGAGAGCACTTCAGACTCATCAAAGGAAAAATTGACCAAAATGACAACTCAATTCTAAACATATATGCCCCAAATACAAAGGCACCCACATTTGTAAAAGAAACATTACTAAAGCTTAAATCACACATAGATCCACACATGTTAATATCAGGAGACTTCAATACATCTCTCTCACCAATAGACAGATCATCAAGACAGAAACTAAGCAGAGAAATAATGAAACTAATCAATGTTATGAGTCAATTGGAACTAACATATATCTACAGAACATTCCATCCAAATACAGAAGAATATACTTTATTCTCAGCACCTTATGGAACCTTCTCCAAAATTGACCACATACTCAGACACAAAGCAAGCCTCAACAGATACAAGGAAATTGAAATAGAACGTTGTATTCTATCAGACCACCATAGATTAAAGCTAGACTTCAACATAAATAGAAGCAATAGAATGCCTACAAACTCATGGAAACTGAACAACTCTCTACTTAATGATCACTGGGTCAGGGAGGAAAGAAAGAAAGAAATTAAAGACTTTCTAGAATTCAATGAAAATGAAGGCACAACATACCCAAACTTATGGGACACAATGAAAGCAATGCTAAGAGAAAAGTTCATAACATTCAGTGTCTTCATAAAGAGGAGAGAGTTCAGACTAGCAACTTAATAGCTCATCTGAAAGCTTTAGGAAAAAAAAAGGAAATAAACACGCTCAAGAAGAGTCAACAGCAGGAAATAAATCAAACTCAGGGCTGAAATCAATAACCTAGAAACAAAGAGAACAATACAGAGAATCAACAAAAACAAAAGCCAGTTTTTTGAGAAAATCAACAAGACAGACAAACTCTTAGCCAAACTAACTAAAAGGAGGGAGAGTATCCACATTAATAAAATCAGAAATAAAAGGGGAATATAACAACAGACACCAAGGACATCCAAAAAATCATTAGATCATAATTCAAACACCACAAAATTGGAAAGTCTAAATAAAATGGATGATTTTCTTGATAGATTCCACTTGCCAAAGTTAAATCAAAATCAGGTTAACAATTTAAATAAACCCATACCCCTAAGGAAATAGAAGCAGACATCAAAAGCCTCCCAACCAAAAAGAGCCCTGGGCCAGATGGTTTTAGCACAGAATTCTACCAGGCTTTCAAAGAAGAACTAATGCCAATATTCCTCAAATTATTCCACAAAATAGAAATGAAAGGAATATTGCCAAACTCATTCTATGAGGCTACAGTCACCCTGATACCTAAACCATACAAAGACCCAACAAAGTAAGAGAATTTCAGACAAATATCCCTTATGAACATTGATGCAAAAATAGTCAATAAAATACTTGCAAACTGAATCCAGACACACATCAAAAATATCATCCACTATGATCAAGTAGACTTCATCCCAGGAATGCAGGGATGGTTCAACATACAAAAACCTGTCAATGTAATCCACCACATAAACAAACTGAAGGAGAAAAACCACATAATCATCTCATTAGATGCTGAAGGCCCTTGGCAAAACCCCTTCATGTTTAAAGTCTTGGAGAGATCAAGGATTCAAGGCACATACCTAGACACAATAAAGGCAATATTCAGTAAGCCAATAGCCAACATCAAGTTAATGGAGAGAAACTTAAAGCATTCCCGCTAAAATCAGGGCCAAAACAAGGCTGCCACTCTCACCATATCTCCTCAATATAGTACTTGAACTTCTAGTGAGAGCAATAAGATAAGTAAAGGATATCAAAAACAGACAAATTGGAAAGGAAAAAGTCTAAGTTTTGCCATTCGCAGATGATATGATAATATACATAAGTGACCCCAAGATTCCACCAGAGAACTCCTACAGCTGATAAATACCTTCAACAAAGTGTCTGGATACAAAATTAACTCAAAAAAATCAATAGCCCTCCTTTATAGAAGTGACAAAAGGCCTGAAAAAGATATTAGGGAAACAACACCCTTCACAAAAGCAACAAATAATATAAAATATCTCGGTGTAATTCTAACCAAGCAAGTGAAAGACCTATATGACAAGAATTTCAAGTCTTTGAAGATAGGAACTAGAGAAGATTTTAGAAGATGGAAAGATCTCCCATGCTCTTGAATAAGTAGGATTATCATAATAAAAATTACCATCCTGCCAAAAGCCATCTACAGATTCAATGCAATTCCCATCAAAATTTCAACAAAATTCTTTACAGACTTGGAAAGAACAACCATTAACTTAGTATGGAAAAATAAAAGACCCAGGATAGCCAAAACAATTCTGAACAATAAAAGAACTTCTGGTGGTATCAACATCCCTGATTTCAAGCTATACTACAGAGCAATAGTAATAAAAACTGCATGGTATTGGCATAGAAACAAACAGGTTGATCAATGGAACAAAATTGAAGATCCAGAAATAAACTCACACTAATACAGGCACTTGATTTTCAACCAAGAAGACAAAACCATACAATGGAAAAAAGAAAGCATCTTCAACAAATGGTACTGGTCTAACTGGGTGTCTGCATATAGAAAAATGCAAATAGACCCATATTTATCACCCTGCACAAAACTCAATTCCAAGTGGATCAAAGACCTTGAAAAAAAAAAAAAACATAGACTCTAAATCTGTTAGAAGATAAAGTGGGAAAAAGTCTGGAACTCACTGGCATAGGAGACAACTTCTTGAATAGAACAGCACAGTCTCTGAGATCAACAATTAATAAATGGGATCTCATGAAACTGAGAAGCTTCTGTAAGTCAAAGGACACTGTCAATACAACAAAATGGCAACTGACAGATTGGGAAAAGACCTTCACCAACCCTACATCAGAAGACTAATATCTAAAATATACAAAGAACTTAAGAAATTAAACATCAACAAATCAAATAATCCAATTAAAATATGGGATACAGAGCTAAACTGAGAATTCACAACAAAGGAATCTCAAATAACTGAGAAGCACATAAAAAAATGCTCAATGTCCTTAGCCATCAGAGAAATGCAAATTGAAACCACTTAATTGTAATTCCCTACAAAGATGTAGCAGATGGACAGTTTAGGCCTCTGGTGGGTTCCCTAGTAAGGGAAGTGGGGACTGCATTGGATACAGACTCACTTGCCAGCTTTTTGATCACTTCTCCCTGGTGGGACTGCCTTGTCAGGCCGGGGGGGGGGGGGGGGGGGGGGGGGGGGGACGCCACAGTTGTAATCGAAAAAACTTGCCGAACCGGGCTGGATTTAAAAAGGGAGCTCCCCCTTTCTCAGGAAGAGGGGAGGGGGAAGGGAGGGAGTAGGGAGGGAGGGTAGGACTGGAAGGGGAAGAGCGATGGGACTACAACAATGATGTAAAGTGAACTAAAATTTTTTAATTAAAAAAAAATACCCCTCAAAAAATTGTTATGGCTCTCTTTGACATATTGTTATACCGTAAGCAGCGTCAATGTCATTCTTATGCAACATTAAATGCAAACGATTCAAAGAAACCCACAGACTCTGTGAACACACATGCTTTTTCAAATCAATATAAACTGAGCGCTCCTGGGTGGAGATACCAGCCTAAATATAAATTCACCAGGGATTTTATATTCAAATTGGATAAATCTTATGCTTAAAAAGACATTTTCTGGGAGTGTAATAAAATAAATAAGAAAACGCAAATGGCAGCCCACGTACTGCGCCAGACGTAGCATCATCACGATGTCCACGGCTCCTTCCTCATTCTGATCTTCAGAGCATGGAAATATAGGACAATCTGCAGGCCTGCCATTGGAAGCACCTGTCATTGTTAGCCAACTTCTGTCCTAACGGGCTTCCATATATGGACATATAGGTACGACATGGAAAGAAAGTCTTTTGGCTCGGGCTCAGGTTATCCCGAAATAAACACTGACAGTCCATTCTTGTAACTCTTGTCTTTCCGTAAAGCTGAAGGAAGTTCAACATCGAGGAATGGAAGCCATGCTAGATCTCTCAGTAGTAGTCCCGGCCCTGCAGCTGATGAAGGCCTGAGGACTGCATTCATTTTGGAACTCAAGGGGCCACTTAGTATGTCCCCAACCAACCTGAACTCCAGTGTGAAGTTTCACTGCCCACGCCTCAGCTTACTCTCACTTTTCCGTCCCTGACTCCAGAACCGTGCAAGCTTCTCAAAGTTTCCACAGCCTGGATTTGGCAATACACCTGTCTTTGTCAACAAACCACTGCGGAATCCTGCCCATGCATGGCTTTAGTGGAGGCGTCAAGCTGTTGAGTCAATTCTCTCTCTCTCTCTCTCTCTCTCTCTCTGTGTGTGTGTGTGTGTGTGTGTGTGTGTGTGTGTTGCAAATCATGTGAGAATAAATGCACCTGGAGTTTTACACCAACCTGTGGAAGCTCGTGGAAGATGCTTTGATTATACCTGTCTCCCACTTTAAGAAAATTCAAAAATCCCAAACCCAGGGAATAAGGGCCACAAAGGGCAGGACCGGCCTAGGATGAAGTGTGCTGAGGACTAAACTTCTCCCAGCTGTCCTGATATCCTTTAGTCTCACTAGATTCCCAACGGCCTCCCTATTGGCACCCCTGGCCTTCACTGGTCCAGTGGAAAGTATCCCCCAACTGTCCCGCACTCCTATTAATCTGCTGGCTATGCCTCACCTGGTCAGTGGCCCTGTGGGATTAACACCCATGTAAGTCTGTGCATAATTCAAACAAGTCAACCACCCCCTCCACGGGGACCCAAGTGCACCTCCACTGTCTTGGTTCCTACGAAGCATGACCCTCACAGCCTTGCTGGCTCACTGTAGCCTGCTAAGTTGGCTCTGTGCTTCTGCCCTGGGCCGTGAGGACACGTGACTGTCCGCTGTGATGAGCTAGTTTTCCCCCAGCTCATACTGTTTAAGCCAGGGAACTCTCTCTCAATAGTGGAGTGACTAGGGAGTGGTCAGGAGAGAAGGGCACTTTGGGCTTTTGAGACGCCTGCCCAGAACATCCTGTGTGTGCAAACCTGTAGTGGCAGATTCTGGCGGCCTTGCCTCTGGGCAATGCAGTAAGACTGAACTTGGAAATTTGAGTGATGGATCCAAAGGGCATCGTCCAGAGGGAAATGGGGAGAAGATATATTTGAGAAACACCTTCCTCCTGTTTCACCTCTGTTCCCAACAGAAAAATGCTGTCTCCCGGAGTGTCAAACATACTGTGAGTGCTATGAAATCAGGGGAGCTGAGAAGTGAGTTACCGAAATTCAAATTCTCTGGAAGAGCGAGCGCTCTGCTTCCTTCCCAGTTGACTCATAAAGAGGCACCAGCGGTGCCACTGAGAAGGGTTTGAATCCCCAGTGAAGATCCTGTATATACCTGTACTGGGTACCTTTCTTGTCATGACGTGAAACAGCTTAGAAGGAGGAGGAAGAATTTGTTGTGCCTCACACTTTCAGGGTGTGATAAGGGGGGTGCTTCCCTAGGACTGGGAAAGCCTGGAGCCTGGGACAGCAGGTCGGTTTGGATCTGTAGTCAGCAGAAAATGGATAGGAAGTAGGCAGGGCTCTAAAACCCACCCCAGTGACCCACTTCCCTAGGGACTTTCCTTTGTGGATTCCCAAACTTCCAAAACAGTGCCATAGGTTCTGTGGACTAATCTCAAACACGTGAGCTGAGTGGAGCACCGACTGCCCAGGTCAGGCCCTGCTGGCGGTCGGTGCACCCACCACACACCCAGGAACCCCACAGGGGGCTAGAACAAGTAAGGCAGCCTAAGCTTTCTCTTCCCCAGAGTACCCAAGAGGGCACCTGGGAGCAAACTGCCCAAAGTATGGCACTGACAATGGAAACTGATTCCATCCAACAAGAGTGAAAGCCACTAGCCACTTTGCCTCTTCTCATGCCAGGACAGACTATTGCAGTTAACGCTGTATCCTTCCCCCGGTCAGATCAGTTCATCCCCCGTGAGGCCTGAGAGTGCAGCTGCTCCTCTGGCCAGAAGAATCAGAATTTCTTGGCCTGGTATTCTGCATTTCAAGCCAACCCTTGAATAGTTCTGTAAGCAAGAGCCTGATTAAATGTCACCTTGGGCATGGTGTCTCTTCACAGCAATAGAACAGTGAATAGAACAGTCTTCTGTTTATCACAGCAACAGAAACCTAAGATAATGTCCAATGTAGCAAGGAAAATGAAATGGCTTGGAAATGCGATTTTTCCCCCTTTGCTGCAGTCTTTTGACAGATAGAAGCAACGAATTTGTTCCTAGTGTGTGGAAAACTGAGGAATCTCCATGTTCATTTCTTCTTGGGAGCCCGTCCCCTTGCCACATTCCCACTTGGTAGGGGTAAAGGGCTCTTTAAGTCTATCTTAAGTAGGCACTTTTGAAGCTGTGGGTCCACACTGCCCATTTAATACCACCGCTGGAAGCCTCCTTCAGATCGGGCCAGTAAAGACACCCATGAGCCTGTTAGGCTTTCCTATCAATATACTGTCCCTCAGCCAGGGGTCATTCAAAGGACAGACTGGATGTCAGCTTTGGATTAAGCAAAACATCACAACAGTAGAGCCTTTGCCTGGGCCTCACCATAACAACTCAGCACCCACTAGAGGCCACCGGTCAGCGGCCGGAGTGAGCGAGTCCATTCAGTGTGCTGAAGGTAATTGCCACAGCACTCAGGGGCCCCTCTGGGCATTGACATATACAAACATTCTCTTTCACACCTAATCCGTGTTTCTTTAGAGGGAAAATATATTTTACGCTAGCCCAGATCTGGCATCTGCAAAAGGCATCTTGATAGCCATGGTCCTTCATAGGCTCCTTTTCTGTCAGCAACTGCAGACACCTTCAAATGGAAGCAACACACACACACACACACACACACACACACACACACACACACACTCACCCTGATAATTAAAATCTTAAAGTGCAGGACTAGAGAGACGGCTCAGAGCACTGGCTGCTCTTCAAAAGGTCCTGAGTTTAATCGCCAGCAGCCACATGGTGGCTTCACAACCAACTATAATGGGATCTGCTGGTGCCCTCTTCTGGCCTGCCGGCAAAACACTGTATACATAATTAAAAAAAAAAAATCTTAAAATCCAAGGAAGTATAGAGGGAAATTGTCTTAAGCAAAGGAATACATAAGCCTTAAGAAGATCTTGCCATTTGCTTCCTGATCAGCCTGGGGGACATTATACTAAGTGAAATAAGCCTTATATAGAAAACAAACAAACAAACAAACAAACACCGTGTGGTCTCAGTTACATGTGGAATCTCAGAAGAAAAAGAGTCATGTATGTAAAACAATGTTGGGATACAAAGAGGAGAAACGGGAAGCAAGCCAAAGAATAGCAAGTACCAAATGCGTGGGATACTCAGTTCCTGAGATGTAAGTGCTGCCTGGAAGGCTTTTGATAAGAAAGTAAACTCTGAGTGCTCCTAACTTACTCACCAAAGGACAGACCCCTCTTTGAAATAA
Source organism: Psammomys obesus (assembly GCF_907164565.1). Lineage (NCBI taxonomy): Eukaryota > Metazoa > Chordata > Mammalia > Rodentia > Muridae > Psammomys > Psammomys obesus. The sequence continues at coordinate 14,128,350 of NW_026596143.1, read as the reverse complement.
CGGATTTGTTCATTTTCTGGGCTATCGCAAAAGTTTCACTGTGTAAAAACTTAGTTCTAGTGTCAAAAAAAAAATTTCAACTGTGGAGCTTAACAGTAGATTTGAGCTGATGGGAAAAGAATCCGTGAACTCAAAAGCAGGTCCATTGAGACTATCCGGTCCAAATGACAGAAAGAAGAAAGCAAAAGAAATAGAACTTCAGAGACTTGTGGGCCACCACCAGCTACAAACACAGGAATAATATAAATTCCAGAAAGGAAGGAAGGATGGGGGGAGGGAGAACTGACTAAACCAGTTGGAAATTTGATGAAAAAAAAAACACACATAAAGTCTGCAAATATCAAAGAATCCCAACTAGGATAAACTAAAAAGACACAGACCAAGACACATCCTTGTCAAAAGACAGAGACACAATGTAGCAAGGATCCTCCATCACGAAAAGCGTCCCAGAGGCCCCTCCTGCAACACCAAATGAGATCCGAGGTAACAGTTACTATTGGTGAAGGCCAAGGCTGAAAGCTGTCAACATCTTTCCAACCTTTGGGGGACCCCCCTCCTTCCCTTAGGTCTCATATCTGGGGTCTCATCTTGACCTCCAACCTGTGACTCAGAACTGAGCACAAATAGGTCACAGCAAGGACTGTTGGTGTGAACCAAGAGCCGCATCACCGGGGTTCTGATGCGACAATGACTGCCTGCCCTCTGACGGTTGCAGGGCCTTCCCAGTTGGGAAACAGCTAAGCAGTAAGTAACCTTAAAAATAAGTCCCAGCCCCGGTACAGTTATGAAGATGAGACATGTTTTTGTTGAATTTTAAACTAGCTACATAGATGGATATTGCCAATTTTCTGTTGTTCTTGATATATAATGCATACATAGATACTCGATTTTACCAATTCATTTCTCGTAAGAGTGTTTGTTGTCTACATTTGCTTGTGTGTATGGGTGCGTGGGTGTGAACCGCTATATGTGTGGAGGTCACAGAACAGCTTGCAGGAGCTGGTTCTCTACTTCCACTATGTGGCTTCCAGGAACCAAAGGCAGGCCATCGGGCCTGGCAGCAAGTGCTTTTACTCACAAAGCCACCTCGCCATCTTTCTCAAAGATAATGTAGTGGTAATTTAAGAAAAACTTGTAGATGTTTTTTTTTTTCTAAAACTCTAGTTCAGGAAAGTGCTCTCCATCCAGCTGCTATTCCTTGCACATCTTCTCTGGCAGAAATTACAGTGTGCCTAGGGATAGATGACAGGGTGCTACTAACTGGACAGAAGGGCAGCCCCAGGTCAGAAAGAAGCTGCAAGGGGAGGCTGCCTGGAGACGGCATCTCCTTCGCTAAATTTGAAAGGATAAGCTAGGTCAGTTGGTTCAAGCTATCCAGGGGGAGGGACTAAAGAATAGAGCTTAGAATATTCCAGGGACCCTAAACAAAGAGCCACATAATGACATAAATAAAATAAAAATTCTAAATTCAGTTACATTCACCCAACATTTCTTACTAGCTTCCGGGCTCCAGAGACACCAGGAAGACATATCCACACATAATGTCACATAATGATAGGACACTGGCAGATAGACACAGAGAAGAAGAGAGAAACAAGAATTGAAGCCCACCCAGAAGGTGAGGGAAACCTTAGAAGGGACACAGTCGGTGCTTTGGCAAAGAGGTAAAATGTTCACGCAGAGCAGAGACAGAAAAGTAAAGATATAGACAAGGAGTAGTCAGCTGATTGGGATTTTCAAACTATGGAGTCTTTGGCAGTTTATAAGCAGATATGATGCAACAGAACAAAAATCTTAGAAATTGTGTTGGGGAGAGTGTACTTGTAGGCAGATATCTGGACAGCAAGATCAACACCAGAGACCATGAAAGCAGGAACAGGCATCCTACCCAGACGTGGCCGTGTGAAGATGGAAACAGGAAGCGTGTGCCTCCAAGAGAGGTGAAGGGTTAAAAGTGATAGGGCTTGGTGGTTGAGGAGGTTTAGGAGGTATAGGAGGAGAAGAGGTCAGAGGTGAGTCTCCAGTTTCCAGTTTGTATTAGTGGAGGGAAGTGAAGTCAACAGCCATGTAGCTACCTCCTTTCTTTCTTTCTTTCTTTCTTTCTTTCTTTCTTTCTTTCTTTCTTTCTTTCTTTCTTTCTTTCTTTCCTTTTCTTTTCTTTTCTTTTCTTTTTTTCTTTCTTTTCTTTTTTTTTCTTTCTTTTTCTTTCTCTATCTCTCTCTTTCATGTATGAGGAGTGCTCTATCTACATGTACACCTGCATGCCAGAAGAGGGCATCAGGTCCCCCTCTACATGGTTGTGAGCCACCACGTGGTTGCCGGAAATTGAACTTAGGACCTCTGGAAGAGCAATGGTCTTAACTTCTCAGCCATCTCTCCAGCCCAGCTACCATCTTTTCATATGTATGCATATACCCACATACACACACTCACACACACCATTGGTGGGGTTTACCATCCAACTGCCAGATGTCTTATAACAAATCGCTTTCACATGTGAGCTATCCAGTGTGAGTGAACATGAATGGCAGGGGGTGGAGAGAGACAGAGACAGAGAGCTAGCTGTGTGTCCTTTCTTCCCTGATCCCAAGCCAGAAGAGGAAAATACAGGGAACGTCTGGACCATGCTGCTTTACAGTGTGGTCCTTTAGGGAGGAGCACTGAAGACAAACCCCGGCTTCCACGACACACACACACACAATGGGACCTGTGCACCTGAGTGCACACACGAGCTTCAGTCACCTTTCCCTGTAGCCTAGGCATTCATCATCTTTCTCACCCTGTGACCAGCCTTGGTAGTTATCTGAACTCTGGATTGTCCTGACACTTGTGACCTCAGATACATGACAGTGTTTAGAATCTCTACCCTTTGCCTTCCTACCTTTCCCTTTCTTTCCCTTCCCTTCCTTTTTTCTTCCCATCCTTCTTTTTCCTTGCTTCACTGTCGTTTCTTCCATTTGCTCTTCTCTCCTCCATTTCCCTGTCTTCTCTTCTCTTCCCATCCCTTATTTTCCCTTTTCTTCCTTTTCTCCCATCTTCTCTTTTCCTCTCTTCCTCTTCCTTCTTTAACTAGTGTTTAGTTTTCCATGAACATATTTTCATATGACACATGCGCAGCCACCACCCAAGCAAGGAGCAGGACAGTGCCAGCCCTCTGAAGTCTTCTCAGCTGCTCACTAATCAGCTCTTAGTCCCTCCCAGCTCCCCTGCCGATCACTGTCCTTACTACAAAACTTGCTTAGTTCATTTATTCTTTGAGCTATAACTTAAGTATGTTTCCCTACAAGTGAGGATTTTTGCTTGTTTTAGGTCTTTATTCTTTAAAATCCCTTGATTCTTCCATTGCAGTATTCATGGGTTTCATTCATGCTGCTGTAGGCAGTTCTGCTGTGCACTGAAGGAATTAACCATCATGCTTTATTGCTTCCTCTCGCTCTGGTCACTGGGATGTTCCCAGACTGTGTGATTGTGGACAAATACTTGAACATGCTGTGTATGTGTCCAGGTCACAAATTAGAAGTTTCCTTCAGTTGGTATCTGGACATGGAATTGCTGGCTCGTTGGTTTCATAACTAAAATAATAAAATCATGTGGGTGGTTTTCAGATTCCACAGACTCACTAATATTTGGCATTCTCTCACTTTTTCTGAACTAAAACCTCTTTATCAGGTATGCTTTTCTGCTAAAATAGTTTCCCTCCCTCTGTTGGTGGGGGTCATCATCCAATTGATCAGGCACCTTGTAAAAACAGCTTTCACATGTGAGCCACCCCGAGTGAATGAGCATGAGCTCCCAAGAGAGAATTTCGATGAATCTTGAGTGGCTTTGACAAAAGTCAATCCTCTGGAGGCTGTGATGACTTATGACTTAACCCCTTGCACTCTACCCCTTAAGCATCACGTCGCCCTTGTGTACTTTGATTCCTAGCATAGCACCAGTGTCTTTGTTGGGTTTGGTTTTGGAACACTAGGCCTTGAATGTATTAGCCAGCTCAAAGCCATGACCACCTAGCATTCCTCTGTACTAAAACTTCTCTCTCTCTCTCTCTCTCTAATAGGACTAAGAGCAGTGATAAATTTTCTCATATCAGAGAGCACATTCCTGAGCACTGTTTTCTGGCAAATGTTACTCACAGATGTGTTCTCTCTCATGTACTCACAGGGTTTGACCAACTGACCTGGACGTGGCCGCCAGCCCTCACCTCCAACACAGCCACGTACCATTCCGGCTGATTGGAAAATGTTTCCCTTCAAGGTGAGCAAGTGGATGGGGCTGGCTTGCCTCCGGTCACTGGTGCTGTCCTCACCCAGTATTCGTCAGAAGAAATTAATACACAAGCTGCAAGAGGAAAAGGCTTTTCGAGAAGAGATGAGAAACTTCCACGAGAAAATAGAAGATTTCAGGGAAGAGATATGGGATTTCCGAGGCAAGATCCAGGCTTTCCGGGGCCAGATCCTGGGTTTTTGGGAAGAAGAGAGACCTTTCTGGGAAGAAGAGAAGATCTTCTGGAAGGAAGAAAAAACCTTCTGGGAAATGGAAAAATCTTTCCGGGAAGAAGAGAAGACTTTCTGGAAAAAATACAGAACCTTCTGGAAAGAGGACAAGGCCTTCTGGAGAGAGGACAACGCTCTGTGGGAAAGAGACCGGAATCTTCTTCAGGAGGACAAAGCCCTATGGGAGGAGGAAAAGGCCTTATGGGTAGAGGAAAGAGCCCTGCTTGCAGAAGAGAAGGCTCTGTGGGAGGATAAGAAGTCCCTCTGGGAGGAAGAAAATGCCCTCTGGGAGGAAGAGAAAGCCCTCTGGGTGGAAGGGGGTGGCTTCCATCTCCTTGGGGAGCAGAGGCCCCAAAATGGACCCTTCAATGCCAACGAAGAGCCACAGTCAACAGCCTTCCCCAGAAGCCGTGCTTAGTGAACACTGGACACACAGGCCATGGGGTACAGATGTCGCTGGTTGGGATCCAAGTCCAGGGTGACCCCATGTACTAGAGGAAATAAACACTAATTTGTCTCTTTGCCATGAAAGAGATAATAAAATCCTGAAGAGAGGTTTGAAAAAAAAAAAATAGCTCTTTAAGGAAGGTTGTATGCATCCTCTCTGCCACGCCCCATGACTCAGTGATTCTTGCCTCCCATCCTCCAGACTGTATGGCTGGCCACTGGGGCTGCCTCCAGACAGTTCCCAGTGCACTTTGCCTGTGTTGGTGTTTGTAAGGTTGTATATAGGAGACTCAGACGAAACCAGACAGAGACATACAGGGACAGAGAGGAGCTGAGACATCCTGCCTCTGTCAGCCTGTGAGGGTGACCTCTTCTTTACTCTGGCCAGTCCAGGAGGCCTGACTTGGGTTGACAGACTTCTAAAAGTCTGGCAAACTCCTGGAAGCAAAAGGAAAGGGCCTTGACAGTGGCCAGGAGCTCAACAGCACTCTTTTCCAAGAGCCTTGCCTCTCCAGCCTCACACCCAGACAGGTTTCACTGTATGTGTCTCTGTGTTGTCAGAGCCTTGTCCTGCTGACTTGTGTAAGCTTTACCATTACTCTAGGCTGACAAGAAGGTACTTACATTCATTGATGAGAGAGCAGTAACCCAGAAAGGCAGAGTGATTGTGTGTGGCCAGGAACAGAACAAGTCTCCTCTGGCCTGGGGTCCAGATCCTTCTTCAGTGCAATCTGGCTCATGGCAGTTGTCATTAGAAGCCACCTAAGAGCTTAAGAGCTAGTGTCTGGTGAGAAATTTAGGTCACTGGAACAGTGAAGGGAAATAGGGTTTAACACAACAGTCAAAGAAACAGACCAAGCATCCACGGATCAAGACCTCTAAAACTGTAGGTCCAAATAAACTTCCCAATCTGGAGGGGGATTATCTTGGGTATTGTGTAGAGTAATGTGAAAAAACTGGCTGGCCTAGAGAACACAAGATGATGGCTTAGACACAGATTTCAGGAGTGACTGCTTGCTGAGGCTCATACCCGAGAAGATTTAGTCTCGGTGTGCTAGATAGAATGGCAGGAACATTCAGAGCAGCAAAAGGTAGAGATCAAGCAGGCCCCAGATTCTACCAAAGGAGAAAGCTCATGGAGCAGTTAACCCCAAATCAAAGGTATGGGCTGAGACGTGCAGCTCAGCAGTAAAGATTTGCTTAGCATCTCAGGTCATGGTCTTGACTCCTAGGATACAGAGAAAGGAAATGGAACAGAAAAGAAAATATAAAACAGTTTGAAGCAGGAATTAGGAGTACACAATGAACAGAAATGAGCCTTTTCTCAGTGTCCACAGAGACTACTGGAAATGACAGCTGTCATTGTACAAGCTACCCAGAGAGAGTTGTGGGTCTCTTTGGTTCCTTCTTTTAGCCGTCACACAGCTGTAACTTCACTGACTCAGGTTCTGCTCTCTCAGATCTAGGTAAAGAAATAGGCAGTTCAATGGACCAGTGAAGGCCGGGAGAGACAGACTAATTGAGTTATTCCTTGCTTTTCTCTTAAGCTATCTGGGAATGTGAAGAAAAGTTTTCTAGAAGGGCTGAAGGCTTGGAGAAGCTTACTAATAGCTGGAGGCTGAGATCTAGGATGCACTCTAGGTAGAGAAACTGGCAAAGCATGGTGCTTCGAGGAACAGCAAGTGGTTGGTTGAATGTGGGGGAACAGAATAATGCATTATAAAGTACTGAGGTCAGAACATTCTAGCCCAGCCACCCCTGCAGCTGCAAGGGGTGTTTTAGTAAACCAGAGCTCTGAAAGTCTTTGTCATGAAACTTCTGCCCCTAGTGGTTTAGAGCTTTATACCCTGCTTCTCTCCAGGGTTGAGAGTCATAAACAGATAAAGGACTCTTAACTATCATTAAATGGCATTCTGCTGAGTCTGTAAGATGTAAGACAGCTGAAGGCCCCAGTGAGAAAGCCATTCAGTGTTGGTCTTCACTCTGGGTCTCCCCAGCGGTGAACTATTACAGAGGAGGCACACAAGGGCTGGAGATCAGTCCTAAGATGACCACTGTTTCTCGACACAAACACTGTCCTTCCTCCTGGTCCTCTCAGGAGGTAAGTTCTGATATATAGATATCTGATCTGGTCTATTAAATCCTGATGGAGATTCCTCTCTGGTACCTTCCTACAAACATTAAGATGGAGTCTTAGGAAGTTCTGGGCAGAAATGTTTATGTCTATTTCTATGGATGACTGTATGGCTAGACAGTACAATTTATCAATTCTGTTTCAGCAATTGTTCTTGCCTTCTACTTTCCCCTGAACCTCTCTGGAAACTAGAGAGCCAGCCTTCTCTCAGAGATCACTTTGGTTAATGGCAACTAGAAGCTGACCTGGGTACTCTTCTTCCTTCTGGAGGAAGTCCTCTGCCCTGGTCACCTATGCTAGGAGAGGCAACCCAACCTCCTTTTCTTTTTTTCTTCTTTTTATTTTTTTATGGCTCTATTATCCATAAGATAAACGACTCCCCCAGCTCCACCATATTTCCCCTCCCCGTCTCCTTTCCTAAACTCTTGTCTCCTTTGGGATTACCTTCTTCTTATAGACTCATCACATTGGTGTACTCCCTTGGTCCTTCCTCCTTTCTTTTGTCTCACCTCCTGCCATTCTGTTAACCGTGCAGTTTAATTCCAGCTCAGCAATTGGTGGGGGTGGAGAAGAGGGCAGCTCAGCCATTATGAACTGACTCCTCTCTAGTCTATGTTTAAATGGTTTCTCTTTGGAATTTGGCGGTGACTACAGAGTCAGTCACTCCAAGAAAAAGCTCCACAAATTGGCCTTATGGCATAGGCAGGACCCAGCGCTCCTTAGACCCCACCTCTCACTAGACCTGCCTGCCTCAAGCTTACAGGAAACCCTGATACCTAGACCATTTCCCTCCCTTACCCTGACCGATGGTTAGCCCTAGTACAGCCCCTCCTCTTCACTGAAGATTTTCACTCTGAGCCATCACCCCAAAGACCTCTTCTCCACTCCTTTCCCCCCCCCTACTTCATACCATCATTTTACCCCTCACAACAAGGGCGAGGAGACAGCCTCCACCTCACCCCTTCTCCTTTCAGCTTCTCTCATCCCCACCACTCCCCAAGGCTTACAGTCTGTTGTGAGCCTAAGCTCAGTCAACTTCCTGCTCTTCTCCTTAGGCCTATCTATCCCCAGGTATAGACCAAGAGGAATGCCCATTACTAGTGTATGAGCCATCCTCTACAACAGACCTCTGTAAATGGTGGACTCCAAATACCCTGATCTCTGAGAAAACACCAGGTCCTGACCTCACTGAGTCTATTCTACAAACCCATGGACCCACTTGGGGTGACTGCCAAAAATTGCTTATGACTATTCACATCTGAGGAATAAAACATTTTATTGGATGTTCTTGGCCACACTTGCCATCCTTGGATAACTGACTTGAAGGTTTTCCCTTCAACCCACCACAAATGGGACCCTAATATATACACTGGACATTCCTTAAATGCTTAATGGAAAGCCTTCAAAGCACACGTTCCTTTTCACACTCTAGCCCTGGGAACAACTGGGCTAGAGTTTGGCTAAATTTGGCTTTTGTTACCCAATCTTCTCCAGACAGCCAAGAAAAAAGAAAAGAAAAGAAAAGAAAAAAGCTGAAGGTTTCATAGAGGATAGGAAATGGCTTTTTCCATTTCTGGAAATGCCAAAAGGTTTTCATAACTGAGATGCTGAAAAATAAAAAGAGAGTTCAGACTGTAGACAAGGCAGCACAAAAACAAGCTAAAATCATGGTTGCTCCCTTCAGAATTGCCCCATTCTGGTCCAAAGGCTGACCTTCTCTAGAGAAAAAGTGAACCTTGACAAGAACAATGGGTGAAAATAAGTCTCCACTAGAAAAAAGATCAAAGTGTTTATTGCAAGCAAAGAGGGTATTAGAAAAATGAATGTTCCACCTGCCACAAAAGGGGTGTTGATATTCTAACCATTGGGAGATCAATAATGAGTTTGATGGACCTGGGCTCTGTTCTCCTAGGCGTCTAGGAGCCCTTGCTTACAGCATCTGTAGGAAGCCACTAAATCTAATTTCTAGTAGATAGGGGGGACAAACCCTGTACTTAAAACCCTGCTAGGTCTGCCTTCCCAAAAGAAAATTCCCACCCAGGAAGCTCATCCCAGCAGTCTGGAATTACCACTTCATAATGGAGAGCACCAGGAATCCGGATCCCAAGCAAGTAGCTGTGATGACACAGTGAAGCTACTGAACTGGACAGCTTCATGGACAGAAATAAAAGCTTACTGGGGAAACAAACTGCCAAGCCGTTTCCAAGAATAATGGACAACAGCTTGGCAGGAAACCACGCAGATTTGATATCAGAGTTAGCAGGCTGAGAATTTCTGAGTTGATGTAACCTGTTCAGATAACCAGGAACTAGATCAATGACAAGAGTTGGCTCTTTGAGGAAATCAGTAAGATTGGCAAATCCTTAGCCAACTTAACCAAAAGACACAGAGAGAAGATACAAATCAATAAAAAGAGAGACAAAAAAAGGGGGACATCGCATCAGAAACCAATAAAATCCAGAGAATAATAAGGTCATACAGACTTTAAAAATCTGTATTCCACCAAACTGGAAAACTCAAAAGAAATGGATAATTTTATATATATATATATATATATATATATATATATATCTCCTACCAGGGTTAAATTAAAATCAGATGACCAATTTGAGCAGACCTAAAACCCCTAGTACAGTGGTTCTCAACCTGTGGATTATGATCCCTTTGAGGAATCGATGATCCTTTCACAGGGCTCTCTTAAGACCATCAGAAAACATAAGATATTTACATAATGATTCATAACAATAGCAAAATGACAGTTATGATTGGGGATCACTACCACAAGAGAAACTGTATTAAAGGGTTGTAGCATTAGGAAGCTGTAGAACCATTACCCTAGTTAAACATAAGCAGTCATTCAAAGCCCTGCAACAACAACAAAAACAAACAAACAAACAAAAAGTGGCTAGGCCAAATGAATTCAGCACAGAATTCTACAGGATCTTCAAAGAATAATTGATGCCATACTCCAGAAATTATTATGCAAAACAGAAACGGAACACTGCCTAATTCTTTTTAAAAGGACAAATTTACCCTGCTATAAAAGATCCACACAAAGACTCATCAATGAAATTAGAGATCCTTATGAAACAAAGAAGCAAAAATTCTCAATAGAATATCTGGAAACCCAATCCAAGAATACATCAAAGATTATCTACCATGATCAAGTAAGCTTCATCCCAGAGATGCAGGGATGGTTCCATACAGACAAACTATAAACATAATCCCTCACATAACTCCTATTAAATGCAAAAGAGGTCTTTGACAAAATCCAACATCACTTAATGATAAAGTCCTGGAGAGACTAGGAATACAGGGGGCATATCTCAACATGATAAAAGGCAATATATAATAAGCCTATGTGCTAAACAGAGAAAAGCTCAAAGCAATTCCACCAGGAACAACCAGGAACAAGACAAGGTAGTCCACTTGCTCCACACCTGTTCAATCAATGCAGTACTTGAAGTCTTAACCCAACCAATAAGACAACGAAGGAGATCGGGGGGATAAAACAGGAAAGGAAGAAGTCAAAGCATCTTTATTCATAGATGTAAAAACTCCACCAGGAAACTTCTATAAGTGATAAACACTTTCAGCAAAGTAACAGGAAACAAAATACACAAAGCCCAGCAGCCTTTTTATTACAAACGACAGACTGAGAAAGAAATAAGGGAACAATACTTTTCACGATAACAGCCCCAGCATACCTCCAGCAAAAAGTATTTTGGTATAACTCTAACCACTCAAGTGAAAGGTTTGTGTAATGAAACCGTTAAGACATTGAAGAAAGAAACTGAAGACACAAGAATATGGAAGGATGTTTCTGCATCAGTAGAATTCATACAGTGGAACTGACCATCCTCCCCAAAACAATCTACAAATTCAATGCAATCCCCATCAAAAATGCCAAAACAATTCTTCACAGAAATTAAAAAAAGAAAAAACAGTTCGCAACTTCATTTGGAAAACACACGGACACATACACACACAAAATCCAGGATAACTAAAATAATCCTGAATAAGAACATCCCTGATCTTAATTTGTACTACAGAGCTATAGTAATAAAAACAGCTTAGTATAGGCATAAAAGCAGATAGGTTGATCAATGGAATATAACTGAAGATCCAGAATAAGTCCCCTCACCAATGGACATTTGCTTTTTGAAAAAAAAAAAAAAAAGGTCAGAAATACATACTGAGGGGGAAGGGACAAGGATGACAACTTCAAGAAATAGTGCTGGTCCAACTGAACAGGTGTACATAGGAATACAAACAGATTCCTGTTTATCACCCTGTACAATACATACCTCAGATATGATATGACAGATATGACAGCCATGGTAGCACCTCAACATGTACTCAGACTTCACAAATTCGGTGAGGTTAGGTTTCAGAGGCATGTTAAAGATGGAGAAGTTTAGAGGAGCTCAGGTACCAGGGAGGAATGGACCCCAGCTTCACATTCACCTTCTCTGACAATTGTCTCCTCCTCCTCCTCCTCCTCCTCCTCCTCCTCCTCCTCCTCCTCCTCCTCCTCCTCCTCCTCCTCCCCCTCCTCTTCCTCTTCTTCCTTTCTTCATCATCATTAACTCCCCTTCTCAGGCTCTTCTTTCTTCTTTCACCATCAGTTTCCAGACGTTTTAAAAATAATAATGAGAACTTGGGTTCTGGCTGTGGGCTGGAATGTTGTTTGGGCAGAGAGACATCTGGTGGCTCTCAAGTTAAATTGCCCTGTCTTGCCAAAGGACAGACACCTCTCTACCGAACAGGAGGGCCCAGCATTGCCCTTGGAGGAGCTTCCACCTGGAGTATAGTAAATCGTGAGCTCTGAGGCCACAGAGACAGGCCACAGGTGGGTGCACCCAGCTGTCTCACAGGCAGCTACTTCAACAGTGCTGATTCATGGCTCCCATCAGTGAAAACGGTGTTATGCAAATAGTGTTTCTAAGAATTGGGAGGACCAGAGAGAGGCACATGAGAGATGGGGCCTACAGCACGTAAAAGGTAGTCCTTCCTGAGGCCACTGCATCATCTCTGTGTTCATTGCAGCTGGTCAAGGCTAGACCACAGGGAGCACAGACACTCTGCCACATCTGTGTCTGGATGCTTCCACCCGCAAAGACAAAGGATATTGCTCTACAAAACCCTGCTCCTGAGCTTTCCTCCTGAAGCCAGGGTGGGTTATGGGGCAGCTTTCCCACCAACTTTCTCTATTTCTATGTTTAGAACTTTTGCTGCAGAAGTTTAAGGGTTTTGGTGGCACTGGTCTCAAACCAGGGGTCTTATGCATGTTAGGCAAAAGCTCTACCCACATTACACCCGCTTGGCCTGATTTATTTATGTTGGGAAAATGTAATAGCCATTTCTACTTCATTGAAAAAAAAAACATTAGGTTCTGGTCAATCTTATTTTCATTTCAGTTCTTGAATAAAAGCTTTCACATTTCTGTTTATTCAACTTTTTGAATAGAAGAAAGGCAACTCGGGGATTTCCCACTATTACCTGACCTTTTTATGTTCTATTCTGTAATTTCAGTTGTTGTCATTGTCTTCACACAAAGGACAAGGGCAGACAGTAGACATTTCCTCACAAAATGACCCCAGACTATGGTGCTTCCAGCCCTGCCCAAGCCCAGTGTGAAAATTAAACAGAGCAGTTCCTTTTCCACCAGTCCCAAACCAGTCTACACACACACCTGCAAAGGAAAAAGAACCGGCAGGCCACTTACTGAATTCCTTTATGTATGTGCTCCAAGGAAAGATGGAATTATGGGTGTATATAAATAAACCTCTTATAATTCAGTGACTTTATATACATTAGGGAATTTGTCTTAGGAAATCCCATTTTATTTTATTTGTACTGGGGACTGAACCTACCATACTAGCCCCAACATGGGTTTTTAAAGCCCCCAATAATCTCCAAATTCTTTAATCAAGTAATCGTTCTCTAATTAAATTATGATTGGATGAATTTAGTCTGGCCTGGATTTTCTTAACGTGAAAGTCACCTTAATTAATCTGAGTTCCTTATGAAATTAGCACAATAGTTTAGGGATCTATTTTTTGACATGCCAATTTTCAGATGCCATTAGAAATTAGAATTATCATTCATTTGTTATAAAGGTAACACCATCATAATTCTTCACTTCATCAGGGTTGGAAGAGGCTGGGAATCCACCTGATGCCTCAGGAAGCCTTTTAGGGGAGCTTGCTACATCCTTCTAACAGGGCATGGGCACTCCATGCCTGGTCGATAAAGTCCTCTAGGGGGTGCCAGAGACCAATGAACAAGCTCAGGGGAACACACGGCCCTTGGAAAAGGATTACATCATCAGCTTAGTTCTCCTTACCTTATCCTTCCACTCCTCAGTGTCCTGCATTGGAGGACACATTACACCAGTAGGGTCCCCGGCCACCAGGATCCCACACAACTTCCCCACGGAAGCCCTGACTTGGTTGGTTTACTCTTCCACCCCATCCTCTCAAGGCAAGGGTCCTAAAGCATATCCTTGCTGATCACTCATGTGTTTCAGGGGGAAGTCAAAGGCCGTGAGTCAAGCCTACTGGGGCAGTGACTTCCACGAGGGCTTCTCAGCAGTCCTGAAGGCCACTCTGGCAGCTGCCTGTGGCCCTCAGCGGCTCAGACCAGGGCAAGGCAGTAGGTTCCCACCACCTCATGTGCCCACGCTAGAATCCTATTATCCTCTGCCCCTCCAAGGAAGTCTTCGCCAGTCAGGGAGCGTGAGCTGCCCATGCAGACTGAGCAAGCCGCAGGCGACAACTCTTGGATGAGAAGATGCAACTTTATCCCCACACTTTACGGAAAGGTTTTGAAGGTGGAACGGTTTTCTGGCCATAAAATATTCCTGACTCGCTGAACATCGAAAAAGTACGTTATTCATTCACTCATTTATTTGTACAATTAGATAAACATTTTCCGGTCTACATATGAACATGATGCTTATGTTCTTAGAAGGCTTAAAAATCAATATGATTAGATTCTTCAGAAAATGATTACCATATTCCAAAACAAAGCTATGGACAGAATGGGTGGAGATGGGAGGTCTCTGGAAAAGGTTGCTGGAGAGGGGGTGGAGGGCTGAAAACAACGAGAGCCAAATCCCTGCACTTGGGATTCTAGAAGATAAAACTCAGCAAACACTAATACGCAAAACTGAAACTAACCTTTCAGGGTGAGGGTTAGTAACCTCCTGACCAACTGCACTCTAAACTGATACAACTAATGCACCTGGCACATTTGCTCGTCCAGAGGCCAAAGGACATTTGTCCAGTTCACTCTCAGCAAGCAAACTGATATTTAAGGCAGCAGCAGAAGCACAGAAAAGCCTTCAGAGCCACCAGAACTGCACGCTGGCTGTGAGTTCCTGGGAAGACGCTGAGGCCCTCCTGAGGCCCTCGTTTTTAAAATGCAGATAGCTACTGGGCTACTTTGGGGGTCGGGGGAGAAATGAGTCACCTGCAGAGAGTCCTAACACTGCCCTGGCCAATAAGTGACATCCAATACAGGGACTATTTTTGTGTGTCACAGATGAAAGTAGTCTGATCCTGCCAGTCTGCTGGACCATCCCTGAGCTCTGATGCCACCCAAACATAGTCACTGATGACAGAAGCATTTTTCCCTGGGGAGCTGTGGATGTCTCTCTTAGATGTGCCCTCAGCAGCAGACAACACTCTCAAGAGAACCTCACTCTTCTGATGGGACAGTTCCCTCCAGGCAAACACACAAGGCATTTGTGACGAACTCCACTGGACCCCACTAGGCGACAAGGTTTCCCTAGGCATACAACTCCCAAGGGACACTGCTTTAAGCACCACAGGTATATAGGGTATGTTGGGTGGCAAAGACACGGGTCCCACAGGAAAATGGACTCTGGTCAGGCTCGAGGCTTCCCTCCAGCTGGCTGGGAGCAGCATGTGTGAGTTTACAGAAGTGGCTCTAAGCAAGACGAAACTCTCTCCTCAGAGTAAAGAGGGATGTCTGGTAGCTCTTGGGTTGGGGTGCAATCCAGGGAGCCACCTTTAGGCAGGTGGATAGGCAAGAGCCACAGCATCTGACGCAAGAGATGAATTCTGCCCTCAGAAGACAGAGGGCAGGCACAAGGCAGAAAACAGCAGGCTCCTCTGAGGTATCCTTGGGCTTCCATGGCCTGTGTGTGCTGCCGAGATCCAGGCTTTGTGGGAAAGCTCTGAACGGAGCTCTCCGGGGGCCTCAGCTAGGCTCTTGGCCCTGACGAGGCTGTTTCTCATTTCATAACTAGTCCGTGCAATTATAGCAGGCAGGGCTCTGCGAAGAGCACTGGTCTCCTCTCCGGTACTGGAATCCAAGCAACGGGTGGCCTTGCCCTCATGGAAAACAGGGAGAGCAGTGAGTGCACTTTGCCCACCCCAGCAGGCTTCTGACAGAGCAGTCCTACCCAGCCTCCGCAGACACACCAGGCGAGTTAACCCCGCCCTGCTGGGAAGGATGCTCAGGGCTCATGAGAAGCTCCCATCACCCCTCCAATCGCTGCTGCCTGCTGAGGCCGCACCTGCCAGCTCAACAATACTGAGTTGATGCAGGCTCACCTAGGAGGAGCACCTTGGCCTGGCCAAGCTGCCACCCACAGCTCTCAGATACACTGCTCTTCATCCCTGTCATTCAGAAGCAGGGACCACTTGTCCCCACTGTCGTCTTCTGGACCACCATGCCGAGACAGTCGGTCTGATGTCAGGGAGGACAGAGACACTTGGCTCACGTAGCTGACCTGGTCCCACGGTGTGGCCTTGGGGGAGTCCCGCCGTCGGTCATCCATGCCGATGTGCACGCTGACCTGGGATGCGTTCAGGGGCTTCATGCGGCCGTGGGCCTGCGCCTCATACCTCTCCAGGTCAGGCTTCCTATAGCTGGAAGGCAAGAACGCAGGAGTGCTTGAATCACTCTGGACAAAGGCCCCTTTTCTCTGATGAAATCTACGTTTTTCAGTAACACAAATAATAAAACTTTATGGGTTCTGAAGAGAAAGGACACTGAATTTCCATGGTTCAAGTTCACCAGATCCAGAAATTTTTGGTGTAAATACCCAGACATACTAGGCTGTCGCTCACTTTTGTTAAATGAATGCATAAATAAATAAATCCACGTATTTCTGTCTTGGCGGTGCTAGGGACTAAACCCAGGGTCTTGCACGTGCTAGGCTGGTGTGCTACCAGTGATCTGTATTCCTAGTCCATGAACATCTTCGTTAAGGAGAAAAACTGGTAATGCACATGGATCGTATACTTTCATGCGTTCATATAAACAGATCCTGAGAAAGGCCCAGCCTTTTACAAGTGGTAGGTGGGCAGTCACTTGTTCAGGGGGCTGAAAAATCACCACAAAACCCCACTCATGCCTTTTATGTGGCTCCCAGGTAAATAATGGGGAACAAGAACCAGGAGGCCTGCTAGTGTACCTCTACCCACAGCAAACATACATGGTGGAGCCTGCAGGCCCCGGCAGTGCTCCAGGCCCAGGACTCACCACTTGAGCTGAAGTGAGGAGAGCACCACAGACACAGAGGATGCTGCCATGGCCGCCGAGCCCATCCATGGCTGCAGCACGATGCCAATGGGCATGAAGACACCTGCCAAAAAAAATGGCAAATGTCACTTGACGGCCCGGGAATACTGCTGAGAGTTGTCCTCAGGGAACTTAGGAGACACTATGCCCACCAGCTTCCAAGGTGAGACCAAGCCAGCAGTAGGTGCTGCGAAGGGGAGAAGGGACCCTCTTGCTCCTCCTGCTTAGAACGATACACAGGTAGCACCACCCACTGCAGGGGACAAACTCTGTGGATGGTCAGGGTCCTCGTCTACAATGATAGCAACCTAGTCTCTAGGGAAAGCCAGGTCTCAAACAGCCCCAGGACACTCAGGAGGGAGTGAAGCTCCTGAGCTGGTTCTGGGAACGGAAAAGCACTTATCTGACCTCTGGACTCAGGAGGCTGAAGCAGACTGGATAATCTATTATTGAAGTGACCACTAACCACTTGGACAGAACAGAGAAACTGAGGCAGGAAAGCCGTGCCTAGGAACTTTAGGTCAGGGGATAACAAGACGGCTTAATGGGCGAAGGAAATTACTGCCAAGCCTAGTGACCCAAGTTTGTTCCCTGGGACCCACATAAAAGAATGAGAGAACTGATTCTGGCAGGAAGTCCTGTGACCTCCGTATGTGTACATATATGTACTTGGGCACACAGATGCACACACATATAAAATGTAATTTAAAAAACCTTTGGATCCTTTCAGCCTACAAAGAAGTGTTTGGAATGTTCCCTTGCCTGGTTCCTTACTTTTGGCAGAAGGAGAGGAAGGGCAATTACAAAGCAGAGTACCTTTTCTCTTCAGGTCATTTGTGGGGATCAGGCTAGAGCTGGGCATGGTTCATTTGTAAGATGGGCTCTGAGACACTAGCCACTATGTCCGGCATAGCAGGTGCCTTAAACACACTCCATGACACTTACAGACTGTATGTCTTAATAAAGCTTCAGAGAATTGGGCCACCTTAAATGAACGGCCAAGCCTCTCACTCAGCTGTCTACAGCGGACCAGAGTGAATGAGGCCGTGGGGCCCTCCCAGGACTTTCAGGACCAGGAATGGCCAGCCTGCCCCTACCTACCTGCAGCAATAGGTATCCCAACCATGTTATAAATCAATGCCAGCACCAGATTGACCCGTATCCTCCGGACAGTCCTCTTGGAGAGATGAATGCTGGCCACCACATCCAATAAGTCATTCTAGAGGAGAGGAGCACACTTGAATAATGGCCTCACGCCAACCCCAGCCCCTCCCGTGACCTGGGCACAGCCGAGCTCACTCTGATAAGAACCACGTCTGCTGCTTCGATGGCAACATCTGTGCCAGTCCCAATAGCAATGCCCACATCGGCCTGGGCCAAGGCTGGGGAGTCGTTCACCCCGTCTCCCACCATGGCTACTTTCTTCCCTTTGTTCTGGAGCTCCTGGACCTTGGCCACCTTGTGAGAAGGGAGTACCTCAGCGAAGACTTTGTTGATGCCGACCTAAAAGGAAGGGAATCAACGCCTCATGCAGGTGAGAGTTTAACAAAAGCAGATCCACAGCGGCAATCGGGCTTCCACAGCTTTGCGTATGTTTGGCTGTTTGGAGTAGGGTGTGCAGCGGTGGAAGTACAAGGTGCAGGAATTCACACCGGAGCCATGGCTTACGGGGACAGGCTGCCATCCAGTAATATTGTCCTCATGCCCAAGCTCAGAACTAAATGGGTCAAGATCAAGTCATTCAACTCGGTCCACAAGCAGGCTGAACCAAAAAAGCACTCCTGTCATACAATGCCTAAGTGATGGCTTGGATTTTTGTTGTTGTTGTTGGTTTATTTGGGTTTGGTTTTGAGAGGTCTTTATGTAGCTGTGGCTGACTGAAATTTACTATATAGGCCAGAATGGCCTCGAACTCACAGAGGTTCACCTGCCTCTGCCTCAGAGTGCTTTGATCAAAGGCCTGCTTTTTATGCCAGATGCTTAGGTTGCTTTTATTTTTATTTATTTTTTTGCATCTGTGAGCTTGTCTGCAATTTTTAAGGACAAAAAAATGTCTGGCCACTGCCATACCTGAGTGGCAATGGCTCTGGCTGTCTTGCGGTTGTCCCCGGTGATCAGAGCCACATCCACACCCATGCTTTTCAGTGTATATATAGCCAGGGCAGCCTCTGGTTTAACAGCATCCGCGATGGCGATCATCCCGCACAGCACACCTGAAACAAAGCACCAGCGGTCAGCACCAGCCAGCCAGGAAGCTTCCTGCCAGCAAGACACCAGGACTTGTGATGACGGATTTCACCACACATGCTCATCCACAGGAAATGACCCTCAAAGTACGTGATTTGATGTCTGGGTTCTGTTTTTGTTTTTCAGCCATGGAAAGGACAGGCAAATGTGCACAGTGGCTCCTGAAGGGGTAGAAGACCCTCACACCCTCTAAAGCCCTGCGCACATTTTTATAGTTTCCATCAGGAACATATATTACTTTGCCAGGTATCTCTGGCACGCTAAGAACCCAGAGAATGTTTGTTATTAAAATACAAGAAATATACAAATGCAGCTTATAGTGGCAGACAACTAACCCAGAAATGGTCCTTCCTTTTCATCTCTTCCTATAGAAAGCATGTTTTGTATAATATATTTAGACACAGGAGGAGGAGTGCTATAGCTGAGGTGTGACATGGTGAGAAAATACAGCAGAGCATAGAGCCTCTACCTACCCTGATTCTCTGTAAGGGGTGGCAGGCTACAGTTTGGAAGGATTAGGGGGCAGGAAGGTATATTTGGCTAGAGTAGTTAGAATACAGTGTTGTAAACTATTTTTATTCAAATCAGTTTTACTTCTAATAAGCAACACTGAAGTGAACAAGGCAAAAGTTCCAGTCTCTCAGGCATACAGCCCGGTGTACTCTGAGTGCAAAGACACCTCGAGTCATGAGAACCCGCATCAGTCTGCGAGTCAGATGGTGGGAAGCTGCAGGGGCTGCCTCACTTTGAGGCCTCTGCTGTGAGGCCTCTGGGGAAGTGAACTCCTGCTTTGTCTGTAGTAATGAGTGACAGGGATGACTTGAATTGCCACCTTAGATAGAAGCAAAGACACCAGGAAGCACTTGAGATTTCTAGGAGCAGAGCTGGTGCTGGATCAAGATGGAGATGGCAACAAAGGAAGAGCCTCAACATTCAAGGAACTAGAGAGTCGGAGAACTAGCCTTCCCCAGAGAAGAGACACCAACTGGTTATCCAGTACCAGATGGTCAGCCCTGAAAACATGCATACATTTAACAATATACAGACTGAGCTGGCTGTACTTATATATTTAGAAACATATACATATATTCGTGTAACAACAACAACAACAACAACAACAAAAACTGCATGAACTTGACAGAGAGCAAGGAGAAGTATGCTGGAGAGTTTGAAGGAAGGAAAGAGTAGGGGAAGATGACATAACCATATTATAATCTCAAACATAAAAGATAATTAAAAGAGAAGAGATCATATGAAAAGACAGCAAGACAACCTAGAAAACCTCAAATTAACAGAAAGAATGACATAGTTTTTAAAATAAAAAAAAGAAAGAAAAATAATGACAAGCAAAAGGAAGAGAGAAAGAGGGATGACAAGAAGGAAAAGAAATGATAGAAAATGGGGGGGAGGGAGTGGGAACAGGAAGGAAAGAGGCAGAGTGGGCTTCCTTATGGACCAGAGTGAACTCTGCTCTAATCCCAGACAGAGATTACCATCAATAGCCACCAGGATGGCCGTCTGTCCTTTCATCTCGTGATCTGTCATGGCGTCACTGATGTCACTGGAGATGCTTAAACCATTGCGCCGCATCCATTCCCGGTTTCCAATCAGCACGGAGAAGGTCTGGGGGGCTTCACCTGTTCAGAAGGAGCTGGTTACTCTCAGACAGTCCAACCTCACACCTGACTGTTCTCTGACCTCTTGTGACATTCTCCTTGAAGGACCAGGAAGATACACACTATGAGGAACACCAACATGAGTTTAATGGAGTGTTTCATGTGTTCTACATGTGTGAAAATGTTGTCAACCTACTATTGGAGGCACTTGCTGAAATTTTTTAAAGACAATTTATGCAAATGAATATTTTGCCTACATGTATGTTCGTGCGCCGTGTGCATGCCTGATGCTCACATAGGCCGGAAGGTGTCAGATCTCCCGCAACTAGAGTTACACATGGTCGTGAGCCACCATGGATATTGAAAACAGAACCTGGGTCCTCCGTAAGAGAAGCAGGAGCTCCTAATAGCTGCGCCATCTCTCCAGCTTCTGATTCTTTCTTTTAGGGGTCGGAGGCTGGCCTTTTAGGTCAGACCAAAGAATGTGTTAACTAGATTATAGATGGCCCAAAGGGAATCAACAAAATCAGGTAAGTCTGTTTCATACATATGCACACTATCTTCTGAGACAGTGTCTTATATTGATGAGATGAGGAGACACAAATATGTATGTAGTACTTCTATGTATGCATCTAACAAAATCAAATGTCTGCTGTGTATGATGACAGCCCAGAAACTTAGAAATTCATGCCTAAAATCTATGATTGTGTTCAAAGAAGCAGTGTGGGTTAAAGTCTCGCCTCAAGCATCCCGATTTTCTTCCTGCACCATGAGGCCCCTAGTCCTTATCTTTGAAAGACAGGCATGTGCAGAGAGCACCTGAAGAAGTGACTCTTGAAGTTCTCTGTGCAAAGGCCACACTGTAGGTCCTACGTGCTGAGAGAGGAATTCTTCTTGTTGCCACCTGCAAATGTCTGCATATGTTATTGCTACCTGTAAAACACCCACCTGCAGAGATATTTATTTCTGCAATTTCTCTTTCGGTAACCAAGCCTGTGAAGAAACTCCTTTTTGGTGGGCATGGAGCTCAAAGACTTCCCATTATCTGATTTATAAAAGCTGTAAGAAAGTGTCTGTGTGTGAGAGTGTGTGTGTGTTTGATTCTTGCTTGCTGTAATGTTCGCTGTAATGTAGTGAGAGAGTGAGAGAGAGAGAGAGAGAGAGAGAGAGAGAGAGAGTGTGTGTGTTTGATTCTTGCTTGCTGGAATCTTCCATAACAATGTAGTATAGGTTGGCCTCGTACTCCTGCCCTGCCCCATCTCCCAAGCGCTGGAACTGCAGGCGTGCAGCACAGCCAGCCTCTATGACATACTCTAAAACTGTGCCTCCAGAAAGCACAGGTGGCGTTTCATCTGCCACTTTCTAACAGCATGTGCCCCTGATGAGACACTACCCAGCTTCTGGATGGTCTAACGGAAAAGGCACCTGAGAGCTCTCAACTTAAAAGGCAGCACAGGACATCTAATAACATCTCCTGAATAAAGATTAAGCATTTGGGGGCATTTGACACCCTCTCTACCAGTTGAATGCAATGGCTAGAAAATGTCCTCAGATAAAATATGTCAGGCCAGGGAGATGGCTCACAGGCAAGCTTGAGAACCTGAGTTTGGCTACCCCACACTAATGTAGTAAAAGCCTGGCCACCTGGCACACCTGTACCTCAGAACTAGGAGGGAGCAGACAGGAAAATCACTGCAGCTTGCTGGCCTGCCAGCCTAGCCCAAGACAGTGAGCTTCAGGTTCAGCAAGGGACCCTCCAAGGGATAAGTTGGAGGTTGATGGAACAGGGTACCTAACAACATGCCTGGGCCTCTGCATGCACACACATAAGCATGCCCCTGAAACACACACACACATACATGAACACATTTATGCACACACCATATACACAGAGGAATGAAGAAGGAAGTTAGGAAGGCAGCCAGGCAGACAAGGTGGGGTACAGGCTATACCGGGAGACCTTGTCAATAATGATAATAATAATAATAATAAACTGAAAGCAGCACCTGCCACTGAGCAGGGTCTTTTCTTGGTGTAGACAGACTATTTTCCACTTCCCTTGCTTTTGATGAGCTCTGAAAACACTATGCAGCACACTGGAGATCACCCAGGTGGGAAAGAAACAGGAAGGACAAAAGCAGGTACCACCTGCTACCCTGTAGCTATGGGAAGAAAAGTCAATTTGGAGTAAGAAAGATGAAATTCCAGGGGAGGACTAACTATGGATCTAAGTCCTATGCCACTTTGGCCTCTGTAAGCATCAGTCTTGAGGCATCAAGCCAGGGACAGTACTATACACTATCACCTCAGCTACCTGGAAGGCTGAGGGGGGAGTCCCAAGTTGGAAACTCACACAGCAAAACTCATCACAAAGCCAAAAAGCCAAACAAAATAGATTAAAAAATTTAGACTTAGCAAAGCATGCAAGAGAAGCAGCAGGCATTCCCGGGGTAGGCAAGGCACGGGGTGGCCAGCCATCAGCCTCCCATGGCTACAGCAGGGAAAATCCCACAGGTGGGTCTGGCATGGTTTGGCTCGCTACCACTCTCACCCAAGACGGGTCCGGCCACAAGAGATCCAGGAGGGACCAAGTAAGGAATACCTTTTCCCGTGGGAGGGTGGCCTACCCCCTTGAGGTGCCCAGTCGCATCGCTGTGGGCCAGGATGCCTTCCACATTGCTAACTTTACAGCCAATTCCACAGCCTGGCACCGCCTGGAAGTCTGTGCAGTATCCCAGGGTCTCTGTCCCAAGTTCCTGTGGAAGCAGGAGAGAGACTGGATGGGTGAGGGCAGCAAGACAGGAGAGGGAGGAGGGAGGAAAGGCAAAGGTGGGGAAACACACTATGAGCTCAGCAAGCAAGCAAGCAACCCCTTATCGGAGTCAGGGTTGGTGGTCAACCTGAACCAGGCTCGACAGCTAAATCCCCCCAGGTGGATACCTCGTGACCCGGCAGGCCACCGCTCTAAGAGAAGGGTCCATTCACCTCAGACCACACAGATATTTCCAGGCTGGAAGTGATGACATTATGAGAATGTGTAAGTGGTGAATGGCAAGGCTATTGTGAAGCTGCCAGATGGATCACTGCCCACATGTGGTACCCAGGGAAGGGATCAGGAGTGGTGCAAGTCATCGGATCAGCAAGCAAGCGTAAGTCTTCCTCCTGGCCCATATGGATGGATGTCAAACAGCAGTGTGCTGACCCCCCATGAGAGACAAGCACCGAATGGAATTTCTCTTACATCCCCTTATCAGTGTTTTTCTGAGGTACATCAATGATAAATTTTTGCTCAAGCCATCGAGACACTGTCAGCATAGTCCCTGATCCACTCCACTGCCTCCAAGAAACAGAACCTGCTCTAGGACAGAAGGCAGGGTACACTGATTCTCTAAAACCCCTCAAGTCTGGGCTTTTCCCAGGTAATTCTAATGAACGCTGTGTCCACTCACCCTAGTCATATAAAAGAGTACCCCTCACCCCCTGCCTCTGACTTGGGTTCTCAGAAGGCAAAGGGGTCCCATCTCACTCACTCTGCCCTGAGCCTGATGTTATCCACTTGTTCTACAAATAACTGTGATAGGGCCAGTGCAAGCCCCGTCTACCAGAGAAGACCTCCTGCAAGGCAGCTAAGCAAGCATGTGGCAAGGTAAGGGAGGACAAGGCTGACGAGAGAGAGGCGGTGCAATGCCAAGTCTGCTTACCTCTTTGCAGTATTTAGTGACCGCCACACCTAAGGGGTGCTCGCTACTGGCCTCTGCGGTGCCCACCACAGCCAGAACCTTCCTGAGGGACAGTGAAGCCATGTCCACAAGCAGCAGGAACCGCATGACTTTGGGGACCCCATGGGTAATGGTGCCAGTTTTGTCAAACATCACCGTCTTTATCTACAAGAACAATTTCATGTCAGGAATTAACATGGAAGCAGCTTTCACAGTACCCATGTCCTGAGGCAGAGCTTCTCCCAACCTTCCTTGGGCAGGGAGGGAACTATTGTTAACTCCCTAACTCCTCAGTCTGACTCTTTGCAGGCAACAACTGCTAAGACCAAGAAACCATTACCCATCTGCCAGTCTACAGCTTCACTGTCCCTTCCCTTTGATCAAACAGGGCAGCAGGACGTTCTGTTCAGGCCCGGATCCAAGAGCAGCAGATACACTGTTTGAATTCCAAAGTCATGCTGACCTCTGCCCTCACCACTGTCAACTGATCTTCTCCCTCCAAAGATCCCAGCCTTCCATACTCAACCCTTACTGTACAGCCAGCTTGACTTTCCCGGCATGCAACTGAGTGGCTCAAAGGAGCACCCTCCTCTACTATGTGATCCTTCTAGTGTTTATACCTGGCCCTTCCCTCAACACTTTTTCTGTCTCAGAATTTCTTCTAGTTGCTCATAAGTTTATTCAACAAGATGTCTCCAGGTGCTTTCAGGCTGAACACCAGCGTCACACGGTGAGGAAAAGCACGGTGGACTTCATGGAGCTTAGAAGCAACACAGCTGCATGGCCTTCTCACATCCTCTTCCCCCCCTACTACCCTGCTGCAGCAACACCCCCACTACCACTTCATCTGCCTAGCTCTTGCTCAACTTCCCAGACCACCAGCGCTAGAAGGACTCCTGAATAGGCTAGGCCCCAGTACAGTGTCCTGTTGGAGCTGTCTTCCTAATACTCAGTATTTGGATACCTGTCCTTCCCAATATGTTGCAAGTTCCTTGGAAGCTAGGAGCCATGACTAATGGTGCAGTAAGTGTGTGGCAAATGGTGAAGAATGAATAGGAGTGTGGACTAGTGGGCTGGGCTAAAGAAAGACTTTTGTTTTCTTAGATATGGTCTCACTAAGCAGCTCAGGTACAACTTGAACTCATGATCCTTCTGCCTCAGCCCCCTGACAGCTTGGGACTACAGGTATGCATCACCACTCTAGCCTATACACCATCACTCTTCCACCCCAGTCACCGGGCTGTGCTAATCCCCAACACCTGAGCAGGCAACTCTGTTACCAGCTTCAGGCTTCTGGGCAGGTTACCTGACCTGCTTCTGCTGTCGCCTCTTCATCTATAAAACGGGAATGAATCACATCTGCCACATGAGACAGAGTCGGTGCATGTCCACGAAGCAATGACCTGCACAACCATTAGCTAGCTGCCGCTGCTGCTTTTGCTGTCACTGCCAGGAAGCTTCCCACTCCAGGCCTCAACATTTGCTCCCAGGCTTTTCTCTCAAACAGTAAAGCGACCTTGTTTTTATAAGGACTCTGTAAAAGCTGCTATCCAAGCTCCCATAGAGAACAGCCAGGACCTGACAGGGGCCCACCTTGTGTGCCATCTCCAGGGGCTTGCCTCCTTTGATTAGGACACCGTTCTGGGCAGCCACCCCAGTGCCCACCATAACTGCTGTGGGCGTGGCCAGCCCCAAGGAGCAGGGGCAGGCGATGCAGAGCACAGTGATGGACGTCTGGAAGGCAAAGCGGATGATCACCTCTGTCTGCGAGATATGCTTGTTGGGGTTCTGCAGAGAGAGAAACATCAGGTGGAACCTGAGCCCAGCTCAGGGGCCAGTGAGAGCTGAGGACGCAGTGAGCTGAGTTTGGGGAACATGACTGTATTCCGTGCGGCTCCCGTACCAGAAAAGCCTTTACTGACCCACTTCCTACTGCCCCAACTTCTCCCTGGAGCTTCCCCCAAAGAGGCGAGGTGGACCAGGAACAGTCATGTCAGACCCTGATGGAGCACAGTCTCAGGAGTTAGAGCACAGAGGTTAGACCCCAGCTCTGATGCCGACTCCACCCCTCTTTGCCCCAGCTTCCCCAGCTATAAATGGTGATGGAAGTAACTCACGAAGTGCTTTGTGCTTATAAACGAGGCAGTCTGGGCACACACACAGATGTCTGTACAGAACAGCAACGGCCCAGCAGATTAGAGGTTACAACCACCAAGGCTTCATTATTTTTGGCTTCATTATTACAAAAGCTTAGTAGCTCTCCAAAGACTCTACGTTCAGATGATATCACTGCATTCTTTTTGTAATAGCAAAACCTGGGAACAACCTAAAGGGAACTGGTCAATTCAGCTATAGGCTGAATTGTAGAAGGATTGTTAGGGATTGTAGAAAGATGACGTGCAAGCTCCATGTACTGATGTGGACAGTGTCAGTGACAGAGTGGAACCTGATGAAGCATGCTGTGTCTTACTCACGCTAGTAAATTCTCCACCTAACGTATTAGCCACAGGAAGCTGCCAAGGGTAATGCTGGGATCACTCCTAGTAACAGAACTTACAGCTACCCTTTTACTCTTCTGAACATCTTTCATCACCCAGACAAAAAAAGCAGAGGTCTGCTGTGCGGTGCGGGGGCGCAAAGTGAAACTATTACTTGCTGTCTGGGCTCTTCCTCTTGTTGCATTCTCGCAATGTCGTGGAGCATTATACTAAGAGCCAGGATGCTCACTCGTTACAATAAAAGTGTGTTTTCTGAGTTGAGAACACAAGTTACAACTTCTTTACATCCTTTATCCTTTCATTCTAAAATAAGGTATACTGTACAGGTCATTTAATTTTCATAGAAACTGCTGTGCTAGTGTAAAAGGGCATACTCCTTAACACATATGTGATCTTAAGAGATAAAGATGGACTGATTCTTTTTTTTACAGTCATTCTTATTAAAATGACACCTGCCATTTCAGTGGCACTGGTAGACTTCTGGAAAGTAACACAACCCTCCCTGCAAATGTCATTCATTCTTGCCACAGTGATGCAGCACACACTGATTTTGCAAATAAAAACAAAAGAATCACAGTAAGTAGGCAAAGCATGGAAGAGCAGAGAACCGAATACTCCCAACTTCACAAAAATCAGAGCCCCTGACAGGCTGGGCACAGCTGCTGCCGATTCCAGGGCCACATTCACAGGTGGCTCCTGAGAGCGAGAGGGCTGCTTAGATGACAAGAGCACTGACCTCAGACCTTTTCAACTTAAAATACAAACACTGAGGGAGAACAGGACATCTTAGCCAACGGCATGCACCCTGCCTGATATACCTGTATCTTCAAGCAGAAACCATTTTAAGAGAAGAAACCGGCTCTGTCTTTAGTTCCTTACTGCATGACTCTAAACTAAAATAAGCCCTGTCATAAGAGGAAATGACGCTCCACCCATTCGGAAGTTGGTGGCATTGCTAGGTCCTTAGCTATTCAGTCCCTCTTAACTGTGGGGTCCTCATGGCCTCTTAATTGTGGGGTCCTGACCTGGCCTCCAAGTGTCAGATGTATGTAGCACCCCATTCATGAAAACTGCAATGTCTTCAGACACTGCTAAGTGTCCTTGGGAATTAGTTCTTGTTTCTTAAGCACATACTTTTGAGCATACACTGATTTTTCCATTAATTTTTGAAGTCTGATAAAACAGTATTTCCTAAGATAGTGTTCTTCACCTGCTTCTTAAAATTAGAAAATGTACATCTCCTTACTCTTCTGTTAAATAAATGTTTAATTATCAAGAGGCTTTGCCGATAAGCATTATTGCTTGAGAAGGTAAGATATTAGATCTGGTGTTAGTGAATGTAAGTGGTGTTAGTGATTATAAAGAGAAAAAAAAAAAAACAAAAAACATTTCCCCCCTAAGACCTAGCATAGTCTTGTGCCATCAAAATTGTGGTCTATCTTCTATAACATACGTCTTGTAAACTCAAAATGGTCAATAAATTGCAAATTGTAGATCCTTAAAGCATTCCAGCTGGGAGCCAAATGATGTCATGGAAATTGTCTCTGAGTAGAAAGCAAAGGACATTTGTGCACATGGGTACCCGTGCAATGATGGAACCCAGGGCCTTGCACACGCTCGGTGAGCACTCTGGCACTGAGCTGTACTCCTGACCTTCAATGAGCAGCATCAATAATGACCTTCAGGGGTACACAGTCATCCCACCATGACTGAGATTTTGCTGATAATAAGGAAAAGAAGCAAACACAACAAAATGGCTATTTACAGCCCAGTGAATCTAAGACACAAAAGAACAGGATTAATGGCAGTAGGTTAGTTACTGAAAGCGGGACAACCACCCTGTCCAAGGCATTCGACTTACAGGGAAGTATTTCTGAACAACACCAAAATCGACAAAACCGATGACAATCCATACCACCAATGTTAAGGTTGAAATGATGATGATAAATGGGACAAAATATCCACTAAACCGGTCAGCCAGTTGCTGAATGGGTGCCTATAAAATAAAGCATTAAGACCACAGGAGGTTACAACCTACAAAGACAGACGTGTGAACGAACGGTTTGGATCCGAGCCCCCTCCATTGCTATGTTTAGGAATTGGTCTCTACTTGGTGCTATGAACCTTTGAGATCATTTCTCATTTGTTTTGTTTTGAGGCAGGGTTTACTGTAACCCAGCTAGTCTGGAGCTGACTAAGGCCCAGGGTGAGCTTGAAGTCCTGCCTTTTCAGCTTCCACCTCTGGACCAATTGAGACTCTAAGGAGTCCGGCTCCATTCCATTCTAGTTAGTGCTGGAGACGGGATTCAGGTCCTCCGGTAGGCTAGGCTGGTGGTCTACCCACTGAGCTAAATCTCCTTGAGACCATTTCTCAAAGGAAATGGTTTCTCTGTGTTTTAAGGTTCATCATTACCTTTGACATCTGGGCTTCTTCCACCAATTTTACAATCTGCGCCAAAGTAGTGTCGTTGCCTACGTGGGTAGCTTTGATGAGAACTGAGCCATGAGCATTTATAGAGCCAGCAATCACTATGCTCCCAGGTTTCTTGGTGACCGGCATGGCCTCTCCTGGAGAATAAGAGACAAAAGTCTGTACTCACTCAGCACCCTCAGCATCACATGGACCTATGACTACCATGACACCTGCCAAAGGGAACATACAACAAGCCACCTAACCTGTGATGAGGGACTCATCTGCCATGGTATTGCCTTCCAGGACTTTCCCATCCACTGGGAACTTGCCCCCAGGAACAACCTTGATGATATCACCTCGCTGCACCAGTTCCATGGGCACTTGCTCCTCTCTGCAACAGAAGGCTCGCAGATAACATCCTTCTCCTCTAAAATCAGACCGGGTTCTAGATTCTAACTGCTGGACCATTTACAGCTAGCCCTATGCATCTATGTCTCATAGCCCCCTATTGACTGAGGATCCTAGAACCAAATTTCATGGATGCTGAGGGATGGTTACACTTGCTTCCCACCGAGTACCGGATGAGGCTAAGCTCAAGAGGGGAGTGCACAGTTGTTAGCAGAGTCCCACTGCCATGCCAAGGGCTGCAGACTATATCCTAGGAGAGCAGGGAGTTGCTGAAGCATTCCACTACACAGCAGTGAAGACAGGTTGGTACAACAGAGACCTTTAGGAAGGTCAGTGGTTCGAATGTGGGAGAGCATTCAGGAGCCAATGCAGGCAGGCACAAGCCAGCGCTTCAGGCAAATGACTACGGGACCTGAACATGTCATTAACTACAGGATGATCACTCTCTGTGATGTGAAAAGATCCAGGCTCTGCTGATGGACACAACCCACCTGAGAATCACATTGTCCCCACCAAGGGTCACAACTGTGGCTTCCGTGGCTTGGAGCGACATGAGCTTTGCAAGGGCTTCTGAAGTTTTGCTCTAGGAAATAAGAATAAGAGCTGACTGTCCAAGCCCAGGCTGACACTCAAAAGTGTGCTGCCAAAGGTGGCTGGTGCAAAAGACAGCCACACCGATAAAGCAGCTGCCTCACATGCCAGTGTCACAAGGAAAGCCCAGCCCAGCCCCGCCAAAGCAGCACTTGGAATTCCATTTCAGGTGAAAACAGTTCCAGTCTGCCTGAAGGCCATTTTCTATCACCTTCCATACAATGTCCTTCCCCTCTAACAGGCTCCACTGCAGAGCACTAACCATCACCCTGCCCTGAGGTGGAGGTGCGGATTCCTACAATAACTAATACAATCCATTAGGCACTAAGAGCCCACATGAGCTCTGGCAGGGAGTTCAGGGTTTATTCCTCTACACAATTACCCCAACAAAGGTTTTACTAATTAGCCAGATTAGCTGGGATTTCAAAAGAAACAACCAACTGGCAGATTAGTGACTGCAGAGCCCCTAATTACTCGGGGTTCAGATTCCTCTTTGCTTTTCTCTACGGTGTAATTAGTAGTTGCAGATGGGGGGGGGGGGCTCAGATTACCGAAGGAACAGCTCCTTTCTTAACCCGAAGCCATTGCTACCTTTGCCACGTGCTCCAGCCACCGCCCCAGGGCGATGAACACGAAGAGCATGGGGGGCGTGTCAAAGAAGGTCACGGGGCTCTTCTCGGCCTTCTCGGCCACTGCAACCACCAGGATGACCAGGGAGTAGGCGTAGGCAATGGTGGTGGCCAGTACGATGAGCACGTCCATGTTGGCTGACTTGTGTCTCAGAGATTTGTAGGCTTGTACATAGAAGTACCACCCACCCAGGAACTGAAAGACAGAGAGGGCAAGGGTTGCACAGGGAATGGGGAGATCCAGCCTCACGATGGTGAGCATTCTAGTTCACGGACATATCTGCTATCCCTCTGTTCTGGAGGACTGTCTGATAGTGATGGCACCCCCTCTGCCTCAGCCTCCCATGAAGCACACTTTCTCATTCAGAGTACCACTGGCCACAGAAATGGGTGATGGAGGATATCAGACTTAAAACGCAGGCATACCATGGAAATGTCCAGAATAAGACAATGGTAGCTATGATGATGGCTCACTTATATTGTGAATGGTCTCCAAAGAGAAGGTAAAGTAATAACGTAAAATATGTCCATGATTCAAATAAAAAAGCCAGCATCCATTAGTGCTCTCACATGACCCCACTCGCATTAACAAACATCTGTGTCTGTGTCATATGAGCATGCATACACACACAGAAACCTACACACACACCACAGAGAGAGGGGGGGGATGGAGAGACATGTTTTCTCTACAAAGGTGAGATATGACAGAGATACAAGACATGGCAGCATTACTGAGGAACAAGACTGGACCACAGGAGGGTATAATCGGCCAGAGTACATTTCCTTTGCGTCAATATTGCTCAATTACTTACAATATGGGCAAAGCACATTTTCAGTTAAAAAGAAAATATACAGAAATAGCTCAGCCCACAAATGTCCTAGTTTGTCCTAGCTCAGCCCCAAATAGTCCTAGTTTTAGATGTCAAAATGCAGACATTCCCCATGCATATATATGCATGCACGCACAGCAGATGATCCACAAAGCCTGGCTGTGTTAAATGGTAACTTCACCCAAAGGCAATCGCATTGCCTTGTGGGAAAGAACACGGGAGAGAAGCATGAGCTCTGGGGACATCAATCTGAAAATTCTAACAAAAGTGAACTAAACTAAATTTTAGGGAAATGGGGACTTGAGGTGTGAGTGAGTAATGGCACACTGGCCTTGCATGTACGAGGTCCTGAGTCTTGTCAGGTGTAGCGCACACACACACACACACACACACACACACCATGGATAGACAGGCTCAGCAAGCTTACAAAGAGAGGGTGGCTGTTCTGACAAGTTTCAGTCACTTGCAATTATCTGTGAAGGTGACAGCGAAACCAGGCCTTTCTGAGTTCCCACATTTGCAGCCGCCCTTGTGACTAGCCTCCCCCTAGTCACAAGACAGAAATAACAGCGGCAGCTCCCCAGAGGTGAGGCAGCATAATGAAGTTCTGCTGGAGCCAAGCTAAAGGGCTGTTAACACAGTCAAAGAGCAGAGATCCATTAGCCGTGCCTGGGCAGAGGCTTGCCCAGCTTTCCGGTACATACTTGGACAAAGGTGCACAAGATGAAGAAGGTGAGATTTAGAACGGACAGTCCCGGGATGATGTTGTGGTCCAGGACCATCGTCTCGTGAGGCTTACTGCTGGGGATTAGCATGTAGATCATCAAGCCCATGACAGGAATGCCAAACACCAGGCTGCACAGGAAGGACTTTTTCCACCTGGAAGGCAGCACAGCAACACAGACACGTCACAACCACTTGGCACAGGGATTAGATCAGACTTACGAGGCTCACCCCTGACATCTGAAGGGCCAACCATTGCTAGAATGACTTTTGGGCTCAGCCCAGCCTTTGCATAAGCTTGTGACCACCAATTTAGGTGCAGTAACCAGGGCCTGGAAGACAAGAGCTAGCCCCAGAGAGGTTACCACTCTTAAGTCAATAGCTGCCTAGAGTTCCCTTACCTAGATTCCCCTCAATGCAAGAAATGGATGGAAACAGCATTTTAGCAGTAAAAGCCTAGCTGACATTCCATTTTTAAGCAACTTAGTTAAAATAGGAGGATGAGATGCGTGCGCCTGTCAGTAAACACAAAAGCCAGAAACCAAAGGTCACCGGCGACAGCTGTGGCTCGGTGAGCTACATGCATGATATCCCAAACAGGCAGCCTGAATCTCCACAGAAGGGTCTCTTGAGTTCTGCATCCTGATGTAGATCCCGAAGTCCTGAATGCTCAGGCTACTGCCAGAGGCCACCCAACTGGTTCCCAAACCCTCACCTGCCAGTCCCCTGCATCCCAGGCAAGCCAAATGAACCAAGCTGCGGGCACCACCAAAGCCCCAGAAGATCCCCCACTCCCCACTGACACTGTTAGCTTGGCACACTTTTCTGAGTTGCAAATCCTGGGTCTCCTGCTTCCTAGACTTTCTGGAATTTGCCTAAGCCAAAGCCACTGATGTCATAGGTCATTCTCCCTTTCCCAGCAAGCACGGGGCTACTCTAAGGCACTGCCCTGTATACAACAGCAGCCTTCAAGTGTGTAGGAAGAGTAAGGGACCCTCTGAAAGAATGAATTAACCTACATCCGCATCCTAGGCCACCCCACCCCCACCACTATTTGGGCTGGAAATTCTGGGGCCTTGGGCATGCCAAGCACACACTCTCTATCACTGAGCTCCTGCCCTTCCCATTTTCTTTCCACGTAGCTCTGAAGACTGTTTTCAGATTCTACTTCTAGAACTTACACAAATAAAGCATAAATACACTGTAAAAAAAAAAAAAAAAAAAAAAAAGCCAACCCCTTCATCCTAGCCTAAGCCACCAACTACAGGTGACTATTTAAAGGAGTTAAAATTAATGAAACTTAATAGTAGCATTAAACATTTAGCCACCAATTATATGTGGCTATTTAAAGTAGTTTAAATTTTTAAACTAAATTAAAAAATGAAAGTAGTTTAAAAAAAAAAACAAAATAAAAAACCTCAGTTCTATACTCATTTAAATGCACCCACATAGCACATTTACAGCACACTACCAAGTACTTTAAGTGTACTGCAGGCTTAAGTTTAAGGCAGAAGGGCAGTGCAGACACAGATGGTGTCAATATCTAGAAACGTCTACAGATGGCATGGTTCCAGCTGCTGACATCACCACAGTAAAAGGCAATGATCCAGGCTGAAGGCAACTCAGGAAGTTGGGGTAGTAGGGCCACAGCTGAGCATGGCAGCATTTGCATGAGTCACGGTCAGTGGGAAGAGGATAGAGACTTAGGGCTACTGCTTCACCTTCTGTTTTCTACCTACTGTTTTATTTCCATCTTGTGGTCCAAGTGATGAGCGCTGGGAGTTCTCGGGGCCAGCGAAGCATGAAAGCCAATTTCCTTGTGATGAAAAGAAGAGGGGTGGGGAGCAAGAGGGAAAGGTTCTAGTTAAAATATGCATTTCCAGCACTGGAAATTAAAATCTCAAAGTTCCTCTGGTGACCTAAAGTTTTCTTCTCGTGATGTTCTCGTCCAAAATGGCTGCCAAACCCTCTTCAGAGTTCAGTATGCTCTGTGCTGAGAGACTTTACCACCCTGAAGCCATGGCACTGAATGCAAATTCTCTCCCTACTGTAAGTAAAGGCAGTTAGTACTGTCACATACACTTCAATGGGTCCCAAAGCTGACCAGGGTTGACTTTAAGAGATTCTTGAGCTTAAAGAATTCCGGATGCCTTGCAGTCTGGTACTTCACCAACGCACGAGAAAGTGAAGGTCAGAGAGAATACAACAAGCATGCTGAAGAAGCAGGTGCAGAGCGTAGGTCTCTAGGCTTCTGGGCCCAGCAACTTCCTACTGTGTTCAGGGCCTCACTACTTGAAGAATGGCCTTCTCGATGTCCTGACAGACTGTACCTCACACCTGCAGCGATTCAAGCTCTGCTGCCCCCACCTTCACCTGAGCATTGCATCTCTGCTGCTCTCTGTGAGGACACACCAGGAGACCTGGCAGGGAATGCTTGTCACCATCATAAAGACGGCCCAGAATGCTGGCACTGAGCATCTCCAAAGTGACATGTCATGGTTAGGAGAGCAGTAAAGGCAATAAAGACAAATACTCTAATAACTAATTCTAGCCTAGCTGTATCAGGAAAAGAGGCCCCCGAGTTACAAGCCTGGAAGCCAGACTTAAATTATTTCTCCACTGAGCACAGAAGTTCAGGAGTCTGCACCAAATCTCTGAGCAGGGTAGAGGCAGCTAAGGAGAAGTCAACATGAACATGAGACATGCTTGAAGACCCCCACCTAGAACTCTCCTTCCTGTTCATAGCATCGTGTTGACTCCTTGGCCCCACAGGAGATATGTGGACACAGTTCTCTAAGCGTTAGGGTACAGTGGCATGGGACCTGAGTTGGGACTGCCATCTTGGCTGTAGGGAGCTGGGTATCAGTGAGCAAGAACTTAGCTTCCCTGAAGCACTGTCCTCATGGAATGAAGAAGCAGTGAAGTTAGCCAGTCTACTTATATGGAAACAGCAGCAGCACATCCATACCCACAAGCTCTGCTGGGCCACACAACAAATACCTCTCTCTACACACATGGCCACAGAAGAGAAAATTAAGCTGATGTAGCATTTGATTTCATAAGCAGTCATCTCACTGGCTGCTTCAGATCAATCTTACTTACTTGGACTGTCTCAACCCACGCCAATCACCGTGGATGCTCACTCTCTCAAGATCTGGTATAATAGAGACATTAAGGGGGAAATGGGAGGA
The DNA here is from genome assembly GCF_907164565.1 of Psammomys obesus. Lineage (NCBI taxonomy): Eukaryota > Metazoa > Chordata > Mammalia > Rodentia > Muridae > Psammomys > Psammomys obesus. The sequence goes on along the minus strand of NW_026596143.1, from coordinate 14,092,853 downwards.
AGGACAGTTGTGAACCCTTTGGTTTCCTAAGGCAAGATGACCACATTCTCCTACAAGCCTAGCAGGGAGCGGAATGTGGAATTACTGTCTAGTGCCAGCATCCTGAGTCTGCACACACCTGGCACAGGTAGAAACAATATGTTTAAATGGCCAGTGGGCAACTTACCCCTCCACACCACGTATCTTGTCAAGGCTGATGATTTTCAGGAAACAGTTAAAACTAAAAGTGGCAATGTCTTTTCCCTTTCATCTCTTTCTTTAAAAAAAAAAAACAAAAAAACAAAAAATCTGTGTGTACGTATGCAGACATATGTGGAAGGAATAATGGCTTTGGGGAGTCAGTGGTTGCCTTCCATGGGTTCCAGGGATCAAACTGGAGTTGTCAGGCTTGCACAGAAAACACCCTCACGAGCTAGGCCCCTTGGCAGCCTGGCCTTATCCCTTTCTCACCCATTCACTGACACGCTGCTCACCTCTATTTTCTGACCATTTTCAATTAATTAAGTGACTGCCCTTGCAACTCTTGACTTGTAGATGATGCTTTAATACGGCTTAACTACATCTCTCCAATGATTATGTATTACTGCTTTGTAAAAGTGGATACAAAGTTTTCAGAAATTAAGTACCTCAATGATCTTTATGATATCACGTGGGCCAATGATTTCAGGATCAAACTTCACATGGGCTTTGCTTGTAGCAAGGGCCACAGAGGCGTAGGTGATGCCATTTGTCCTCGTGAGCCTGGACTCTATGTTGTGAACACAAGAAGCGCAGGTCATCCCTGTGATCTGCAAGACAGGGGGACAAAAATGCCAAGACTGAAGGGAGCCTTTCCAAGGTACCTGAGGAACAAGCAGCTACTTCACCCTCCACAAACACTACACTCCGAAGTCCATGTGCAGGAGTCCATCCCTATCAGTCCCCGAGAGGCTTCTGCGGCTTTACCAACTCCAGTGTAGGCAATAGCAACCATTTAGCCAGTGGCTGCAGACCAAGATTTGGCTTTCAACTAAGAATGGGCTTTTAGAAGACACTCTGCATTGTCTTTTCTCACCAGCAACATTACATATCAAGTATATGGAAGTTCACCTTTGCACTCACTCTGTAGAGCAGGATGGCCTCAAACTCAGAGATCTGGCTGCCTCTGCCTCCCAAGTGTTGGGATTAAAGGCGTGCATCTTTGGAACTCCTAACAGTTTTCAGTTTCAAGTGCCACTGGTACCTGGTCTGCAGCCTTTATATGGAACTTTATCTGGTGCCCTGCTAGTTCCAATGGAGACTATGTCATTACTGCGTTATCCTGATAACAGGACTTAGAAAACGACTGATGGAGGGGGTAGAATATGAGAGGGTGGAGAGGGTGTTGAGAGGTGAAGGCAACACAGCATGAGGTATTTGGGCAGCCCTCAGCAGCCAGGCCTGGCAGGGAATGGGGTACACAAGGGAGGAGGCAAATGTGCAACACTGGTTGGGTCCGGAGCAGGCGGGCTCAGGAGCAAGCATCTAAACGTGTTGCTAAGCTGGCAGCTGATGCAGAGCTTTGGGAGGGGGGTGGTGAAAATCAGGACAATGTGACTAACTGCACTTCGAAGTGTGCAGAGTTCCAGAATAGAAAACGCCCAAAGAGCCACGAGAGATCCATTTGGAATTAGGGAGCAGGAGGGGAAGTTACCTGTTTCTGACATGTTCAACATTGAGCTTAGCTTGGTACCCAAGAACAAGACACGAAAGGGAAGACCATCAGGCAACAGCCCCTCTGCTCTCAGTGCTGGTGAACAGGCACTTAACAAGTCTACAGATGTTTCAAAACAACTCCTAGGCTCTTCCATTTTTGCAATAATCACTTTATTACACACTTGCAACGTGCTAGGCACTGCCTCGGGCGCTGTACTGTTGTCATCAGGCCTAGGAGGCCTCTAACCTTCAGTGCTGACAGGCTTACTAACTTGTACATCGTCTCACACCACTGACGGGTGGCACCGAAGCTTAAACCCTGGAAACCTGCTTGCAGCGTCTGCTCTGAGCCACCCAGGACTGCACAGTGAGGCAAGGTGTTGGAGACCAGGCCAACGAATGTCCCTGCAGCAACGGGGCAGGAAGATAAACCGGTGCCTACGCACTCCTGCCATACCATTGTGTCCCATGATCCTGAGTGGGGGAGGGAGGAGGTTTTAAGTGTGACATACGTGCCACTGCTGGATATAGATGAGGCACATCAGATAGCCTAGACTATAAATTAAGTGCTCAGTTTTCAGGTTGGGGTATATATCGGTGGCAGAGCACATATTCAGCGTGTGCAAACAAATACACAGACACATAAGTTCACATAAAATGTTCATCCGGGGGCAGTGGCACGGGCTTTTAATCCCAGCACTTGGGAGGCAGAAACAGGCAGAGCTCTCTGTGAGTTTGAGGTCAGCCTGGTCTACAGAGCAAGTTTCAGGCCAGCCAAGACTAAATAGGAAGACCCTGTCTTAAAGAGTGAACAAAAAATCAAACAGCCAGGGCTGTGTAGTGAGACAATGTTTAAGGAAGGGGCTTGGGAGGAACACGCGGGCTTAAAGAAAGAAGGCTGCAATAAAGGACTGTTTAAGAGAGCTTGCACTTTCTCCGATATGCTGCTTACTTAGTCACTTGTGTGTGTTAATGAATATGGGAATGCACGTTCCGGGAATCACACGTGGAGGCAAGAGAACAACTTTGGGAGTTGGTTCCTCTCCCTGGGTAGGTTTTGGGGATCAAACATAGGGTGTCAGGCTTGGTGGTAAGCACCCCCGCAGGAGGCCATGTTTATTTTATTTTCTGTGTATGTGTGTTTGCATGTGCGAGTAGAGAACACAGGTAATGTCAGGTGCCTCCCTTCGGTGGCTTTTCACTTCAAGGCAGGTGTGTCTCTGGATCCAGAGCTGGCCGACTATTCTCTGCAGGGATGGTTGCTATGTCGTGAGCGCTGGCCTTACAGGCAGCCCTCCCCCCAGGCCCATCTGACTTTGTGTCAGGGATCTGAACTCTAGTCCTCAGGAATGCAGAGTGGGTGTGAGTCATCTCCCGGGTCGTCTCCTGACTTGGGTTTCTGTGCAGCATCTCAGCGGGCCCAGCTATCTATACCTGCAGACCTGGAGGACTATATCAGGGTTCCTCCCCAACCTGTGATGCCTGCTGGAGCCAGTAAATATTAACTCTGTCCTTCAGCGCACAGCCCCAAAGCTAGTACAAAGGGTAGGCTCTTCAGAGAAAAGCGCTTATCAGGCACTCAAAGTACCTCACGTCCTCCATGTTTTTTCTTCAAACATTGACTTCCCATTAATGGCAGAGATTAAACACACAAGGAAGTAAAGGTCCCACTGACCTCAGTAAAACAATGGTACTCATTTTGGTATGGAGGGGTATTTAATCTCCCTTCGTTTAAAAAAAAAAAAAAAAAAAAAAAAACATTTTCTACAAACACAATTGGAACAGAGGATGTAGCAAATACCAGAATTAACTACAGGTTTCAATAACTTGTTAACATACAACTGCAACAGTGGGGGAAAACTACTGTGGAGAGGACCACTTCCCGAGGAATTTACCTCCTACTGTTTTAGGCTCTTGGTTATTCAGCTGGCAGACGTTGGTGTGCCTGCTAGTCCTCTCAGCTGTTGTGTTATTTCACTTGGGGGGAAACAGGATGGAATCCGGGGTCTTATGCATACCAGGCCAAGATCTACCTGCTCTAGCCCTTGATATGTCATTGAATGGAGCCCACTACCTTGAGGACTTGGGTGTTTCGTCTAGAAATGCCTGCAGGTAACTGAGCTTTAGACGTGAAGAACTGTGCCACAGCGAGCCTTCCTGTTTACCGTGCTTAACAAAGCCTGCTATTTGTGCCTTCTTGACTCTTGTAAGCTTCACTTCACTGTCTTTCCCTTCCGACCCTGGGTATACTAAATAGGACAGCCTCCTCTAGCTCTCTGACACAACCAGTCCTCCTTCACACACGAAACACGTCAGTCAAACAGAACAAAGCATATTGCCCAGCAGCCGACAAACAAAAGGACAGCACCTGTCATAAACTCATCCCTAAACCCTCCTTTACCCGCACTCCTCAGGGCAGTGGTTCCCAACCTTCCTGATCTTGCGATCCCTTAACACAGTTCCTCATGTTGGGGTGACCTCCCAACTATAACATTATTTTGTTGCTACTTCACAACTGCAATTTTGCTATTGTTATGAGTCATGATGTAAATATCCATGTTTTCTGATGGTCTTGGGCGACCCCTGTGAAAGGGCCGTTGGACACCACCCTCCCCGAAAGGGGTCATGCACAAACCACAGGGGGAGAGCTGCCACTCTATGAGACAGCCACTGTACTTACAGGAGACAGCCACTGTACTTACAATCAGTTCGATGTCACCTTCAGACACTGTGTTGTCCTCCATGACTGTTGCTTCAAAGCCCAGGTCCTGGATGAGTTGAGCTATTCTGGGTGGTTGGATGACCTCTGGATTATACTTGACCTCAGCCTTTCCTGACATCAAGGCCACCAACACAGAGAGAATGCCTGGAACCATCGGGTGACAAGTGTGAATCTGGGCACAGCAACTGGGACAATACTGTCAGCATGATTTAACCAAGAAACCCTCTAGAGCCATGGCTGTCAAAACTGGCTGGCATGAGTATCACTTAGGGAACCAGGGACAACTTTGATGGCTCCTCTCCTACCACAGACCTGGCAGCTCAGTATTTCCCAGGATAGGTACCCAATGCCCCTTTAATCAGGGGATTCTAGGTAGAGTCAGGTCAGAGAGCTACTGTTGCAGAACAGCCCTTCTTAGACATTAATGGAGCCTTCTGAGGACCTGTTAAGTCAGACTAAGTTGGTAGATATGAGATTGCAAGTGCCCATCCAGCCCCTGGGGACGGCAAGCCTTTAGAACGATCTGAACTCTAGTCCACTGTTGGATGCACACTGAGCAAGTTGCACCATAGAAAGGGCACACTTTTCATTCCCTTTCTGATATACAAGGGAAAAGTTGAAATTTCTTTTTTTGTTGTTGTTTTTGTTTTGATTTTTAATTTTTTTAATTTTTAATTTTTTAATATAATTTTTAATTACAATGTATTCACTTTGTATCCCAGCTGCAGCCTCACCCTCATCCCCTCCCAATCCTGCCCTCCCTCCCTCTTTCCCTCATCTCTTCCCATGCCCTTCCCCAGTCCACTCATAGTGGAGGTCCTCCTCTCCTTCCCTCTGACCCTAGTCTATCAGGTCTCATCAGGACTGTCTGCATTGTCTTCCTCTGTGGCCTGGTAAGGCTGCTCCCCACTCATGAGGAGGTAATCAAAGAGCCAGCCACTGAGCTCATATCAGAGACAGCCCCTGTTCCCCTTACTAGGAAGCCCATTTGGAGTCTGAGCTGCCACGGGCTACCTCTATGGTCTATGTTATCTCCATGAATGGAACCTACTTGGGACACTGAACTACCATGGGCTACCTCTGTGCAAGTGTTCTAGGTTATTTCCATGTATGGTCCTTGGTTGGAGTATCAGTCTCAGAAAAGACCCCTAAGCCCATATTTTTTTGGTTCTGTTGTTCTCCTTGTAGAGCTCCAGACCCTTCCAGGTCTGTCTCCCCATTCTTTCCTAAGATTCCCTGCACTCTGTCCAAAGTTTGGGTATGAGTCTCAGCATCTGCTTTAATACCCTGCTGGGTAGAGTCTTTCAGAGGCCCTCTGTGGGTAGGCTCCTGTCTTGTTCCTTATTTTCACCTTCTTCCAATTTCTATCCCATTTGTCTTTCTAAATGAAGATTGAGATCTTACCCAGGCTCCTCCTTCTTGATTAGGAAAGGTGTACAGATTTTAGTATGTTTATTCTATATTATATGTCTAATACCCATTTATAAGTGAGTATATACCATGTGTGTCTTTCTGCTTCTGGGATACCTCACTCGGGATGATCTTTTCTAGATCCCACCATTTGCCTGAAAATTTCATGATTTCCTTGTTTTTAATTGCTGAGTAGTATTCCATTGTGTAAATGTACCACAATTTCTTTATCCATTCCTCAATTGAGGGACATCTGGGTTGTTTCTAGCTTCTGGCTATTACAAATAAAGCTGCTACAAACATGGTTGAGCAAATGACCTTGTTGTACACTTGAGAAAAAAATTCCAAATGTGGTTTTATTTATTCTTTTCAGGCTTTTGATGATTTCCAAAAGCGAAAAACCTATAGACCCTCTGGCTAATACTATTGTGTAGTTTAAGAGGAAGAAAAAATGAAAGGCACGATGTGCTTGAAAAATTTATGTCATAAAAGATAGAAGCGAGAAGTTCAAGTCAGGAGCAGAAACACAGGTGCTATGACGTCACATTTTAATTTATCTGCAGCCAGATCACAGTTGCCAGAGGTCCTCCTGCAACACATCTCCACTTAGGGCGATGACCCAAGCAAGAGCTGCGGTACTTTTTTTTTATAATTTATTTAATTTTATTTTATGTGCATTAATGTGTGCATCAGATCCCTTGGAACTGGGGTTACAGACAGTTGTGAGCTGCTATGTGGGTGCTGGGAATTGAACCTGGGTCCTTTGGAAGAGCAGACAGTATTCTTAACCACTGAGCCATCTCTCCAGCCCAAGCTGCGGTACTTTTAAGGAGTGAACACAAGGCAGGAAAAGCTCCCAAGTTAAGGCGGGTCCAGGGCCAGGAGTCAGAGCAGAAGCCTCCTGCAGCCACCGGGTTGGCCCTGGTGCAGGTGGAATCACCACCAACGTGTTTCCAAACAGAAACAGGGACAAGATTTGGTTGCACTTTCAAGTTTAAGAAGCAATTATAAGCATTATCTGAAGCCGGGCACCGTGGCACACGCCTGTATCCCAGCACTTGGGGAGGCAGAGGCAGGCAGATCTCTGTAAGTTTGAGGCCAGCCTGATCTACAAAGCAAGTCAGGACAGCCAGGAGTACACAGAGAAACTGTCTCAAGAAACAAAACAACAACAAAAAAGAACATCATCTGGTGGGCAAACCCAGAATTTCTAGCTTCTGGAGTCAAGAGGACAAGAGTATCTGAAACTGGCAATTCTAAGCACAGTCTGGTGTTTCATTTTCTAGAGAGGGATTGATGGGATGAGGGTGGGAGACTGGATATTACTGGGAAAAGCTAATTGAGAAATCTTTCCATTGAACATATCATGACCTTCAAATGGGTTTTCATGGCTAATGTACTCAGAGATATACTCTACAAAATAACTGCTTCTTAAGCAGTTATTCTTGAATGCCAACCATACAGGGACATTACACAAACACCAACATTCTCACGTGATGAGCTAGCTGCCAGATCCTCAGAGCTATTGATAAATACAGTCAGAGAGTTGAGACAAAGTATTTCCAAGTTCAGCATGGCTGCATGCCCCTTACCATCATGTCTCTGGAGACTCCTTTCTATGTTAGACACACAGGATGCACAGGTCATGCCTCTGATCTGTACAAAGCACTTCTGTGGTACTGCTGTCCCCACGGGTTGTGGGGCACCCGACGAGTGGCCAGGATCGTGGTTTGTAGAAGCCATTTTTTGCGCAGACCCCGGTATATCACCCACGGTTTGTGGCACAGAGTTCCCAGGGATGGAGTTTCTGACATGGTTAATAGGAACGTTTCCTATAATAAAATGTGAGGAATAATTAGAAAGCAAGACATAATCTTGCTTGTGACAACAGGAGGTTCGAGCATGACATGTTCAGATTAAAGCTCCGTGGGAAGGGACATGGGGACTGGTATTTCCAACACTGCCTCTCCCTCCTGGATCTTTTAGGGTGACATTTTCTTTTGTCAGTGACAAGCACTGCAAATGTCTCCTCCAAGCCTGTGTTTTGTGCTGTCATCCTTCTGATGTCAAAGCTCTTATATTGATAAAAATCAACCTTTTAAAATGTTTAGTTCTTTCAATAGATTCTCCTTCAACTTGGCAAAAATATTTATGGAATTTTCCTCTGAAGATACTAGGTTTCTTTGTAGTACACGTGATCTCTGTCTCTCTCTCTCTCCCCATGTGTGTGCATGCATGTGTATGCATGTGCGCACATGAGTATGTGTGTGGGCACACATGTGAGTGCGGGTGCACATGGATATACATGTATGTAGAGGACAAAGGTTGACATCACGTGTCTACAGATGTTGGGGGCACTCATGAGTATGAGAACACGAGGAGGATGCCGGTTAATATCACATGTCTACATATGTATATGTGGGGGTACACATAGGTGTACATTTAGGGTACATGTGAGTACACATGCCTAGAAAGAACAGAGGCTGCAGTTAGCTGTGTTCTTTGATCACTCTTTACTGAGGTAGCATGTCTCATTAAGCCCAAAGCCTGCTGGTTCCGTGGCACAGCAAGTGTGCTCTGGGAAGCCATTGTTTCTACTCTCCAAGTGCTGAGAATACAAGCGGAACACCAGTCCTGCCCAAATGTCAGTGATAAGAACCTGAAACCCAGTTCTCACACTTGTGCAGCAAGCATTGTACCTGCTACGCTACCTCCCTGGTCCTCCTACAGGTTTTAGTAAACTCCCACAGTCAGGCCTGCAATAAACTTTAATTATTTCTTATGTAGCATATAAAGTAATGGTCGAGATTACTTTCTTTCCAGCTATGATCTTCTTGGATAGCCTGAAAAGGTTACCATCTTCTCCCCAGAGTCCCAGTGGCATGAATGGCGAGACCATATTTGCATGAAGCTGCCTCTTGGCTCTGTAATATCTACTGAGCTTTTCTATCTAATCATGTGCCAGGACAACATTATGTTTTGTTTGCTTGGTTTTGTTTTGTTTTTAGTTACAACTTACTGAGAATAAGTTACACAACTCTAACGGGTAAGTACTTCTCTGGTTCTAAAAGACATTAAATTAGCTTCTTGCTGTTATCATAACAAATTGCCATAAACTTAGTAGCTTAAAGATCACAAAGTACTAGAGTATTCTATTCAGTTACTCAACGCTAAAATCAAGGCATCGGCAGCACTGCGTCCTTCAAGAGGCTCAGTTGGAGAATCTGTTTATTCTCAGGTTCCCAGCCCCATTTTCCCATATTCAAAATTAGTAATCCCAAATATCTCTTTAGTTGTCACATCAATCTAGTCCAGCCAGGAAAGGTTCTTCACTTTTTCTAAAGACAATGGGACATGGCTGGGTCCACCTGGATAATTGAGCATCTTCCTACCTAAGATCCACTGTTTCATCACACATATAATGCCTGTTTTGGTATTTAAGGTTATACATTCACAGGTCTCCACAGGCTCATATATCTGCGTGCTTAGTTCCCAGCTGGTAAGGAAGGATTAGGAGGTGTAACCTTGTTGGAGGAGTGTGTCACTGGGAGTAGGCTTTAAGGTTTCAAAAGCCCACGCCAGGCCTAGTATCTTTCAGCCTGTGGATCAAAATATAGGTGCCAGCTACTTCTCCAGCTCCACACCTGTCTTCTTACCACCATGTTCTCCACCATGATAATAACGGACTAGGACTCTGAAATTATAAGCAAGCCCCCAATTAAATGCTTTCTTTTATTGGTCACGGTGTCTCTTCACAGCAATAGAGCAGTGACTAAGACAAACACCATCCAAGAAGCACATTCATCACTCCCTCCGATAATACATAATACCCTTAAGTATATTCGAAATGGAAAGAGCATGACTTGATGGCAGACTACCATTTATTTTAAACCACAAGCGCAGGGGATGGATGAGTAGCAGGCACCTGTACTGACAACGGCCTATGGCTTCTCAGGTTTCCTTCTGATTGAATCTCACATTTGTCAGGATGTGTTGTTCATTTTCTGCTACCTGGTAAATAACCTCCACTGATCCTAGAATGTAACAGCTCTTCAGCATGCAAACAGTACATGCAAGCTCACTGAGGTTTAACCTAAATGAAAATTGCCCATACAGGATATCCAGGTAAATTTCAATTTCAGATCAAGGTCAGTCTTCTTTACTGTACACATATCTTCAATTCTCATATATTTATACAAAAGGAATCATTGGGTAATTATCTGAAATTCAGCTGGGTGTTTATATTTTTATTCATTAGATCCCATACTCTAAGCATCTCTTGGCCTTAGTGAGTATAAGCCTTACAGTTCTACCTAATATAAACTAGTTCTTTTCTTCCTATGCTTACTCAGTCAAGTTTAATTACCTTAAGTTCTATGGTCACTTCTCTTTTGCTGCCAATAATCTGACTGCACCATTGAAAGAGTAAAAGATTTACTGTTCTGCTATTTTCTTTTATTGACTTTGTTTAAACACACACACACACACACACACACACACACACACACACACACACCACATTCTTTCCAGGGTGTGGAAAACTAATGTGGTGAGAAAACAAAACAATGCTTGGACAAGAACAAAACATGGGGCCACTGCGCTCTCCGTGCTGCACCTGCGGGGGCTGGCATGTACAGAGGGGAGTCAGTCAGGTGTCCTAACAGAGCGGTCTTTTCAAGGACACAGCTCAGCTCAGTGGGAAACAAGTCCAGAAGCCCTGGCTCTGTAAGTAGCTCCCATGCCAGCACGGACACTCAGGAGCAGCAGCAGGTTCCAGGCACAAGGCTCTGTGGCTGCTATATTCTAGCCCAATTTACAGATTAGGGAAACAAGGTGCTTGCCACCACTCACATGTCCCCTCAGCAAATATGCCAGCCAGCGTATAGTCCCCTACTCAGTAGACTGTGGTCAGGATCACTTAAGCCCTAAGTGTTAGAGACGAGCCTAGGCAACAAGGTGAGACCGTGGGTTTTTGTTTTGGGGGTTTTTTTTTAAAGGAGGGGGTTTAGGGGTGCAGGGAAGGATGATAAGGGAGGGAAAGAAAAGAAAGCAAGTACCCCATCCCATCCCTACTCATCGGGAGCCTCTCTGGTACATGCTATCTCTGCTTCGCTCTGCACCCCCCTGCTCTATTTAAAGTCTCCCCAACCACCTGACAAAGGCTGGGCTCCTACTTTCCTACTTTCCCTAGGTAATCCTGGAAGCCGCTGCTCACCTCTACTTCCATGGCCTCTTGAGTTAATGTAAGAGGCCACCCTCTCCGCTGTTGCCATCTGGAAAATGCTACGCGTACTCTTAACCCCACTTAATTCATCTCCCTCTTTCTTCACCGAGAGCTGCACCACTCAAATCTACACCCCAGCTCTGCACCGTCCTTCCCCATCAGGGAAGGGCTCATCAGGGGCTCTGCTTCTCCTCCAGGGCCATTTTCCTCCACACACAGCTCTCATTCCATCTGACCCCACACAGTGCCTCTGACCTCTCGACTTCCTGTCACAACTGGGACAGGAGAAGGGTTTAGTAGTCTTACTATGTTAGTTTTAGAATGCAGAGTTGTCTGAAAAAAAAAAAAAAAAAAAGCCCAAATCAAGAATCTATCATGAGTGTAAGCTACGTGAGAGGCAGCAACTGAAAATTCCATTTTCTCCATCCTGCTGCAGACCAAACCTTGCTATAACTATCAACGTGCGAGGTGGTGAACAGGGCCCACCTACGCAACTTCCCAAGTACTGTCGAGAGACATCAAGTGATGACCCCAACACAGTTCAAACCTAAGACAATGACGTACCAGAATTCGCGAACACCTCAAATCCCATGTCTTCTACAGCCATTTGGAGTTCATCTGAGCTAACCATTGAGGGATCATAATGAACTGTTCCAGTCCCTTCTGCCAAAGAGATGGATATCTGCTGCACACCTTTCCACTGGGCCAGCATGTATTCAACGGTCTGAACGGAGGACGCGCTGGTAAGGCCAGTGATGGTAAGGGCCGAGGTACTGCCTGGGCCCTGCTCCTGCTGGCTCTGGGAGGAGCCTGGGGAAGGAACACTGCAAGAACCACTCTCAGGCTCATTCTCCTCTACCCCATCAGGAAGAGAAACTTTAAAGTGCCCAGGTGGTAGCGCCTCGATAGCTGTCTGTAGCAACGTGGGGGTGATACAAGAAGGGTCATACTGTATTTGGGCAGTTTTGTTCTCCAAGAGCACGTGAATAGTTTGAACCCCTGGGAGTTGGCCTATATTTCCTTCAATATTCAAAACGCACGATTTACAGCGCATCCCATCTATTCTCAGCTGGATGGTGGCCGTGCGGCTTCCCTGGGGCCCTGGGGTCTCAGAGTTATTGGCATTCTGGTTAAGAGAAAAGGTTGGTCTCTTTAGGTTAGTGCTTTCTAACTTGGTGATGTCGATTGGTCCCAGCCTTAGGGGGGCTGTTCTGTTCTTGATGGCAGCTTCAAATCCCATGTCACAGATGTGGTCCCTGAGGTCTTCCGGCTGAATGAGGTACGGCTGATAGGTGATGACTGCCTCTTGGTTGCTGAGGGAGACTTTGATTCTCACAACCCCCTGTAGTTTCCGGATCTTGCCTTCGATGGAGCTGACACAGGACTGACAGGTCATGCCGTCCACCCGGAGCTTGACGATTGCCTCCTGGGATGGGGCAGACCTGGAAGGCCAGGAGGCAGCCTTTCCTTCTGCAGTGCTGGCCTCAAAGCCCATATCCTCAATTTGCAGGCAAATCTGCTGCAAGGTCGTAACTGACGGCACATATTTGACACTGGCGCTGCCCTGTTCCAGAGAAACCTTAATGCTCACAATGCCTTTCAGGGTAGAGATCCTGTCCTCGATGGACTTGACACAAGAATGACAGGTCATGCCTAGGATGCTAACCACTCCGGTGCTGGCTGCGGATGAGCAGGTGCTGTCCAGACCCCCTTCGTAGCCAACATTGTCAAAGGCGAAGCTCTGCTTCATTGCGTGTTCCCAGGGACGTGCAGGCAAACCAAGTTTAGATAAGATCTAAAAGACAAGGAAATGACAAGTTTATCCTTAAAACTAAGTGTAGTTGGTGGGGGTTTTACACTTGTGTTGCCAATTCCATAGGCACCCACTGCCTGAGGAAGAGTCATGAGCTCATCCCATAGGATCCTGAAGATTGTGAGAGTCCTTTAACTCTACAGAAGGTCAGCTTAGAATATCGTACTGAACCTGAGCTGGGCTGGAACTTCTTCAGAAAACCCATTTGAGCATCAACAGCAAATTGCCCAAAGACTGACTCCTAAGCCCCAAAGAGCTGACCAGCCACTTGACAAGTTGTGGTAACAGAAAACAAAGCTTGAAATACCCACTCAACACAACTCCTATGGAGCCCGGTTCTGCTCATCTTGCACCAGGGATAAAGCAGGGGGCAGCTACCCAATCTTCCCCTGTAGGCACCTTTCCAAGCCCTAGCTCCAACCTGGGCCCCACGGCCAGTGAGTGCCCAGCTGGTCTGCTCAGCACTATTTGTGCTGCCACCTATCTCCAGGTGTCAGTCAGGGCACATGCCCTGTGCAGCAGCCCAGACCCTTCTTCCTATCGCGTGATTTCACCCCTCCTGAGCCATATCCAACTTCCAGGCTCAGTCTTATCTCACCTATCTGCACTGGAAGCCACCCTGGTAAGTTTACCAGCTCCTCCCATACCTTCCTCCATCCCCAGATCCAGCCTAGGTCCAAATCTAGTGTTCCCTCCTAGTCCGGGCAGACCAGCCCACTGCAGCCCTAATCTCCAGGCTTAGACCAGAACATGCACCTTGTGTACCAACCCAGAGCCTGGCTGTCCACCTGCCTTCAACCCACCCACACCATATTGAAACTCTAGGCTGAACCCGGCCCAAACATCCTGTGCTCTGTCCCAGAATGCTGTGTCCATATCAGCAACAAAATTAACCAAAAAAAAAAAAGTCCACATGCCACAGGTGTCATGACAAAAACACAAATATGAAAAATAAATCAGTACTCTAGCCACACCCAAACCCACCAGTCCCGCAGAAAGTTCTCCAGTGAGAATTACCTGGATGAGCATCGAGACACAGAACTTAGAAGAACAACTATAACCTTCATCAATGAATTCAAAGCCCACCCCCACTGATATACCTCTTCCAACAAGGCTACATCCCCTAACCCTTCTCAAACAACTCCAACAACTGCAGACCAAGCATTCAAATAGATGATCCTATGGGAGCCATACTGCTTCAAATCATCACAAAGACAGAATCGAAAAACTCAGTATCCAAGCCAGAAAACTCAGGGGGAAGACTTATAAGTAGAATGGGTCAAATAGAAGATAGACTATCAGGATCTAAAGATGAAGTAGAGGATCCCAGACCAACCACATAAGCAAAGAATATGCAAAAATAAATTAAATCATGGAGAAAGAATATGGAAGACATTGTGAGAACACGAAACCTTCAAATTAGTCACAGATGAGGGAAAAGAATCTCAGGTCAATGGTATAGACCAGATCTTCACAAAGATCACAGAAGAAAAGTTTCCCAAACTAAGGAAAGACATACTCCTGTAGATACAAGAAGCACATTGAACACCAAATAGACAAGAGCAGAACAGAAAATAACCAGAGCAATACACTAAGTATGAAGAACAAAGAAAGTGCAAGGGAAAAAAAAAAAAAAAACACATGCAACAAATAAAGGAAAACCCATCAGAGCAACAGCTGATTTCTCAGTGGAAACCTTGAACGCCAAACGCTGCACAGAGCAATGCATTGTAAGTTCTAAAGGCCCACAACTGCCAACCTAGGCTACAGTATCCAGCAAAACTATCTGCCACAGGTGAAGAAGAAAAAAAAAGTTCCTGAGAGGTGTTACAGTCCCACCAGGCCCCTTTTTCCCGGCTTCTATCCAATACTCTATCTCGTTTTTCATCTTTCCTTCGCCTTCCAAGAGCCACTTTGCCTTGGCGTTCAGAACAGCTAAGCCCACCTCAGCCCATCTAGGGGCAGGTGAACAGAGCAATGGTTTGGGTTTCACTCTTTATTGGCAGGAGTGGTAAACTCACTCTTTTTCTTATCCTCTAAGCTGACCTTCAGCTTGCGAAAGGACCATTGTTGTCCTTTCTGGAGCTATCCTCAACACCATCCACTCTCCTGTTCAGCTTGAAGGGCCCTATCATTTAACAGTGGCAACTGGGACTCAGACTACTTTGGTTTCAGAGCTGAGGAGTACTTCACTCCTCCCAACAGTTCCCTTAGGGATGCCTAAGAAACTCTCAGGAACTGCATCCCAGAGAAATGCCCAGCTCTGGGAAACACTCCAGAGTAGCCCTGTCCCATTTAGACCTACAACATGGGCAATATCCCAATATCTCTGTGCCCAAAGATAACCCTTTGGCTTGCCTTCTAAAGAATTTCAAACAATCGGGCCTCAAATTGTATCTTAATATTCACTGCTTCATTCAATTTTCCATTCAGATCTAGCCTCAATATCCACTTGATAACCAGAACTACTGGCCTGAATTTGGTACATTTGACTACTATTTTCTGCAGCCCTTCTACTTCTGTTTGTCTGTTGGACTACCATACTTCTTAACTCCTCACTGCTAGGGGACACCAAGCCTCCATTATCTATGTTGGAATCACCCTCATTCCACAACAAAGATGTAAATCTCTTCAGCATACAACTTTAATTCAAGATCTTCCTTTCCCTACTATAAAAAAGGACCTGTATCTTTCTTTTCCATATTCATTTCTTCAAATATGGCCTTCTCACAATTTTATCTACTCAACACAGCCTTTCTCTCCTTCTCCCCTTCTTGTATTCACACAATATATTCTCACCTCACAGACCCTGACAGATTCTTGCATTCATGATAAGCCCTCAACCCTACAACTTAACTCCCTGATGTCTCCTTTTCATCATTAACTTCTGGCTCTCATTCTTGTACTTCCATAGTAGACCTCACCCTATATCCCTTTCAGCATACATGTACTACTTTAAATAAGAATAGCCCCTATAGGCTCATATATTTGAATGCTTGCTTATCAGGGAATAGTGCTACTTGAGAGGGATTAGGAGGGATGGCCTTGTTGGAGGAACTGAATCACTGAGATTAGGCATAGAAAACTGACTATGACAAAGTTGGTACCAGGAGTGGGGTATTGCTGTGACAACTGACCATGCTGTTTGCTGGGACTTTGGATTAGGAAAGAAAGCTGAATGCTTTAAGTGGGGTTTAACAGATCATCCTAGTGAAAGACAGCAGTGCTGAGAGCAATGTAGATTATAACCACCTGGCTCAGATTTCATAGTAAAAGAATATTAATAAGTGGCCTAGAGACCATTCTTGTAATATTTGGCAAAGCTATGCTGCTTTTTGCCCTTGTCTGAAAAGAGATTTCAAGAGAGCCTAGTATTGACTGTCTTGGTTATTAGTGCCCACCCTTATGAAGAACTGTAATGAGAAAAAGAAAGCTGAGTAAGGAAAAATGCAAAATGTATACTTTGAGGACAAAAGAAGTACCAAGAAGTGTAATGAAGTTAAGTCCAGTGTCCAAGGAGATTAAAAAGCTTAAAGAGAAGCCTGATGACAAATGGAATAAAGGAGTGGTGACCTCAGGGCAGGATTCCATCCATCTAAGCTTCCAATTTGTAAAAAGGAATTAGAAGAAAAAAAAAAAAAAAAAAAAGCTTAAACAGTGAAGGAAACCATCAAAAAACAGAAATCTGGTACAAATGTAACTGAACAGGGAGGCCATGTCCCAGCACTAGCAAGCAGCAGAACTTGGCAGCCTTAGCCACATGGTTCTGGTTTTAGAGTTGAAGGCAGAAGAAAGTGGTTGTGGACTCTGCCCCCACAGCTTAGAAAAACCACTAAGGCCAGGTATGTGTCAGGGATGTATGTACCTTCATGGAGACCCACCCAGAGAGGCCCTTGCTTGAAGCTTTGAAGGATTGCCTCAGAAACTACAAGATACTGGAGATGGCAGAGTTGCAGGCTACACCTGCCAAGGAAAGCTGCAGGCTGGGTATGAACCAGCCCAAGAGAGAGAAGTGCATTGCAGTCAACAAAACTGAATTGGAGATCATAAGAGCTCTTTGACATCAGGCATGGAGATACAGAGTTGGTAGTTTGCCCATCTGGTTTTCAGACCTTGGTCCAGTATGTTTTCATTATGTTCCCTTTCCTCCCTTTTGGAATAGTAATGTACCTTCTATGCAATTGTATGTCAGAAGTATATGACCTGCTTTTTGATTTTATAGGGTATTGAAGTTAAGAGGTTGCCATGAGCCTCAGAAGAGACTTGAACTTTAGACTTTTAAACATGGTTGGTATTGTGATATACTACGGGGACTTTGAAGTTGGAATGAATGTATTTTTGCATAATAATGTGTTTACTATGGGAGCCAAGGAATAGAATGTGGTGGCTTGAATAAGAATGACCTCCACAGGCTCATCTATTTGAATGCTTGGTCATTAGAGAGTGACACTACTTGAGAGGGTTTAGGAGCTTTGGCCTTGTTGGATAAACTGTGGTCATTGGGGTAGACTTTGGGGTTTCAAAAGCCCAAGCCAGTCCCAGTGTCTCTCTGTTCCTGCTGCCTGTGGATCCGGATGTAGAACTCTCAGCTACTTCTCCAACACCATGGCTGCCTGAATGCTGCTAAGCTTTGCACTATGATAATAATGGACTAAACCTCTGAAATTTTAAGCGCCAAATAAATTCTCTTACAAGAGTTGGCCTGGTGTCTCTTTACAGAAAAAGAACACTGACTAAGACAATAGATCAAACAATACCTAATACCCCCAACTGGTTCTCAGACGCGTGCTCCTCTAAGAGGGCACAAAAGGGCTTGTTATGCTACTATACAACATATGACCGAGCATACAAAGCCACATGCTATAGCATATCACTCATACCTCGTCCACAGTCTAACATGCTAAACTCATAGCCCTCACTACCAGTTAAAGATACCATAATCAACCTGTACACAGACTCCAAATACACATGCAACATGGCATACCCTGATGTAGTCATCTGCTGGGAATGAGGCTTCTCCACTGGGTATATCACGTCAACTCAAAATGGCACCTTTCTACACAAACTCTTACAAGCAGCCTGGAAGCCCAAACTAGCCACTTTCAATCACTGCAGGGGACATCAGCCAGGTTCCCAATGCTTCTACCAGTAATAGTTTGGCTGATCGAATATGCTAAACAAGTCCCCACACATTCACCCTTCCAAAACTAACACTGCTTCCGTTACTACAGCAGAGCAAGACAAAATTACTTCCCAAGATGGCTACTGGGATGGGTCACGGTGCTATCAAAATCAACTATTGATCTTACCCAAGGCTCTCAAACAAAAAACTTTTTTAACTCTACATAATCTCTTCCACCCAGGCCTTTGGCCCTCACTCAGTTCCTGGGAACAGAGGATTACCTGTCCCCACAGGACAGCCAACTGTTACAATAGGTCTCTTCTGTTTGCAAAGTCTCTCAAACCACTAACCCCAAGTCTCTCCTTTTTCAGACCTGTCAGGCAGGCTGATCTCTCCCAGCTTCTGGCTGGTGGATACACTTAACTCAAATGCTTCCATCTAGAAGGTATAGATTATCTTCTTGTCCTACTAGATACATTTATAGGCTTAGTTGAAGCCCCCAAATATAGTCTCCAAATCTCTAAGCACATTCTTTAACATCAAAGGAAAACCTACCCATTCCACACCAATCCCAATCCTCTGGCAAAGTAGAGCACAAGAATTGTACACTAAAACGTTCCCTAACTAAACTATCCACACACTTGGGTTTAGACTGAACCAAATTCCTTCCACTGGTTCCCCCTAAAGGTCTGTTCCCTCCTATGTAAGCCCATAAACCCAAGCACCTTTAAACTTTTAGACGCTAGGTCCCTGGAAATCCTGGGATTGTCAGCCCCCCTCCATTCAACATTTACCTCCCCTGCTCCACCTTCCTGTCCTCCAACACCTCAGAAAAATCCTTTGGAGCAACGTGGACCAAATAGTCTCACACCTCCTACTGAACCTTAACCCTTGAGGCCTAAGAAACTAATATAGTGTGAAGAGGATGGCAGCTGAGAAGGTAAGCCTACAAGGAGTACAAGGAAGTAATTTTCACTACATAATTTATATGCAATGCACATGGGTTACCATTCTAAACACTCACTAATCTAAAGGTTTAGATTAAATAAATGTGAATGTAACATAGGCCTAGAACAGCGACTTGAATGTGGTTGACAATGATTAAGCACCGATTCAGCTGAAAAGGAATCAAGAACAGAAGAAAAACTAAAAACTGATCTAAGAACATTTACTTCCATATACTATCACAGAAAGTAGAAAGTGCCTCCTGTACTAAGACACAACCCTTCCACCATCCAATGTGTTGGAGAAAGAGAGCTCTATAGCTTTTTCTCTACCACCCACCCTCCATGAGCTGATCCTAGCTCTGCCTACAACATACCAAAGCCAAGGTCACTGTGCCAGCTCTCAGCCTCTGCATGGCTGATTCTGCATGTTCCTGGCAGAAGGGTTTTCGGAAGTGTTAGAAGCCATTTATCAGTGACAGACAATACTCTGCACTCAATCCCTTCTAGACAGGCAGGAACAACAGGCATTTATGAGACAAAGCTTCTCAAAACGACAGTTATGAAACACTTGGCCACCAAGAACCATCTCCTTCATTTTTCTGTTGCAGCACTGAATGAAGCTAGGGCCTCCCGAGTGAGCATTCTACCAGAGCCAACCCATAGCAAGAACAATCTGTGGCAGCTTTATGCACTGTTTGGATAGCTACTGGTGTAGACAAGCGATGTGTGTGCGCTCTTAAGCCCATTCTTTAACGCAGTATTTGCAGAGAAAATGAAAAGGAGCCCTCCTGCTGAGTTTCATACTTTAAATCAACATAGGTTTACACTGAAAGGTCTGAACAACAGTCCAGCAGTTAGACAGCAGGCTAGAGTTGAAATTGTGTGCAGGGAAATTGTGTGAGGTACTCATCTCACCGGGGAGAGTACCTTGAGAACCTGAGAAAGAACGTTTGCTAGCATCCACTAGAATCTTTTCTTGTTTATTCATTCTTCTGTTGTTTGGAACAGGTGGCACTATAGCCCAGAGCCAGGGCCACCCTGAGCACATGGCAGGGGTGCTGCTTTGCTCAGCCTCACCTCAGAATTCTCTGGACCTCAGATTCAAGAGGAGGGGAGATGGAAATGATTGCCTCATGCAGAGTCGGGGGTGTGGCTCTGTGGTGAAGCAGGTACTCAGCATTCAGGGGGGAAAGGAAGGAAAGAGGGAAGGAGGGAGAAGGGAGGGAGGGAGGGAGAGAGGGAGGAAGGAAGGGAGGGAGGAAGGAAGGAAGGAAAGAAGAAAGGTGAACTGGATCGCATTCCAGGCATCCAGACAGATAGGTGTCAATATCTAATATTCTGAAGAATTGATGTCTCCAGCATACATGAATATACACCATGCATCATTAGCACATACAATTTGAAGTTATCCTTAAGTATTCTAAATAATGTTTTTAAATACATATTTTGAAACTTAAAATTTTACTTTTAAAAAAGGGTTATGTGTGTGTGTGTGTGTGTGTGTGTGTGTGTGTGTGTGTGTGTGTGTATACAGGTCTGTGTACAGCATGCTTCCCTATGTATGTGCATAAAGAGGTCTCTGAACTTCAAGGGTCATCCTCTACTGCTCTCACTGAACCTGGGAGTTAGCCATTCAGCTGGCTGTCCAGAGCACCCGCAGGATTTGTCTATCTTCACCTCCAGTGCTGGGGTCACAGTGCACATGTATGTCCAGCTTTATGGTGCCGAGAAGCCAAGCTTAGACCCTTATGATTGCACAGCAAGAACTTTACCCACTAAGCCATCTCCCCAGCCCAAGTGAGTAAAATTAATAAGTAAAATTAACAAACTTTCTCTGCGTGTGACTGTCTGATTGTCTTGTCTATGTCTCTCTCTGTCTGTGCGTGTATCTCATGTATTATTTTCAACATCAGCAAAACAAATTCACAGAATAAAAACACCAAGACAGCAGTACCCTCTCCAGGTGGCACTCCCCACTGTCTCAGAATTTCCATTAGCAACGCTCAGTGGGGTCAGGGGCAGAGACCAGGCTCCATGCTGTCACCTGCAGCAGCCTGAGAAACCCCCTTAATCTCTTAGGTACTGAGGCAAAATTAGATCCTTGGCCCCGATGCAGAAAAGAAGTCCCATACAAGCCAACATGAAGCAGAGTTCCCTCGCATTAAAAATTTGAAGGCGCTCAAGGCAAGTACCCCCTATAAACATAGGCGCGAGCTTCTCGAGAGCAGTGCGGTTGGTTGAGTGGCTTAGCACTAGGCATATGCACCACTTTCCTCAAAAGGTTGCAATAACCATTCCTTTGCTCTTTCTCTTTTTAAAATTAAAACAAATCAAAACAAAACCTTTCGTGTATAGGCCAGAACCTGGAGGCCACTGACTTAGACAAACTACCTGGCCAGAAAGCCACAGGATCCCAGTCTCTGACTCCCAGCACTGGGATCACAGATGCTACAGAGCCTGCGCACGCAAGCGATCTTTCACACAGATGCTGGGACCATAAGCACTTACCTATTAAGCCAGTGCCCAATCCTCATCTTTTTCTTTCTGACAAATTACACGATGGGATTACAATCTGATAAGAGAAAGTAGGGTTGTCCAAAGGGGTTGAGACATGTTCTGCTACAGGGACTTTCTGATGAGAATCCTAGAAACTGAAGGCTTTCACTGAGAAGGGGAAAAGGCCTTGGACAAATGTCAACAGTGCTGGAATCCTTGATTCCAGCTAAGACTTTCAACCAGGGCTCCAATTCTTCCCAGAATCCCATTACCTTCCCACTCTAGTTAAAGGAGTGGGAGTAGTTGGATTCATTGGGGGTTTGTTTTAAGTAGGTAGAAAAGTCTCTTCCACTTCCCTCTTCTACTTCTCTACCTACTTAAAACAACCCCCAATGAACCCAACTACTCCCACTCCTTTAACTAGAGTGGGAAGGTAATGGGATTCTAAGAAGAATTGGTAAGGAAGAAAACAAAGACTTCTAAAAAGCATTAAGAAGGGCCAAGTCCACAGAGAGATGCTCACTCTTCCGTCCCTCTCCTAGGCTTAGACCTTTGTCTAAAGAAGCAGAAAGCCATTCTAAGTTCCTAGCATGGTGGGGAAAACGTCCTCTGCAGACAAAAGCTGCCTGTTCCAATGTTTTTGAAAAGGAAAATGTCCCCTTTCTGTTCATAACACAAGCACATCATAGTAAGCTTGCTTAGAGTCATAATTTAATTCTAAATTGAATAAAATGTAGGCTATGTTAAATAAGAAACACAAGATTCAAGCAAGCAAATTCACTAACCTAAAAAGCAATTTAAATTTTTGAATTAGATTTTGTGTGTGTGTATGTCTGTTTCTGTGTGTGTGTGTGTGTGTGTGTGTGTGTGTGTGTGTGTGTGTGTAAATAGCATGCTATGGCACTCATGTGCAGATCAAAAGACAGCTTTCAGGAGTCTGTTCTCTTCTTTCTCTGAGAAGGACCTGCGGGCTACACGAAGGTTGTAGGTACAATTTTCGGCAGGAAGTGCCATCCCACTGGGCCAAAGCCAATTTTAAATGCTTTCCTCAAAGCAACTTCTGGCGTCTTTTGTGAACCAAGTGGCAACTACAACTTACGTTTCCATTCACCATGGAATCAGAAGCTCTCCAGTACTTCATGCTGTGACAATCCTGTCTCATCAAGGATGTTAAATAGGATTTCGATGTTGACAGAAGAGCAGGGGCTTGTCATCAGACCTGGAACTGACTCTTTCAAGGACTTGTTACCTAGCCAACCAATCTGAGCTTTCTTGGCTGTTACACATGAGGACACCTCTTCAGGTTATGACTGAAGTAAGTGGCAAGTAACACGTACAAGGTGTGCGCCACACACAACTCCTCGGTGAAAACACAGACTTTGATCTAGCATAGGCTTGGATGCAATATACTGCTCACCATGGATGAGTCAATGACGATGGGCTTGTAGTTTGGTTCTTCTGACCATAAACCAACTACTACAAATTCCCCATTTGAAGATTAAACTCTTTCTACAAAACAATGCTAAATTTTAAAAATGGTACTTGAATAGAAACCTATAATGTAGATGTATCTACATATAAACAGAGAATGTTCCACAAACTATTAAGTTAAAAAATGTCAGGCATGTATCTGGGCTCACACATAAAATCCCAGTGCTTGAGAGGCTGAGGCACAAAGCTTTGGTCCATATTTAAAAATACACATGAGTGCACACAAACACATTCATATACATACAGTTAGGCATACGTATAGGGAAAAAATTATTGCTTTCATTTTCTTCATTATCTTTCCATATTTCTCTCATTCCATCATAAATGTGTTTGGGAAGGGAGTTTCCCATGAATTTGTTTCTTCTAATGAACTAACTCAATGTCATAACCTGTGCTTTAGCTCAGTTGGCAAAACACTTGCCATGTAAGCACGAGATCTGAATTTGACTCAGCACATACTTGTTTTGTTTTTTGAGACAGAGTCTCTCTGTATAGCCTTGGCTGTCCTGGCACTTGTTCTGTAGACCTGTCTGACCTCGAACTCAAAGAGATCCACCTGCCTCTGCCTCCTAAGTGCTGGGATTATAGGTGTGTGACACCACCACCCTGATTTCCTGGCATGAACATTTTTTAAAAGCACATCAACACACACACCTGTAATCCCTACAGCAGTGACGTGGAGATAGAAGAGATCCCTGAGCCATGCAGCCAGCTAGTCTAGCCTGACTGCTGAGCTCCAGGTTCAGTGAGATCTTACCTTAAAAACTGAGGTGGAAAAATGACTGAGGAAGACATCCAACATTGACCTTTACCCTCTAGACTCACACACAGTGAAGTTGTAACTGTGCTCGAACAATAATGTTGTTGATAACTCAAACTTATTCAGACACCATTATATACACAAGAACTGTAAATTCTACATAAAGGCCTAGGTTTTTATTTGCAATGCTTCACAAAGTGCTTTCACAATGCAATGAGGAAGGGTCCCTCTCCCAGCTTTGAAAGGAGCAATCTAATGCCGAGGGTCCAAGCCTCACCTGTCCAGGCCCAACAGCCTACAGTGAAATGAAGGGTGCCTACAAAGGCTTCTTCATTAACTACCCTGGCCGGATTCAGAGGAATCCCTAGGCCCAGAGATGAGCACTGACCGTTCCGAGGTATCACAGCCCAAACCTCAGAGACACTGAGTTTACAAAGTCTGGGCATTCTGAAGAAACGTTCGAGCATTTTCCCCAAGAAAATGTTCACCATCCTTCTGTCCTAAGCACTTGCTAAAGAAGTAAACGTCAGCTATGATTCATGGACGCCAGCCACACAGTGCAGCGGGATAAATGCTCTGTTGTTCTTTGAGGTCCTAAAAGATTGGACAGTTTGCCTGTCTGCTGAATTTAATTTGAAGAGCTACAAAAAGAAGCCTGGACAGTGACTCTGGGAAGCAACATAACTGAACTACACTAAGTGTGGCATCCACACCTGGCCTGCCTGAGAGCTACCCAACCTAGCCGATTTCAATGCCCCAGCCAGGAATAAACCTGGAAAGAGCCTCTTGGAAATGTCTATAAATTCATCAGAAATGAAAAGCAATTAAAATTTGAGGCATGGGCCAGATGTGGTGGCATATACCTTTAATTCTAGCATTTAGGAGGCAGAAGCAAGAGGATCTTCATGAGTTTGAGGCCAGCCCGGTCTACAAAGTGATTCGAGGACAATCAGGACTATTGCACAGAGAAACCCTGTCTCAAAAAAACCAATAATAATAATAATAATAATAATAATAATGATAATGATAATAATAATTGAGGCATGTGTGGGAGCCCCAAGATCTACACCTACTGCTAAGCCTCATCTCTGATCAATAAATACATAAGTATCTCTGAGCATTCTGGTTAAAGAGATGATAGCAAAATATAGAATCTTTAAATAAAATATTACTATAGTCAACACCGGAGTATGATGGGTGTTCAGCATTTGCCAATCTTACACACACACAATAAAAATAAGAAAAATAAAAACCCTCACAAAATTTGGTTTGGGGATTTTCAATGAGTGAGCACAAGGACAGGCGTGGTGATAGCTAGCTGTAATCCTGAGCACTTGGGACCCTGAAGCAGGAGAATTTCTGAAAGTTCAGGACTATATAGTAAGTTTTTTGGCCAGTCTGGGCTACAGAGTAAGAACTTGTATAAAAATAAAACAAACCACAATAAAACAACAAAAATAAAAGCATAAAAAAATAACTCCCCACACTGGACTATTCAAGAAAAAAAAAAAAATACCATATAGACCACCAACCAGTCCCACTAGGAAATGTCATTAAAAACACCACTCTTAACAAACCCTGTACAGCCCCTGCGCCCCCACCAGCAAGAACATGTGACCTGTCGCCTAAGAAAAGTTACATTTATTTGCTTTGAAGCCACATTTTTAAAGTAGTTTATTTCAGACGCTAAGATCAACGAAATAATAAACATACTTTATAAACAAGAAAAAGGAAGAAACTGGGAGTATGAACAGGAGAGAGCATTTGTGTAGTGTGCTCATCACAAATAGAAGGAAAGGAAGACCCATTTGTCTAGCTTGTAATTTGGAAAGCTTGTGCTTAACAAAATGTCCTGAAAATATAAAGCAACAAGACCAAACTTCACACTTGCACCTTAACCCAACCCCATAGACTTGACTCCTGTCGATATGACCCTATACAAACACCCACACACCCACACACACACACTTAGAGAGAGAGAGAGAGAGAGGTGAAAACTGAGTCCCAGTCCCCAAGCCCCTCAGCCAGTCTTCTAGCACACTGACCTGGGAACTCCTTTCCAGGGTTCTGGTTAAAACACCCGGTGACAATTCTTCCTCAGGCCGGGGAGAGTTGTTCTCCGAAGACTCCGGTCTGGCTGAGCCCCCCAGCCCAAAGCTCCTCCTGAAGGAGCACCTCTTCTTCACGGACAGCAATGTCACCTGTGGGTTACTCAGAGTTGCCAGGAGAGATCGCTCCCGAGGCTGTTGCACCTTGCCCTGAGCTTTCTCCACAGGCAGGTCCATCGTCACTCCTTCCCTTCCCACTAACGAAGTTCAGCTTCACCACACTTCTGGTGCTCTGAGGAAAATGCTTTCAAAGGGTCTTGCTCATTAGCAGGGACAGGCAGCCTTCCCAGCTGGACAAACTGCAGGCACGGAGAGGCAGTCTTCAGTCTGCAGCCAGCCTGGGGCCGCTGTGGACCTATTTGCTTTGTTTATCTCCACCCAACCTAACCGGCACAGGTATGGGGTACTGCAGGCCCCAGCACAATCCACAGTCCTGAACAGCAAGCAGTGCATCCAGGAACTCAGCACCTAATCATCTCCCAAGGCCAGGCACAGCTTCCTTCTGGCCACCTGTCCTCCTAGAAACCTGGCGAGAGATGAAAATGATGGGCCAGGCACTTCCTTGTAGTGCCAAGCTGCAAGGGTTTTCCTGGAATAATTTCAGTGGCCTCTCCCAGAGCTCCAGCACTGGCACAGGGCAGCCTACTGGGTAAGAGAAGTTTTTCCCGAACAACATGATTTGCATTCCCAAACAAGTGTTAGAAAGCTCCATGTTTTCTGCAGCTTTGTTTTCCCTTGACTTCAGTAAGAACTGACTGCAAAAACTCAGCCTAACAAGGCTCATCCGCCCTTTATATTGGCACAATTGGCAAGAACTAATCCACAATTCAGGCTTCTCAGGCTACCTGCTTTTCCACCTGAGGATTAACAGACAGAGACACACGAGATTGTGGAAATCCAGGCAGATTTCCATCCCCCACCTGAGCCATTCAGAGTCTGAAAGGAAGGTTTCTTCAAGCTCCATGAGCGGAACATACATGCAGACTCTGATCCTGGCAACGCCTCCTGTTGGCTTGTGGAAGACACAGTGCAGAATGAACTGAACCAGTGAGCAGAGCAGCCATGTCTGCATTACTCCTCACAGCTCAGTGTGCTGCCTTCAGGTCATGAGAATGTGCATTTAGAACGCATGACCTTCTGGGTCCATACAATGACACCTTCTCTCTACCTGACAATGACCTCAGAGCTGCTTAGCATGCTCCATCCTGGGTTCCAGCTCCAGGATTGTAACCCACCCACCAACCAGCCCACCCATAAAGCTACCCACCAACAAACCCACCAACCAGCTCACCAGCAAACCTACCCACCAACCAGCCTACCCAGCAACCCTCCCAAGAACCCATCCACCCACCAACCAACTCACCCACCAAACAAGAAGCCTCTTGTTTTTTGTTTGTTTGTTTGTTTTGTTTTGTTTTGTTTTGAGGGAAAGCATACCCACCAGTGGTCCACTTGACCGAAGGCATTCACTGTTCTTTTCCTCCCTAAGAATCTGACATTGCTATAACTTGTGAAGCATGTTCAGTCAACTCCTCCAAAACGTCTATGCATTTTATTTTATCTTCCCAAGGAGGAGACGAGGACAAAGGGAACCTCCTTCAATTTTCAAGAAACATTGACCAAGCTAGAGCCTAACAATGGAAAGATAACTGCAACACTAAGGGCTTGGGCTCCCAAGCCTTCCAGCCAGAGCCCAACACTGCCACAGCTAAGACTGCTCAGAGCCTGCTTAGCTAGCAGAATGTCAGGTTCCTGCAGTCTTGCTGAACCTTGCATTTCCTTGAGGAAACACAGGTGGATAACTGAGGCTTATCTCTTTAATCCATTAGACTATTACAAAATTGTAGACATTTAGGTAAAAATGTTCCCCAGGGGTATCAGGTCTTTTAAAATATAAATTATTAAATAGTTAACTTTTCCCTGGTGATATAAAATCTTTACAAATACAAATGCTTCGGCATTGTGACTGGGAATGTATACTTGAATTCAACCTGACTTGACTGTAGCCATCCTGAGTCATAACCATTATGGTTCTACCCTGACTGGTTTCCCAAAAATAGTTTCCTTCATGTCACAAGTAGTAAAAAAATTATAATAGTATGGAACTCCATGATCAGACCCTGGCCTGGGAATGTGCCTGACATCCTTCATACTAGCTTGAGATCAATCAGATAAATGGATGAAATCACTTCGGATGGTACTGTGTGTTTGCAGGAAGGCAGGGGTAAGGATCACACCTGGAGAGTGAAACATGCTAAGAGGGTGTTGTACCTGGGGCTCTGAGCCTCCTGACCCAGGCTGTTGGAGTACCCTGGTTTTGTTGCCACTCACGAGCTTCCTTTTGTAAAACTCAATTCACTGCTCTCCATACCAACCCATGTGTTTGCCCTTCAGTCTCATGGTACCTCCTGACTGATTCTCATCTTTGAGGGCCAGATCTTTCAAAAAGGTGGCTGAAGTATGTTGGGATTTATGTTCTAAATTCTTTTAAATAATTTTATTCTGTTAAATCATGAACTTCAGAAAATGTAAATGCTTTCTTGTCCCAGGTGTCTCCTAGATAATCACCCAGATCTAGAACACAACCAGAAAAGTGAGCTAGCTTCAGTCTGGGAAAGACAGAAAGCCTGGAGCTTGTCCTGAAGATGACAGTGCACCTTTCTGTTGCTGCTGTGGCATGCATGCGTGCCTGTGTGTTTGGGCTTTTGTTTTTGTTTTTTTTGCTTCAGTGGTATATTGAGGTAGATTCTGGCACCTCCTTCCCGCACAATGGGCAAGCGCACCTAGAAAAACTGTTAAGCAGAAGACTTACAAAACTGCAATATATTTGTGATATGGGAATGTAGTTCTATTAGGAGAGGAATGAAGACAGAGAAAGGGGGCACTGCAAAGCTTACACGCAAAAGCCACTTTCTTGAGCCAGAATCCAAATTCCTCTTTCATCTTCCCCTTACAGCTGACCTCAGTCCTCTCTCCCAATGCCATCTCCCAGACTACCCTGAAGCACCCTGCCTCTCTCCGAGCTGCCTATGGGAATACCAACAGCACTATAGTCAATACTAACTGCCCGTGTATCCAGCCCTTACTGGATACTCCAACCAGCAAGAACAGAACCTGCACTCGGAGAGACAGAAGAAACTCTTAATGAAGAGGCTGAGACCCAAGCACACACTCTGTAAATTTCTCACAACTTGTATGGGTCTGGTAACTGGGACCCATGCCCACCAAAAGGAATTCCCAGCAGGCACGTTTACTGGAACTAACATTTTTGTACCGCGATGTTCTGCAGCAGCAATCAAAGTGTACAAACATTTGTTAGTGTTATCGAACTTTAATGTGGCCAACCTGGGAAGAAAGACAAAGTGGTCCAATGCATCTTCCCAACACAGCCACATTACATGAGTCTCCTTTTTCTGATTTCCTCTTTTAATTGGCCTATTGAAAGGAGATGGCCAGACCTGCCTCGGGGCATAGGTTGTGATTCCCCTTCATTCCACAGCATCAGTAGTAATTAAGGCATACAAACTTTGGCAGGTAAAAGGATCTCTTCCTTAGCAAACAGGATCTGCAGTGACCTTTGCCAAGATAGCTGTGGTAATTATTCCCCCAAGCAGTGTTTATTTTTCTCAGCAAAAGGGGTAGGGGCTTTAACAAGCAGACAGAAATCAGCACACTTCGGTAAAACTTTAACTCCTTCATATCTACATAACCCTCTGGTTCCTAGGCAAAGATTTCTATTAAGCTATCATAACATAGTGTGATAATTTGGTTTTGTTAGGTGTACCTATAATATGTGTATGTTTGCATGCATGTATGTACGTTTGTATATAATTTTTTTTTTCTCATCATCTCCTGTTCATCATCATTCTTGGAGCCAAGTGCCCTTTGCCCACCAACTCTGCAAGCTGATAATCCACTCTTACGGCCACTGCCCAATAGGTGCTCAACTCTGAGAAATGACTAAGCTCTGGAACACAAGGATCTTCCATCTGTGCTAATGAGCAAATGTCAGATATTACATGAGCTTGCTTAAACATATTTAAATAAGGGGTTGAGCTGTGTGTATAAAGCACGGATGATGCTCTCTCACCTACCATTCTTTAGGGTTTTTCATTCTTTTTTTTTTTCTCTTTTTCTTTTTGACATGGTCTTACCAGCTGTCCTTAAACTTACCATTACAGACCAGGGGGGATTATAGGCATGCACCAACATGCTTAGAATTTCATTGGGCTTTTCTGTCCCCTTTACACAAACCAGAGGGCAAACTCCATTATTCTCTTATTCATTCCTTCTAGAACAGGTCTTTGAAGTGTCTTTTTGCACCCACGTATTTTGATTCCCATGTGTAAACTTTGCTGTTTCCTAAAACAAAATTCACACACACACACACACACAAATTGTATATACATATATGTGCCACCAGCCCCCACACACCTTGCTGTCCCAAACAACTGTTTTGCAAGCTGAGAAGCCTGGGCCCCAAAGGCAGATGGGCAGCTCATGTTTCCATGAGTCCCTAGGACAAAAGGGCCCTGTTTTGGGGGAGGGACATCTGGCGAAGAAAACACTTCAGTACTCAAAAAGATTACTAGCTCAACCCAGCAGAGCTTTCACTAGGAAGGGCCTCCAAGAAAGACCCTGGGGCGGAGCAGGCCAGCCCTCTAAGGCACAAGAAGAGTCTCAGATTCTGTGACAGGACAGGACAGGACAGAATCTGACCCTAAGCTGCATGCTGGACACAGAGGCCCAGCAAGTTTCCCACACTGGCACATTTCCCAAACAGCACATTCACCACAGCTAAGGGCCCACTGTTCATCTGTCCTTCATGCCAGAACACAGGCCAGTAAGACTGGAGGCCAAGTGTTAGGTGTACACTAACACAAGATCCCAAAACTCTAACTGATGCTCTCCTCTCTGCACTGTCCCAATCTTGCCAAATCTAGCCCAGGTCCCACATCCAGTGTCCCAGCCTAATCTGGCCACCTCTGCCTGCATCACAAGCAATTGTTAGGTTTCTCTTATGACCTGTCCTGCCAACTCCCAAGTTCATCCCATACCACACAAAACCTTCACCCAGCAGCAACTAACCCCATACTCCAGGATGGAACTAGTGCATACATTCTATCTGTCCACCTGGATTCATACCACCTAAGGCCTTTCCAACCTCTAGGCCCAACCCACTCGCACATGCTCTCTTCTGCCCCAATTTGTTCTGTCCATATCAGACACAGAACAAAACAAGTCCACATGCCCAGATCTCAAAGCAAAAGAATGCAAATAGTATGAAACATCAAGCCAGTATCTCCCATCCAAAATCCACCAGTCCTGTTTCAAAATGTTGCCCATGAGAATTAACTTTATGAGCCCCAAGGCACAGAATTTAGAAGAACAATCAGAAACCTCATCAAAGAATCCAAGGAGTTTAAATCAGACACAAAGAAACAACTCAATGAAAGATATTATGGAGAAAGAGCTTAAGGAGAAAAAAATACCTGAGTGATGATCAGCAAACCAAAAACAGCCTGCCACGGTGGTGCACCGCCATGGAGGTGACAGAGGCAGGCAGATCTCTTTGAGTCAGAGGCCAGCCTGTTCTACAGAGTTACAGGGCAGCCTGGTCTACATAATGAGTTCCAGGGGAGCCAGATCTCAATACTGAGATCTTGTCTCAAAACAAACAAACAACAAATAAGGAAAGAGAGAGAGAAAGAGGAAAACACAAACATAAGACTGATGGAAATGAGGAAGACAATCGAGGGCTTGAGAACAAAATTCAATGAAGACATAGAAATATTGAAGAACATGATGAAACTGAATAGCCCAACTAGAAAACTCAACATAATGCCTTACTACAAGTAGGATAGGTCAAGCAGAAGACAGAACATCAGGACTTGAAGATAAAATAGATGATCTAGACCAAATAAAAAAGGAATACAAATAAATAAATAAATGCTAAAAAAATAAAAAAGAAAAGAAGGGAAGATACATAAAGTGTAGAACACCATGAAAAAACCAAACCTTTGGATTACTAGGCATAGATGAGGGAAAAGAACCCCAAGTCAAAGGCATACACCAGATCAAGTAAATCATCACGACACATCACAGATAAACACTAGATATAAATAACAGTATTGAAAACTAGCAGAGAAAAAACACAAGTCTCCTATAAAGAAAAAAAACATCAAAATAACAGCTGATTTCTCAAAGGAAACTTTGAAAACCAGGAGTCTGGAGCAATGCATTCCAAATTCTAAAAGATCATGAAGGCCAGCCTAGACTAATAAACCCAGCAAAACTATTTGCCATAGTTGAAAGAGAAAGAAAAACTTTCTGTGATATAGACAATCTTAAAAAATTATATTTAAGAAACCAAACCTAAAGAAAACTTAGGATGCAATATTTTGGGCTGAAGAGAGACAGGAGCATAGCAGAGACTATGGGAAGAAATTCAACATCATAATATTATTAAAATGCAAAGTACCACTGAGAACACAAACAACTAACCAACAATAAGCTGTCCACTATGAACACATATATTTAAATAATAACTTTAAATATCAATGGCCTCAACTGTACAATCAAATGACATAGGCTGACTAAAGGAATTAAGAAACAAAATCCATCTTTCTTTGGCCTACAAGAAACACATCTTAGCTTTAAAGATAGGCACCACCTTCTTAAAGATTAGACAAAAAGACTAAAGAAATTCAGATTATAAAGGAATACTTTAAAAACTTGTACTCCACTGAATTGGAAAACATATAAGAAATGTATGAATTTCTAGATTCAGCCAAAGTTAAACCAAGAAGTCAACAACCTAAACATACAAATTGAAATTGTAGTAAAAGCCTAGAAAAAACAAAAGTCCAGAACAGATGAATTAATAAGAAGATTGTCAGAAGTAGAGGACCAGTGAGTTTGCTGGGAGACTGTGTCTCTCAGGAACATCAGAAGCAATGTGACTCAACGACGAGACTGCACAAACATGAGCTGAACAAGAACAACAACAGACATTCAAGTGGATGGAGAGTTTGGTGGAAGCACAGAGGTCTCACCCTTACACAGGCAACTAAGGAATGCTGACAGGAGTAATAGTCCTCCCCAGAGAAGAGCGCCCCAACTGACTGTCCAACACCAAATGGTCATCCCTGAGAACACATATACAAGTAACAGACAGACTGAGCAGAGTGCATTTATGTATTTAGGAATATATGTGTATATATATGTTATGTAACAACAAATAATGAAAAGAGGTTATGAATTTAAAGTGAGCAAGAAAGGGTATGACCAGAAGAGGACAAAACGAGAAACACTTTAGAATATCAAGCAAAAGGCAATGCTGCTATTTCACAGGTCACTGTGTGTCTGACCCTCGCTGGCCACTCTCTGCACCTGGATCTACCTACATAACTCCCCCTCTGCCCTCCAATGGCTGCACACCTTGAAGTGGGATATACTGCCCCCTCCAGGCCTGCCTATGGCTCAAGCCCCACCACTAACCTGAGAGGTCTCTGGTGCCACCTGGAGGCCCAACTATCTCCCAGCCCTCTCACTTCCCACCGCTGGTCTCTTCCTTGTTATCATGATTCTCTGCCCCATTTCTAGCCACAACCCCTCTTCCTGATATACTAA
The DNA here is from genome assembly GCF_907164565.1 of Psammomys obesus. Classification (NCBI taxonomy): domain Eukaryota; kingdom Metazoa; phylum Chordata; class Mammalia; order Rodentia; family Muridae; genus Psammomys; species Psammomys obesus. Next base: position 14,059,454 of record NW_026596143.1, on the reverse strand, counting down.
AATATGGAAACAACCCCCTCCCCCAAAAAAAGCACTTTTGGACTCCATCTGATGTCTTTTTTTCTCATGGCTGCCTTTTGCCACCTCAGTCAGCCACCAGGTAAGCCATATTTCTGGGATTTCTCCCATCCATTCCACTCTTGAGTCCTTCCCTAGAACCTTATAGGCCCCACAGTGCTAAAGTGCTGGGATGCCACCCCAGCCTTCTCGCATCTCCCAGGCCCCTCCCCCAGCTTACCCCATAAGCCTCTTCTTCAATTGTAGACATTCTCTGGCAATCTCATCCAATCGCGTGGAAATACCACCTTTCTTTAGTCTTATCAGGCTGTATTAGAAAGCACTCAGGCTGGTCTTTTATGAATGATGCGCCTCTCACAGTCTAGAGGTCAGGAGTCTACGATCGGGGTAAGCAGATCTGGGATCTGCTGGGCACTGCTCCCCACTTTGAAGAGGTGCACCCCAGTTGCATCCTCATATGGCAGAAGCGCTAAGGACTCACTCCTTCGAGCCTCTTTCTAAATTAATAGTTTCCTTTATTTTTTTGCAATGAGATATAATCTTATCATTTCCCCCTTCCCTTTTCCAGCCTCAGTTATAAGGACACCAGTCCCATTAGGTCAACCCTCTTGAGCTAATTGCTTCCAAAGATCTGACTCCAACGAAGGAATCTAGAAGACACAGGTTCATTCCCTGGGCCCACTTAACAGCCAACAACTCCTGAACTCCATGTTTAGGAACCCAAATGCTTTGTTACTATCTCCCTTGGATGTTTAATAACCACAACAAACTTAGCATTCGTAAAACTGAGTTCCCAATTCCCTCCACAGTCTTTCACTGGTGAAATTCCCTGCAGTCTTTCACTGGTGCATGAAATTCGTCCTAGCTATGATCCAGGATTCACTACTGATAAAGAGTCTCTCCTATCATATCCGGGAATAAATGTCCAGCAAATCCTGTCAGTTCAGCCTTCAAAAGACAACCAGTATCAAGCACTTAAAACAAACAAACAAACAAACAAAAAACTTATATGCATGACTGGTTTGCTTACATGTCTGTTTGTGTACCACTTGCACACTTGATCTCTTCAGTTGCCACATTAGGGTGCCAGATCTCCAGGAACTAGAGTTATGAATGGTTGTGGGTGCTACGCTGAGAACCAAGCCCAGTTCACTTGAAAAAGCAGCCAGTGCTCCTCAGCGGGGCCATACCTGCAGCCCTTCCCAGCAGTGTTTTTTTTAAATCTTCTAAAGAAGCCTTGGAAGGGTGCCTGTAATCCCAGCAGTCAGCCTGAGTTACATGGCAAGAGCTGGACCAGCAAAGGCAGCTAACCAGTCTCTCCATAAATGGTTGAACAGAAGAAAATTCCCAAGTGACTTCCGGCTTCTCAACACAAAAGTCAGAAGCCCTTTAAAAGGAAGTTATTAGTCCCCTGAGAGGATCCCAGGGTGTCCCCACACTCAAGGGCAGACCCTAAAGTCCTTCCAATGACCTGTAAGAAAGCAGAGTACACTTTCCCTTTTCTTAGAATCTCATTCTCCCAGACTAGTCCCTCTGTAAGGACTGTCCTCCTCTTCCTGTTTCTTAAATAAAGACCTAGAAGTACCTGCTTCCTTGTCTTAGAAACTCCTCCTACCAGCATCCCAAATGAAGCACCACATTCCGTCACCGTTTAGGAAACCTTCATGAACACATTACCTCAGAAGTCACTTCCTCAAAACAACTTCACTGAAATTTCAAACATTCTCAACTCCTTAGCAACCTTCCCTGCCAACATTCGCTACAGTGATATATATGTGTGTGTGTGTGTGTGTGTGTGTGTGTGTGTGTGTATTTTTTTTTCCTGACTTGCTTTTCAGTGGCCCATGCAAGAGGAACAACAAACAGCTTTAGAACTCATGGAATGCAGCCCAGTGGTTAGTACAGCTCCATGGGTGTGCCTGGAAGAGGCAGAGCCCTGGGGGACTATGTGTCCTGAGGGCTTCATGCTGTTGTTTTGCTCTGCTTGTTGTCCTTGAGATCCTCATAATGAGTGGCAATCTAAAGGGGCTTCCAGCCCCTCACTGGGCAGTATCATTGGCACTTAGAATAATAGTGATTGAATTTTTTCAACCATTGCTGCTAGAGAAGATAACGATTCAACCACCACCCTTAGAAAGAACTTAAAGATACAGATTGTCAGCAATGACCACCACCCTTAGAAAGAATTTGGAGAAGTTGATTGTTAGTAAAGTTAGGGTAAGATGATTTTGCTAGTGGCTTTAATATAGAAAATCATGGGGAACAATTTAAAGTTCAGAAAGGCACACTTTTGATAATTGAGCAAGGGTTTGTTTGTTTGTTTGTTTGTTTGTTTGTTTGTTTGTTTTTGAGGTCAGAGAACAAGAACAATGGCAGACCAACTAGTACTAGCTGATATAACTTTCTTGCCGGTGGTCAAGGTGATGACTAGTTTCCTGTACCCATTTTTGCCCTCAGCTTCCTGATATGATTTAGTAAAAAAATGTTAATGAGTAGATGTATACCCTGAGGATTTAAAGTAGAAATGACTGGCTATGTTTTATATAAAAGTTTAGATTTGTGGTTCTTTTAAGATTTTTTTATAAGATTACATTTTAAGAAACATAATAAGATAATTGATCCTTTCTTTGCAACTGCAAATTTATAGCTTGTCAGTAACTGGTTGAGAAAATTACCTTGCATGCTTACGCTTTGTTAATCTATAACAAGTTGCTTAGTTACAAATGTGTGTGGGTTCTTGGGAATAATTTGGTTTTTCACACATACTATATAAAACATTTGATCATGTGAGGGTATTGGGGAACAAGCTTTTCTAAGTACACTCATAATAATTGTTCACTTAAAGAAAAACAGAATGTAACCACATTGTGATTTTTGTATTGCTTGAAAGCCTGTCTCTGTCCCCACTTCCCACAGTGCTGCATTAACTAACAGGCAACCACTGCCATGCCCAGCTTTTTACATGATCCTCATGCTTGTCCATGTGCTCTTACCCATAAGCCATCTCCTCGAGCCCCAATATTCTCATTCTTAGGTCAGGTGAGGTACAGAGGCATAACCTATATTACATTTTATAACTGGATATAGATGCCTGTGTGTGTTTCTTTCATTCCCAATAAACTGACAAAATAATGAGAAAAATGTGAAGTGATCAAAGAATGACAACAAGGAAAGACAGAGGCCTCTTTCTATAAACAGAAAACAAGCACAATAGCTCAGGGAGGCCAGAAGGCAATGGAAAGACTTCAGAAGAAAAGCACAGGGAATGGCTGCATGGGCAGGGAGTGGTGGGAGGAGAGTAAGTCCTCAAGATTCTAGGCAGATTGAGAGGAGGGTCGAAGGTATTGGCAACGAGCAGGACCTTAAAAAGAAGGCGGATCTGCGCAATGGTTGCACAGAAAAAGGAGAAAAAGCAGGTTATACAGCATGACAACATGTAGGGGATGAGGCAGAAGAATTGTAAGTTTAAGGACAGCCTAACCTACATATGGGGACCTGGCCTTGAAGGGAAAAAGGGAAAGGGAAAAAAAAAGCAAGCTGTAGATCTAAATAAAAACTGGGGGTTTGGAGGAAGTATGTAAACCCAGGAAGAAAAGTTAAAGAAAGCACACCCAGTGATTCCAATTTCCTTAAAGAATGAGTACGATGAGAGGAGATTGAGCCAAGGGTCCCTTCTACAAAGGGTGACAGTCTGTAAGATCGTAGCCAGATGGATAAAGGACAAATCAAAGGCACAACTGAGATAAGAAAGGAACTGCTAGCAGAACCAGCTGCACAGTTGCCTGACTTCTGAAAGGGCAGATTTCACAATGTCTGCTTATTATTTGGCTAGGGGTGTAGCTCTGTGTACAAGCACAGGCCCTCAGTTCCATCTTGCCCTGGCTAATTTTTACATCAACTTGACACAGGCTAGAGTCACTCTGGAAGCGGAAACGTCAATTATGGCAAGCCTATGGGACATTTTCTTAATTAATGATTGATACGGTAGGCCCATCCCATAGAGAGTGGTGCCAGCCTTGGGCAGGTGGTCCTGGGTGAGAGAAGAAAGGAGGCTAAGCAGGCCATGATGAGCAAGCCAGTAAGCAGCACCCTCCACGGCCTGCTGATGGTCAGCAGGCCAACAGCCGCCTCACTGCATCGGCTCCGGCTTCCAGGTTCCTGTCTTGTTTTAGTTTCTGTCCTGACTTCCCTCAGTGACAGGCTATGAGGTGGGACTGTCATCTGAAATATACCCTTTCCTCCCCAAGTTTCTTTCGGTCATGGTGTTGTTTATCACAGCACTAGACACACCCCTAGCCACACACAAAAAAATAAAGCTCTTCTGCCTTGCTCTTCTGAGGCCACCTTTGCTCTGTTACTTTCTTCAACTTAGTTTTGAAAACAAAGAACAAGGGATTGGTGTGTAGCTAGTCCATATAAGGCCGGAGGACCACCCCAACATCACAATCAATCAACCAACCAATCAATCAATCAACCCTAACAGGCATTTTCAGAATTTCACCTGGCAACATTCTTTTCTCGTGTAAATTGTCACTTGACCAAGAATACTTCCTTGATACCTGTGCTGTGGCCAGCCTTCTGATTCAAACTGAAATGATTGTCAGTCAAGCATTTAAAAATCCATCCGTGGGGCTGCAGAGTTAAGAGCTCTGGTTGCTCTTCCGGGTTCGATTCCCAGCACCACAGGACAGCTCACAACTGTAACTACAGTTGCAGGGGATCTGACACCCTCTTCTGCACACCAGGCACTAACATGGGGCAGATATATGCACAGGTGAAAACACTCACAGACGTAAAAATAAAATAAGGCTGTTAAAAAAAATAAAAAAGGAAGCAATAAAAAGCCAGGATTTGTGGTGTACAACTATAATCTAGGAACTGAAGGATATCGCCTGCTGATTACTGCCCCACAGAGACCCCTGAAGAAAAACACAATGGGTGAAATAATGCTATCATTCATTCATTCTTGAACAACTGAAGGATGCCTTTACAAACCATAGAAAACAAGAAGCCCCGTGCGGCGACTCAAGCCTGTAATTCCAGCACTGGGTAGGAAGACTGTTGAAAGTTTTAGAGCAGCCTGGGCTACAGAGTAAATAGTGGGCCAGCCAGCTACATAACAAGATTCTCCATCCCAGGAAAAGAACTAAATTATTAACTGTGGTCCTCACTCCCTTCAATACAACCAAGACACTGAAGAGAGAACTACAAGCCATGTTGTTATTTGGACTTCCCTGCACTCTGGAGTAGGGGTTAAACAGCCAGTCCTGTACTGAAAAGCATACCAAGAAGGATATGTTTTAAATGTTTTAAGTCTGGTCCCCATGTTTAAGCATCTCAGAATTGCGAAGTTAAGACAAATTCATTAATTTAGTAACATCAGATGGGATGACCAAGTATAATGAAGTCGCAAAGACTGTGCTTTTTTGAGAAAGCTTTTCAAACCGACCAAGGACCAAATACTACTCATTTTCTCTTACTAACGATGTCCCTTGCGTAAGTTCTTTAACTTCTGACTCAGTTTCCCCACCAACAAGGCCTGGATGCCTTTTGCAGTTCTAACAGTGCCTGAAGTTAGCACAGATCCCGTGGGCAAGGGCTGGTCATGTAAGGGTTTCTAATTCTAGTTGGTGTTTCCGCACATCGATAGTGACTGGCTGCCAGTCACTGGCTGCACAACTTTGGGTTAGATAAAAAAATATGCTACAGCGGTTCACAGACATGCAGGGGAATTTTAATTCAGAACATGGCTGCTCTGGCAAGAGATCACACCCAAAGACCTTCTAAGTCTGTGTGATGTGGCTGGAATAAAGGCACACCTTTAAGCCAGGAGACAGAAACAAGCATCTCTCTGAGTTCAAGCCAGCCTGGTATAGAGCAAGTTTCAGGTAAAGAAAAGCTTAGGTCCAGGTGTGGTGGTACATGCCTATAATCCCAGCACTCAGGAGACAGAAGCATGCCAATCTCCGAGTTCTAAATTATTAACAGCCGCCTCACTGCATCAGCTCCGGCTTCCAGGTTCCTGTCTTGTTTTAGTTTCTGTCCTGACTTCCCTCAGTGACAGGCTGTGAGGTGGGACTATAATCTGAAATATACCCTTTCCTCCCCAAGTTTCTTCAATTCTGTTCAGGCTGTTCAGTTGAGACAGTGAGTTGAGGGGCAGTTTTACCAGGAGAGATTTATAGAGACAGGTTGGAGAGAGAACAAGCTAGGCACAGGTGAAGACAGAACCAGCCAGAGAATGAGAAGGAGCCAGAAGATTAGAACATATTGTCAAAGTTAGTACGAGGCCAAGCAGAGCAATTCAGTCAGAGACTAAGAAAAGCCAGATTGAATCTGTCAGGAGTTTTGAGCCAGACAGCTGAGGTGAACCAGCTAGCCAGAGTTCAGAAAGAGCTAGAGCAGTCAAGTCTCAGAAGCTGAAAGCATTCTAGGCCTAGATTAGATTTTACGGAGACCAGAAGCTTCCAGGATTAGGCCTAGGTTAGCAGACAGACAGTAAGCCTCTGAGAGGACAATTAAATCAGGTGAATAAAAATTACTTTTACAAGCGGGTCAAGGTGGCATACACCTTTGGTTCCAGCACTTGGGAGGCAGAGGCAGGTGGATCTTGAAAAACAAAAACAAAAGCCAAAGTTGCTTTTTCACAGGTATGCATTATCAAGGGCACAATGCAAGAAGAGCCAAGTGGAAGAGACATATAGAGCAAGGGGAAAGAAGTTCCCAGAGGGTCCATGCCTTCTGCAAACAGGACACCCACACACCAAGAATCTTCACAAGGTTTACTTCCTGGAAGCTCCCCAAAGTTACCACTTAGGGGTTTTATGGAGGTTCCACTGGTAGGCAGGGTTGATAAAAAGCATGAGTCATTTGTGACTGAAGGGTAATCCAGTCCCTTCACCTCCTCAGAAGCTGGGGGTGGGGCTGAAAGTTCTAACACCCAAACCAAAGGGCTGGTTTCCGTGGTGACCAGACCCAACTCCAAAGCCATCTAAAAGCACACCAAGGTCAGCCTCTTAACAGACCTCTGTGACTCTGAAAGGTTCTTCCTTGTTAACAGTAAAACAGGCTCCTCTCAGTCTCACCTGAGAAATCCCAAGAGTTTAGCTCTGGTCAGGAACCCAGGACAAAGATCAAATATGCATTTCCTATTATCAAGGCTGTGCCGCTTGGACACTGTCTGGCTTCAGCTCAGGGCACATCACTGGAATCTTCAACATTTGGATCTCGATTCCAAAAGAAGTCTTGTCTGATCATTCACTAAAGCAGGTCCCAAGGGGGACCCTGCTGGTGTCCTGGCAGGGAATTGAGCCCGAAAATAAATGAGAATGAAGACCTGGTTCAGATTGACTGTGTCAACCTGCAGCAGACTTCAGGGAGTCTAATGCCAGGCAGTTCATCGCCAGTGCATTTAAAACACAGTTTGGGAAAAGGTTTTCTGGCAACAATTTCAATCCAGGTGCACAATAAAGCTTAAGGTGTGACTACATAGAAACTTTTTTTGCAGAGTACATGTGACCATAAGGGTGGGTTCTAATAGCTAAAAGGCCTAGACTTTAGTGTGGACTCTGATGGATAGCAAAGAGCTCAGCAGGCCATAAAGTACATGTGAGATCTCCCCAAGGACGAGTAATGGTCTATGGAGGGAAGAGTCTGGGATAACCACTCTGAAGAATTTGGGAGGTGGGTGAGTTCTGCTTCCACTGATAGCAAAATGGTCCCCCGTCATTAACAAAATCCTCTCTCAGCTTTCTGGACGGAATGCAGGTATTTGATTTTATCTCCCCCATGAAGGAAACACCAGTGCTTGATTAGCATTCCTGGTTCTCTTAGTGCACATCGGCCAGCCCAAGGACCTTTATGACCACAACATCTACCCCGTGGTTTGCAATCACCTTCCTGCTTCATTCCATGAGAATGTAATTTCCCTAAGGGAAAGGTCTTAAGTCAAAGCTGAATCCTCAGACCTTAGCATTTCTGAAACAATACTCAAAAAAGCACTTGCTGAACAACAAAGTAACAGAATGAGAAAAGCTAGTATCGAGGCTGGAACTGGGAATACAGTGGATAGAATGCTAGGGGCCCAAAGTTGGTCATCAGCACAAAATTAAAACGGAAATCTGTATCAAAGCATTCATGAGCGTAAGACCACGATTTGATTTTCAGTACTGCAAAAACAGAATACAAAGACAGAAAGGGACATGGGTTGTGAGACCTGAATAAGAGTGAACACACAGGAATACAAAATAAAACAATGTCTAGCCCAGCGTAGGCTCGGGACTTCAGCTAAAGCCATTATCAATGTAATTCAGAAGAGGGTGAGGTCAACGTGGGCCAGAGCAGTTAACCAACTGCTTCAACGACAGGGGCAGGTCTTGAATTCCATCTGCTTAGATAAAAAGACTTCACACTCTACATCTCCTCCTCCACTCTGACCACCCCTAACGCAAGTCTGCTGTCTCCACACCCCCGATCAAGCCAATCAAATGCAACCTTCACACTGCAAGAAGGACCTACTCACCAACTTCTCCCAGCCCTTCTACTAACACACTCTCCTTTCCTTCTGACACCTGAGTCTACATGAACTTCCAACATGAATACTGACAAGCGACGCTCAGTAAAACTCCTGGATTGACTTCAGAGACATGTACCCAAGAAGCAAGTCACTCACCATTCCAGCAATCCAGACGGAAAGAAATGTTCCGGTATATATATTAAAATCAAATATAGTACCAGCTGCCTGGCTCGGTGGGTGGAGGCGCCATCACGAAGCCTGATGACCTCAGTTGGATGGAAAGAGAGAAAACTAACTCCTGAAAATTATAGGCTTACCTCTCACACCTCTCCCCCTCCACTTCTCCATACATACATAAAATAAATAAATGATGCGCTTTTTTTTTTTTTTTTTTTTTTAGTTCAAGTACAAGTAAGGCAAGATGACTCACCTATCTTTAAGCCTGATGACCCGAGTTCAGTCCCCAGGACGCTCGTATTGGAAAAAGAGAACTCCAGCAAGAGAGCCCTGACCTCTACAACACACACAAACTTCTAGTGCAAAGGTCATGTCGACTTTGAAATAGGGACAGAAAAGAAGCAACCATCATGACCACCCACAAGGAAATCATCCAGACTATAGGGACACCTACGACAGACACTTTGTGAAACAATCTCCAAAATATAGCTAACTGGGGGGAAAAAAAAAGTCGGAGAATATAAAACATGATTTGAATGAGGTAAGACAAAATATTGTAAAACACAAACACACACATCGTCAAGAATCCCTCATATGCCTGGGACCTGAAAGTTCCACTTAAGTATTTGCTGACTGGAGACACACATAAAGAAAAGACCTGGAAAACAGACCTGCTTTTCGTGTTGAATATTTCTGTTCTGTTTGCATCCTTAGGAGACTGTATTAATTAACTAGTTGCATTATTAAAATAAATGCCTTTAAGCTACGGGACTTGGATATAGAGAGGAGCCAGGCATTAGCCAGGCGACTAATCCACTCCCAGAGCAACTAGAGTTTTTACACAGAAACACCACGCTCAGAGCCCTTAAATATGAACCGAAAAGTACTGAGCTACAAATGGTTGAACAGCAGTGGGATCCGTGGCACTCTTGATCGAGAGGGCTTTTGCTCCCAAACCACTCCTTGAGCTGGGCTCTGGGGGGTACGTGTCCTCAGTCACGACTGCGGGAGGAACGGAGGAGGAAAGCGCTTCAGGCAGGTGCTAAACCCGCGGTCCAGGCTAGGAAACTTACTTTCTGACTGGCCTCTTTGGCTGTGACCTGTCTCTCCTGTTCAGGCATCGTCCCCACAAACGCCAAGTTCTTCCTGGGATCCATCCCGCAGCCCAAAGGTCACCTGGTCGGGGGAGGGAAAAGCCGACTTTACAAGCCAGGGAGAGGAGGCGCGAAGACGAGCATCTGTGGTTCCCGGGGAACGCTCGGCTGGCTCTGATCTCCCAGCCCCGGCGCTGCGGACTCGGTGCAGCGAGCTCCGCGGTGCGCTGAGGATGGGATGCAGCCGGGACCACAGCCGCGGGGCGCCCGGTCCTGCCTGCGCAGACCCCTGTCCAACCCGCGCCCCGCTCCCGCAGCCGCCACTTCTCAAAGACCGGACTCTGCGTCGGAGGATCAGCTCGCCACCCGCCCGGACCTCCCATTGGGTCCCAAACGGCTGCGAGCTCCGCGGTGGGGGCGGGGCGGGCGGCAGCGAAGGGGCTTCCAGACTGGGGGGGGGGGGGGGGGGCGGGGCGGCTGTCCATCACAGGCCACGCCCCCCGCCCACCACCACAGTGGGGCGGGCCCGTGTGCGCCCCGCCTGTGGGAAGCGGCTATTTGGCAACCCGCAGGAAGACGTGTGGGCAGGAGGGGGCGTGGCTAGAGGCGTACGCTTCCGCAGGAACCAATAGCATAGAAGAACAGCCAAGAGCTTCCGGGCTGCGAGGGGGTGGGGGAGTAAGATGGCGGCGTACGCGGGGAGCTGGTGCTCGTACGCGCTGCTGAGGTGAGGAGCCGGTGGCCTGAGTTCACGGGGCGTCTCCTCCGTGGATGATGTAGTTGGGGCAGCCCAGATAATGTCTGCAGAAGAGCTTTCTTTGCCATGCCTCCGTTTACCGCAGTGGTTTCGCATGCCTCACTGCTGACTGAGCAGCTGTTTCCTTACACCGCTTACTGCTGCTTCTCTGCTTCATAAACCATTTGGTTTATTCTCTGCTTCTTGACCGTCTGGTGATTTATTTTATTTTTCCTGGTTAATGGTTAAATTATGGATATATCGTTTTCGTTCTTAAGTTACATATCGTTTCTTGCGTAAAAATTAGGAAATAGAAATAAACAGGAATGCTAACCACATGGTGATTACTACTGTTGTAATAGTTCTATATTTCAAAATATGTTCCTAACTTATAAAGACCTACCTAAGTTCTTTTAACACCTATGTGTCTTTGTTCAGGTTGAAAATTAGAACTAGCGTAATAGCATTCTGAAGGATAGTAGATACATGCAGTCTTTTATGTTTGGTTGGCTAGGGCTTTTAATTTTTATCTTTTTATAAATTAAGTTTGCATCTCGGTCATAGAACCGTCCCTCCTCTCCTCCCAGTACCACCCTCTCTCCCTCATCCCTCTCCCCTATTCCTCAGAATAGGGTCCCCTTCCCAGACACCCCAGCTCACCTATTCACATGAGGGCTGAGTTCATGTCTTCTTCCCCTGTGGTCTTGTAGGGAAGTCCCATGAGGAAGAAGTGGTCAAAAAGCAGGCAACATAGTCCTTGTCAGAGATATCCCCCACTCCCCTAACTAGTGGGCCCACATGAAGCCTAAGATGCCTGTTGGACTTACCTAATGCACACAGTCTTGGCAAAGTTTGTACTACATCTTGATTTCTGTACTTTAATGTATGAGTGTTCTATCTGCATGTACACCTGCAGGCCAGAAGAGAGCATCAGATCCCAGTATAGATGGTTGTGAGCCACTGTGTGGTTGCTGGGAATTGAACTCAAGACGTCTGGAAGAACATACAGTGCTCCTAACAGCTGAGCCATCTCTCCAGCCCTGTGGTGATTGTTAAAAAATATGAATAGGCTAGTTTGTTGTAGCACATTCTTGTTGTTGTTGTTTTTTTTTTTTTTTCCCTGATAAATGGAATGCTGCCGGCTCTCTACTGTACTCATTATAATAGTAACTTTCTGCATTATAATGGTGATTTGATGAGGAATCCATAACTTTGGGTTACAGTTACCTTTCTTTAAAGCATTTTCTTTAATTATGGGGAAATATTGGCTAGGAATAAAGTGTTTGCCTAGGATGAATGAGATCCTGAATTCAATCACCACTACTAGGGGAAAAAATAATTGGATATTTTGCTCTCAGACTTATAAGCTACAGAAATTCTCTCTGATACTAAGATACTAAGCAAATATGTAAAAGTTAACCTCAGTTTGTAGCTTACTTAATAAATTGACAATGGATTGATTTTTACCATTTATTTATTTCAGATTTTTTTACTCACTATTCTTTCCTGGACTAATTATATGTGGAGTTTTGTGTGTATGTTTGGTCATTGGCCTTTGGATAATCAGACGACATCTACAGAGAAAGAAAAAGTCAGTCTCAGCCAGCAATGGAAAGGATCGAATGGTGGTTTCATTTTTCCATCCATACTGCAATGCGGGCGGTGGAGGAGAGAGAGTTCTGTGGTGTGCTTTGAGAGCCCTGCAGTTAAAGTAGGTATGCATCTTTCTCGGCCAATCCTCTACGCTGCTGCTTGCCTCCTGAGAGCAGACTGACTTTTAGGTTCAGGCAGTGTTGCACAGCTGTCATCCCACCTTCTCTAGAGGCTAAAGTGGGAGGATCAGTTTGATCCCAGGAGCTGCAAGCCAGCCTGGACAACATGAGGGCCACCTCTTAAAGGGGGGAAAGGAAAAAAAAAAAAAAAAAGCTGGCTTTTAAAAAGCAGGTAATACTTGCTGGATGGGAAAGCTCATAGTGCTTTGTGCTGTAAGTTGCCCTTGCTTAAATAAATAACTCTCCACCTGTGCTCACACGGGCAACCCTCACTAAATGTCCACACATGAAGGCAGAAGAAAGATTTGCTGGGGAGAAGAGGATAAGATGTGGGAGCAAGAGATGTAAGCTACCTGCATGTTATACATAGGAGAGGGGCAGGGATAGAGGCGGAGGCAGTAACATAGTGAAAAATAACTTATTTTTTGGTTTTATTGAGGAAGGGTATCTCAGCGTAGCCCTGGCTATCCTAGAACTCACTCTGTAGACCAGGCTGGCTTCAAACTCACAGACACCTGCCTGCCTCTGCCTCCTAAGTGCTGGGATTAAAAGTGGGCACCACTATGCCCAGCTGAAAATAATTTTGTTTTTCGAGACAGGGTCTCTCTGAGTAGCGTTGGCTGTTCTGGACTTGCTTTGTAGACCAGGCTGGCCTCGAACCCAGAGGGATCCACCTGCGTCTGCCTTCCAGCTGCTGGAATTACAGTTGTATGGCCATCATCACCCAGCTGAAAATAAAATTTTTAAAGTGTATAAAAACATAAAATCTTTATATCCAGGTGAAAACGTATTCCCAGATTCCCTTAGAAAAGCCACCCCAAGTGATCTTAAATGCCATTGTTTTTTTCTTAGTTGGCTTGCTTTTCAATTGAGAAAGATTTATAATCTTTATTAAAAAACAGAACAGCTAAGTATATAGTTTGGGGAGCATTCATGCGTGCACATGTGTTTGTGCATGTAGAGGCCCGGGGTGTCTTGCCCAATTGCTTTCCACTTTTTATTGAGGCAGGATCTCTAGCTGAACATGGACGGACATCAGGATTCCTACCAACCTAGCTAGGCGGCTTGCCCAGAGACCCACTTGTCTCTGCCTTCCAGAGTGCTGGACTACACGTGGCTGTCACCTTTATGTGGGCACAGGGGTGCAAACACTCGCACTTGTGTGGCATGTGCTTTATCCACTGAGCCGTCTCCTTGGCCCAAGTCTGTACTTTTAATTTATAGTAGTGATCGGATATTGTTGTGCGTGATGTTACTTATAATGTGCTTAAGAATCTGTTACATTAGAATTAGTTAAGTAGCCGCGGAAGTCTGTCTGAAAATTGGAGTCTCAAAAAGTTATATGTGTATAACTGTACTCAAAAACAAGGGAATTAATTTTTTAATGGTTTTATGTACTAATTTTGATTTTATGTGTATTAGCACCTGCATGTATGAAAGTGCTCCAGATTCACGCACTGCCCAGGGAGCCAGAAGAGGGAGTGGCATCCTCGTGAGCCACTGTGTGGCACTGGGAATTGAACTCAGGTCTTCTGTAAGAGCAGTGAGTACTCTTAGCCACTGAGACATGTCTCCAGAACCAGGAATTAATTTCCTAAAAGTGTGATTAACTAACTGTCTACAGCCAGTTAAGCTTCGTTACGTAGATTTATATATGGGTGGTATTGCAAATAAGGGGGGAAAACACTAAGTAATACTTTAAAATTATGTATCAGGACTGGAAGGGTGGCATGGCAGTTAAGAGTGCTTGCTGCTCTTCCAGAGGACCTGAGGTCAGTTCCCAGTACCCAAATCTAGTGGTTTATAACTGCCTGTAACTCTAGCCCTAAAGGGTCTAACATCTTCTGGCTTCCTGAGGTACCGCTATGCGTGTGACCTACAGTCACACAACCACATACAATACACATGAATAAAAATAAATCTTAAAAAAGAGTTATGATCGTACCTCAAGACAACTTTAGTGAATCTTAGTTTTTGTTTTATTAATATTTTATTACCATTTTATACAACGAACCATGTAAAATAAGGGTCCCACCTGTTTGTTTGTTTGTTTGTTTTCTGTGGTACTAAAGGTTGAACTCAGCAACTTGCGTATGCTGGGCAAGTGCCCTACAGCTAAACTCATTAAAATAAAAATTTTTTACATTTCCTAAAAAATGAAAACCTCTCACTAATATGTCAAATTTCTGTTGGTGTTTGCTTCATTTTAAAACCCATATTCAAAGGAATGGCATGTATTTAGAAGACATGATAGCTTAGTCTTGTCTCGCTAGCTACAACAAAATAGTTCAGACTAGATAGTTTATAAACGAGAAATGTATCGCTCCTAGTTCCAGAGATTGGGAAATCACAATCAAGAGCCAGAGAATGTGACATGCCTTGCGACACGTAGATAACTGCCACGTGCTGTGTCTTCGTGTGGCAGGGTGAACAGACTCCGTTAGTCCTCTCCAAGGGACCACAAAGGATCTGCGAGGATAGCCCAGGGGTAAAGTGAACATTACACACGCAAAGGCCCTGGGGTCAGTATTTAGCAGCAAAAAAATAAGTTTAAGAAGGCACAATTCCTACTAATCCCATTATGAGTTCCTTTTCTTTTAATGCCACTCTCCTAGAAACTAGATTTTAATCGATAAATTTGCAGGTAACAATCAAAATACTTCAGTACTTGGGGGCTGGAGAAATAGCTTAGAGGTTAAGGGCTCTGGCTGTTTTTCCAGAGGTTCTGAGTTTAATTCCCAGCCAGCACAAGGTGGCTCATGACCCTCTATAATGAGATCTGGTACCCTCTTCTGGCTTACAGGCATACATGTACGTAAAACATTGTACATAATAAATAAATCCTAGTATATATAGCACATGGTCTCATTTGAAAGATTAAGAGTAAAAACATCAAGGAAGGATGGAGTCATAGTTTGAATTCAATAAATGAAGAGTGGTAGAAAACACTTTTAGTATAAAAAATGAGCTTACTTGCAAGTATAAGGGAATTGTGACTTTGGGCTTAATTTTAATCTAAGTTAATAACATTTTATTTCAGGTATCCTGAAGCAGTTTATGTTGTGTATACTGGCGACACTGATGTCAGTGGTCAACAGATACTAGAAGGTGCTTTCAGAAGATTTAACATCAAGTTAGTTCACCCAGTGCAGTTTGTTTTCTTAAAGAAACGCTACCTTGTGGAGGATTCTCGATACCCTCACTTCACATTGCTGGGCCAAAGTCTCGGGTCCATTCTTCTTGGCTGGGAAGCTCTGACCCAGCTTGTCCCTGATGTCTACATCGATTCAATGGGCTATGCCTTCACACTGCCTCTGTTCAAGTACGTGGGAGGTTGCCGCGTCGGAACCTATGTTCATTACCCTACCATCAGCACCGACATGCTCTCTGTTGTGAAGAATCAAAACACGGGGTTCAATAACGCAGCTTTCATTAGCAGAAACGCTCTTCTCAGCAAGGCAAAGCTCATCTACTACTATTTATTTGCTTTCATTTACGGCCTTGTTGGTTCTTGCAGTGATGTAGTCATGGTGAATTCCTCATGGACACTAAACCATATCCTCTCCCTGTGGAAAATTGGGCATTGCACTAACATTGTGTATCCACCTTGTGATGTGCAGACATTTCTGGACATCCCCTTACATGAAAAAAAGGGGACCTCGGGGCATTTGCTGATTTCCATTGGCCAGTTCAGGCCTGAAAAGAATCATGCTTTGCAGATCAAAGCCTTTGCCAAATTGCTAAATGAAAAGGCAACTGAGTCACGCCCTTCACTTAAACTTGTCCTTATTGGAGGATGTCGCAACAAAGATGATGAGTTTAGAGTTAACCAGCTGAGAAGACTATCTGAGAATTTGGGAGTTCAAGAAGCTGTGGAATTTAAAATAAACATTTCATTTGATGAATTGAAGAACTACTTGTCTGAAGCAACAATTGGTCTGCATACCATGTGGAATGAACATTTTGGGATTGGTGAGTTTTTGTTTTGGTTTTTTTTTTTTTTTTAACAAGTTGTTGGATACCTCAAGATATACATAAGATCCTTATCTTTATTACTTTGCTATTGATGTAACAAATGCCATGAGCAAGGCAACGTATAAAAGAAAGTTGGGAGCTCATTGTTTTGGAGAGATAGACTCCACAGTAGCAGCGCGAAGGCATGGTGGCTGAAAACATCCTGATCTGTAAGTTGGAGTCAGAGAGAGGAGCACAGAGAATGGTGTGAGGCTTTTGACCCGTCAAGGCCCACCCCCAGTGACACACCTCTTCCAACAAGGCCACATCTCCTAATCCTTCCCAAAGAGTTCCACCAACTGGGAACCACGTATCCAAATATATGGATTCTTGGGGAGCATTCTCCTTCAGCACACTGCTTGATAAAGTGGTATTGTCTGGGAGCCTCTACTTAAGGCTGCAAGTCACTCTGATCCTTTAGTGCCTATGTGCTCAGTCTGTCAGTTCTGTTCCTCTAGAAACTGTGCCTAATAGATGACACAGGCAACTAACTACAAGTATGGTGAAGATCTCTGGGGAAAGGTGTGAAAGCAAGAGGGGCCTCAGTAGAGAGCTGAGAAGGTGAGCAAGCGGAAAAGAGGGGACTGCAGAAAATGGTTGTGAGTGTGCTTTGGAAACATGGATTGGTGTTTAGTGAGAAAAGGGGCAGCTGGACCCCAGCTACACACTGGGGAAAGCAGCATGGCAAGAGAACAGAAAGCAAAGGTGAAACTGTGGTAGGCTGAGCTCTGAGTTACAAGAGAGCACCATTGCCTGGTCTATTTATGCAAGGGCGTGAAAGAGGAGCCCAGCTAGGAAAGGCTGGGTAGTGATTTATACCTTCATGTAGGCAGTAACCACACTTACCATCCCAGCCTGCTGTTGAACATGGACATTGAGGCAGCTGTGTGCTGCTCAGCAGTGTACGTTAGTTCTCTGAGGTTGTTCACACTTTTATCTGCTGGTGTTATTGGACCTCCTACAACTTCACTTTCGGTGCTTTCTTTACTCTACCTCTCTGATGTAGAGGTAGAGTAGAGATGTTGTCTAGTCTTCTACTTGGAGTATTGTACTCATTTTTTTTCTCCTGTGAGATGGGGTCTCACTTAGCCTGGCCTGGGGCTCACTGTGTCACTGTGATGACCTTGAACTCTTGCTCTTCCTCCATCTACCTCCCACTGGCTAGAATTGTAGGTGTGCACCATCATACGTAGCTTCTATGTGGTGCTAGGGTTCAAAGCCAGGTTTTCATGCATGCTAGGCAAATACCCTACCCGCTGAACCACACCGTCAGCCCCAGTGTGTTGACTTAATAGAACATTTCTGTAGACTTCCATTTATTTATCTGTCTTAATCAAGAATGAAGCAGCGTTATTATGACACTTTGAAGACTAAAACGCTTAAAAGTATGGGTGACCCACTGGGTAGACTGATCACTGTGCAAACATGAGGACCTAGGCCAAATCCCCAGCACCCATGTAAAAGGCAGGCATGGCAGATACCTGTGACCCCACACTGGTGGGAGTGGTGGAGAGCCTAAGGCAGCGGTTCTTAGCCTGCCCAGTGCTGCAGCCCTTCCATACAGTTCCTTATGTTATGGTGACCCAACCATAAGTTATTTTTGTTGCTACTCTGTCACTGTTATTTTGCTATGTTATAAATCATAATGTAAAAAGCTGTGTTTTCTGGTGGTCTTAGACCCCTGTGAAAAGGTCGTTAGACCACTAAAGGGGTTGTGCCCACAGGTTGAGAAGGACCGGTCTACTGGCTCTTTAGCTCACTGGCCAGCCAGTCCAGACTCCAAATCAGAGAGTGTCTCCACAGTGAATGGAGAGCAGTAGAGAAACTGAAGTCAGCTTCTGGCTTCCACAGGCACATTCACAGGCAGGCACACATGCAAGACCCTTAAAGCTGTTGTATTTTCTATCATGTTAAATAAGCAAATTTTCAGATGCACAAATCCTTAATCAAATGTTTCATGGTCTCAGAATTTTTGAAGGCTTATGTTCTTCAAAAGTTTAAAAGTCTGTATGGTTTTTATTGTCTTCTTTCACAGGAGTTGTCGAGTGTATGGCTGCTGGCACAATCATCCTTGCACACAATTCAGGAGGCCCAAAGCTTGACATTGTCATTCCTCATGAAGGACAAATAACTGGATTCCTGGCTGAAAGTGAAGAAGGCTATGCTGAAACCATGGCTCATATTCTTTCTCTGTCTGCAGAAAAGAGACTTCAAATCAGAAGAAATGCTAGAGCGTCTGTAAGCAGATTTTCTGACCAGGAGTTTGAAGTAGCATTCCTGTCTTCTGTGGAGATGTTACTTACATAATGCCAAATCTGTACACATTCTGGATAGGTTCCACAGCATGAAGCTGGAGGTGGAGATAGTGGAAGAGCATGTTCTTGCTGTTTGCAAGGACCTGAGTTCCATCTCCAGAACCAAAAAGTAAGGGAAATGCTTCATTTGGAATCACTTTCACGTGTAAATATTTCCTAAATTCATTCTTTATTATGATAAAGGCAATCTGAGCAATATGTATATAGACAAGATAGTACTTAACAAAATGGCTAAACTATCTCTATGGAAAAAGTAATCTCATGTAGGTTTTTTGTTTTTTGTGTTTTGTTGTTGTTTTTTTGTTTTTGTTTTTGTTTTTTGTTTTTTTTTTTTCCACTTTTTCAAGACAGGGTTTCTCTGTGTAGCCCTGGCTTCTGGCTTTCCTAGAACTCTGTAGACCAGGCTAGCCTTGAACTCATAGAGATCCGCCTGCCTCTGCCTCCCGAGTCCTGGGACTAAAGGCGTGCACCACCACCACCCAGCTTCATGTAGCCTAATGTACAGATTTTACATTAATATTTGGTCTCAAAATCTGAATAGTATAGATCTCAAAGAAAATTACCAATCAGTTTTTATATACTCATGTATCTCTTAATTTTTTAATCTTTCTGTATTTTAATCCTTGAGTGCCCCTGCCTCCACTTTCCAGAATGCTACGATTGTAGGATTGCACCAACAAGTCCAGTGTGTACAGTGCTGGGTATGGAGCCCAAGGCCTCACACAGCCTGGACAAGCGCTCTACCAACTGAGCCGTATCCTGAGCCCCAAATCCTCGTTTCAAATCACTTTAGTTTAGAAAGCATAGAAGAAAGCTTCCTGGGTTTTTATTTGTCTTATGATCCTGGAGATACAACGTAGAGCCTCAGAGATTAAGCAAGAGCAGGGACATTCAAATTCCGAGTACCACAGAATACACAGAACCAACCTCACCCAAAGACTGAAAGGGAAGCGCTGAAAGAAACAGGTAGCAGGTAGTCAGCTGGCCCTTTAAAATGTATTCTTATGTTTTTGGGTTAAATTCTGTTGGAGAGGTAGATTTAAGGTTAGAGATTGAATCTTGAGCCATGCTCATGGTACATGAATGTTCTAACCACTAAGCCACTTCAACCCAACCCCAGGAACCCTGGGAAACAACAGCATGATAACCCTTTTAGATATAGCTAATAATTTACTTAAAGGGAACAGAAGCTTCAAACAGGCGTCTCTACTCCTATACCCAAAGCATCCGTCGAGAGATGAGATGGACTGATTTCTTCGTGGGTGTGTTCAGATATATTGAAGTCAAAACACAAGCAACAGTCTTTCCCATAAGTTGTTTGTGTGGAAATTGGGTTTTATTTAGTGCCCACCACAGTCCATTTGTATGGGTTTCGTATCCTTTACCAACCTCACTGAAGGCTGAAAGGCAGCCTCCATTCATTGGAAAGAATGTCAAGCTAAGTTGCTTTTCTGAAACTGACCGTGTTGTATCATACTGCCCACACAGTGTGAAAGATCGTGAGGTAGAATTCTGGGAGAAATGCCGTGGTAGTTAGCATACTGGGCTGAACCTCACTTCACAGTTACAATATCTGACCTGTTAACACTAAAACTGTGCCTTAATTCTTTTGATTCTTGGGTGTTTCATCTGAAGTCAATCTGTTAATACCTTCTAATTGTAAATGTAAAGTATATGAAGCTACCTGAAGATTATAAACATTGCTTTAGGTAGAAGTAACAACCAAGATACAGTGATCTGGTAGGGAAATGGGAAGAGGTATGTGTGGGGTGGGGAGACTTTTAGGGAAGGAAGTAAATAAAGGATGGAGGTTGGTAAGATGAAAACAATATCTGAAAAGCCACCGAAGTTATTGTATTAACTGTTTACAAAAAATCAACAATAACAAAAATAATACATGTAAATCTGTGTATAAATGTTCATGTGTAGTTTTAATGAACTTTTCTCATCTGGGCTGATAATACTCGTATGAGATATAGATGAGAATTCTAACATCAGACATGAGAAGCCTCTTTTGAGTTGTTGGCTTTGGCTGTCCAAGTGACCCCTAAACCATACAACCCTTTTGTCCTTGGCTAACCCTAGAAGTGGAAAGTAAGTCCCAGTTGGTGAAGACACCATGTACTTTAGAAATAGGCCAAAAGACCCCGGAGCTCGAACTGACCCAGAAATCGTGCACACACACAGACTTGTTGCTCCCTTAGGACTAACTCATACAATGAGAAGGTGCCACACAAACTTCCAAAGGAGGGCCCAACCAACAGTCCTACCCAGCTATGCTACCTATGAGCCACACCAACAACCAGTATGGCAAGATAAGCTTAAAGTACTGGCATGTACACTTGACAGTAGACAACAGCTTTTTTTTCCTATTAATATTTATTTTAAATGCTCTATCTGCATATACACCTGCATGCCAGAAGAGGGCATCAGAGCCCAGTATGGGAATTGAACTTAGGACCTCTGGAAGAGCAGGCAGTACTCTTAACCACTGAGCCATCTCTCCAACCACCACCACCACCCCATTTTTTCCAACATCTCTTAAATTGGACTTAAGACCCACTCAACTAGAAGGAGAGCATGGTACTGGAAACCTAGCTAAGTACTCAGTGCTAGTGAACGGCCACTATTTTACTAAAGCAGCATAATTGCTAACAACAACCTCTAAACATTTGTCTAGACCCTTATTAAGGTATACAGTTCAAGTGTGGCCTGCAAACTAATGCTAACTTACTCGTTCTCCAAGGATCCAAGGATCCTAGACCTCTGGAGATCTCACTATGAGTGAGGCAGGTACGGTCTCTAACACACAATATAAAGGTCAGAATGTATTCCTCTGTTGGCTGTTTACCAAGTAATTTAACACTCTAAAAACAATTTCCAAAACTTTGTTTTGATTTTGTTTTTTTACAAAACTAACAACCAGTAGTAAAGGTTTTCTGAATTCTCACATCATAGATGTGTATACAACTAAGCAGTTTCTTAGTTTCTTAGCTAGTAGCCGGGAATCAGTATACATTTTACTCAGCCTCCGTTCTGAAAGTGTGGGGCTGAGGATGTAACTCTGTAAGTAGCTGGCTGTAATAGGGGTGAGGCACAGTGGGGCAACAAGTGATTTTGTGTGTACACAGAGGACTGGAAAGATAGTATTTGCCATTCTCTACAGACACAGTTCCTTTTAATTAATTGAATTTCCATACAATTTGTCTGACATTTGTGTTAGGGCACATTACTCCTTGCTGTCTCCTCTAGCTCGTTGCTTGGTTTTGGTTTTGGTTGTTTTGTTTTGATTCCCAGTTACACTGGGTTGTTGGTTCACTACACTAGGAAAGCAGCAACACATAATCCCTGGTGTGATACACCAACAGAGCTTGTGTTGGAGACAATTCAGTTTGCAAAAGTTGCGGAGGCTGAAGATGGATGGAACCTTACACATTCTCTATTTTATTTTCAACTTTACAGACCAAAAAAAATTTTTTTAAAGAACTATGTAGATTTCTTCATTGTTACAAAGCTGTTTAATGACAGAATCAGGATTATGGCCTGGTGTTCTGCTGACAGCCCACTCTGTTATTTTATGGCCAGTCTTTGAGGTAAGAGTTGGCTATAGCCCATACGGCCTACCCATCCACAAATAAAAGGACTAAAGATTATAGAAACAGAAATGAACAACATAAATAGAGGATATGGTAAAGAAACAATTCTCAATTTCTTAAAAACACTTTTACACTAGCTTTTCAACATTATTTTTATGAATCAAAATCATAAAATATTATTTATATGTATATTCTTTTCCAGTGTTCCTAACAAAGTATTACAGATGTTTATTTTTTTTACTAGATTTCAGGTACTATGCACAATGTCAAGGCTTACTGTTTCCAGGAAAATTCTGGGTGGCTGCTGAGTCCTCTACAGTTGTGATTTTTTCCCCGGTGGTCCAAGCATTGTGTTTTGAGCCCACAGCAGTGGGAATTCACATTCCTATTCACAGTGACACTGCAACTGTGACGTGTATGTTACATAGTCTTTCTATGATATATTTATATCTAATTGTGATGTAGAGCTACTGATAGAAAAATCCACTCTCTCTAAGTCTGACCAGTGATTTCTTTAGTTCAATTAAAATAGTCACATTATTTTTCCACTTTTTCTCCCTCCTACCTCTGGAATTTATGGTCTCTTTTGCTTTAATAATTATTGCTAAATATGTATGCAAATAAATATATAAATGCACCCTGCTGGGTCTGTTTGGTGTTACTTGTATGTTTCTGTTTTTTTGTTTTGCTTTGTTTTTGAGTGTATTTGTTTTTAGGGATAAACACTTGGTATGGATAACCAATTAGGGGGCTCATCCCTGGGGAGAACTAATTCTCTCAGCAATCATTAATTCCCTGTAGCTGTTCATCTAGAGCTTGAGCCATGTAAGATTTCCCTATCCTTGAGTTCTTTATATATTCTGGATATTAGCCCTCACATATAGGGTTGGTGAAGATCCTTTCCCAGTCTGTCATTTTGTTCTGACAACAGTGTCCTTTGCTTTACAGAAGCTTTTCAGTTTCATGAGGTCCCATATATTGATTGTTGATCTTAGAGCCTGTGTTTTTGGTGTTCTTTTCAGGAAGTTGTCTCCTGTGCCAATGAGTTCAAGGCTTTCCCCAACTTTTTCTTCTAGCAGGTTTAGTGTGTCTGGTTTTATGTTGAGGTCTTTGATCCACTTGGACTTTAGTTTTGTGCAGGATGATAAGTATGGATCTATTTGCATTTTTCTACATGTAGCTGTCCAGTTAGACCATTTGTTGAAGATGCTATCTTTTTTCCATTGTATGGTTTTGGACTCTTTGTCAAAAATCAGGTGTCCCTAAGTGTGTGGATCTTTTTTTCTGGATCTTCAATTCTATTCTATTGATCCACCAGTCAGTTTCTCTGCCAGTACTATGCAGTTTTTACTACTGTTGTTCTGTAGTACAGCTTGAGATCAGGGATGGATATACCTCCAAAAGATCTTTTATGTAATCCAATTAAAAAATGGGGTACAGAGCCAAACAGAAAATTCTCAATAGAGGGATATCAAATGGCAGAGAAACACTTAAAAAAAATGCTCAACATCCTTAGCTATTAGGGAAATACAAATCAAAACAACCCTGAGATTTCACCTTATACCCATCAGAATGGCTAAGATCAAAAACTCAAGTGACAACACATGCTAGAGAGAATGTAGAGAAAGGGGAACCCTCCTCCATTGCTGGTGGGAATGTAAACTTGTACAACCACTTTGGAAACCAATCTGGCGCTTTCTCAGACAATTAGGAATAGCACTCCCTCAAGATCCAGCTGTACCACTCCTAGGCATATATCTAAAAGATGCTCAAAAATACGAGGACATTTGCTCAACCATGTTCATAGCAGCTTTATCTGTAATAGCCAGAAGCTAGAAACAACCCAGATGTCTCTCAGTTGAGGAATGGATACAAAAATTGAGGTACATTTACACAATGGAATACTACCCTTACCCAGCAATTAAAAACAAGGAAATCTTGAAATTTGCAGGCAAATGGTGGGAACTAGAGAAGATCATCCTGAGTGAGGTATCCCAGAAGCAGAAAGACATACATGGTATATACTCACTTATAAGTAGATATTAGACATATAATATAGGATAATCATACTAAAATCTGTACACCTAAAGAAGCTAAGCAAGAAGGAGAACCCTGGGTAAGATGCTCAATCCTCATTCAAAAAGGCAAATGGGATGGACATCGGAAGAGGGAGAAAACAGAACAGGACAGGAGCCTACCACAGAGATACTCTGAAAGACTCTACCTTGCAGGGGGTATCAAAGCAGAGACTGAGACTCAGCCAAACTTTAGGCAGAGTGCAGGAAATCTTATGGAAAGAAGGGGGAGATAGAAAGACCTGGAGGGGACAGGAGCTCCAAAAGGAGAGAGAGAAAAAAATCTGGGCCCAGGGGTCTTCTGAGACTGAACTCCAACCAAGTACCATTCATGGAGATAACCTAGTACTCCTGTACAGATGTAGCCCATGGCAGCTCAGTGTCCAAGTGGGTTCCCTAGTAATGGGAACAGGGACTGCCTCTGACATGAACTGACTGGCCTGCTCTTTGATCACCTCCCCCTGAGGTGGGTGCAGTCTTACCAGGCCACAGAGGAAGACAAGGCAGCCACTCATGATGAGACCTGATAGACTAGGACCAGATGGAAGTGGAGGAGGACCTCCCCTATCAGTGAACTCGGGGAGGGGCATGGGTGGAGAAGTAGGAATGAGGGTGGGATTAGGAGTGGATGGGGGACTGGGATATAAAGTGAATAAACTGTAATTAATAAAAAATAAATAAATGTTTAAAAATGCCCCACCCACGTTGACACGGCAACTGGTGTGGTCTTTGTTGAGGGCTCTGGTTGAGGTTTTGTGGGTGCAGATTCCCTGTACTATCTAGCAGATACGCATGTTGCAGCAGACTACCTCTGGCTCTTAGACTCCTGCCCCTCTCTTCCGCAGTGTTCACTGAGCTGAGGTGGAAGGGTTGTGTTGTAGGTGTATAAACTGGCACCAGGCACCCCACAGACAGTTATCTCTGCATTTTGACCATATGTAGCTTTCTGTAATGGTCTTCATCTGCTGCAAAAAGAAGCCTCTTTGATCAGAGATGAAAGCTGCACTTATCTATGACTATAATATGGATAAATATTTAGAATGGAGTTAGGAATTACATTTGTTTGTAAAAGTGGCAATAACATATTGTTCGTGACCTCCCTGGCCAGGCATGATTTCCCTTCTGTTGAGTGGGCCTTAGGTTCAGTTTGGCAGCTATTTGTTAACACCAATATATAAGTGCCACTGCTGTACGTTTTGCGACAGCTCATGCTTTTGATTGTGGTTTATAGGCATCACAGCTGAGCAGAACTAATTGATTTCTATCCTTAGGCAGCTTGCAAAGCACCTTCTAGTATTATAAAATCTAGTGCTCAGGAAGGACGCCTTCCAGTCAGATCAGCTCAAATCTTGCAAATCTTGTGTCCAAAAGTATGATGCCTCCATTAATAGGGACTTAACCTTCAACTTGTGGGAGGCAACAGGGGCAACAGCAACAGCCTATATTGTTTGGGTAGCCCTTTGGTCTCTCCTGACCAACAACTCAAAAGGATGTTTTTGATGCCCGGCACTGGGGATTTTATTAGATAGCCTATGGCTCTTAGGGGAGAGGAGAATGTCATGAATCCTCTGGAAGAACAAATCCCCTTAGCAATTGAACCATCTTTCTGGCCCTTTATAGACTTTTTAAGCAGGTTACATAGAACTCTATCTCACATACTTGAATTTGCTGTTGTGGATCTCTTACCTCTGAGCTATGCTGCCAGCCCCCTATGCCCTATTTTAATAATTTCCAGGGTATTTTGCAGGGTCATCATATAAGCAAAATTATAGTAAGTACCAGTGTTATTATTAGTGCTTTCACATATGTGTTTAATTATGTGAAAGTATCCTTGACTCCAAAGCCTTGAGATGAATGGATGAATGGATGTGTCAGTGAACACAACAGAAAAGTTATTTCGGTTATGTAACTATGATAGGAACTTCTGAAACTTTCTAGAAGAAAATTGGTCTCTGCAATTTACCTCCCTTCTCCCATTGTTTTTCCTCTAATCCACACTCACCCCAAAGTCTAAGATCACCCCATCTTTTGGAGAACAACAGTTCCACTATTCTCTCGCTCTTTGTTTCCTTGGACTCTATGTAAATGTTACAAGGCACTTAGAAGGGAAGTGGAGGGTTGATAGAATTTTACTACCGTTTGAGCAAGGACCAGTGAAATAGCTGCCATACATAGCCAAAGCTGTTTTTTTTCTTCCTAATACATTTTATTCTAAACACAAACATGAAAGATATGAACAGATAGTTTCAGTTTAATAGAAGCATTAAAGCTAAGAACAGAATTTGTCAGAGTTGTCCCTCAAGAGCATAATCAGGACAGAATGTATAAAACCAATAAGATGGTGGACTTTTCCCAGCAATAAGAAACAGATCTTCCACACTTGCCCATTTTGACTAGCGTTTGGTGAATCTGTTTGGTCTTAGCCATACAGATCAGACAGCTCAAGGAAGCTTCCAGACTTTCACTGGAACTTCTGGGCCAGCAAGTCTAACCTTTCTTTCTCTCGTGGCTTTTCAGCATTCTTAGAGGAGCAGAGAACTTCGTCCCTTTCTTCTGTGGAAGTTGCAAGTTTTTCCAGGGATTCTATTATTTCACTTCTCAATTCATCTTCCGATTCTTCAAATTTTCTGAAATAATAAGTAGTCAAAATGAGTGTTTCAATATAAAAGCACTAATAGAAAAACTATTTTCATTTTTCATTGCCTGCTTCTATCTGAGCATTATGCAAATTGGATTTTCATCAGATAGCAAACCATTCTATCAGTTTGGCTGGGGGATGGGGGTGTGTGTGAGTGAGTGTGCGCAGATGTAGTTGTCTATATACATGCAGAGGCCAGAGGAGGACATAGGGTGTCCTGCTGTATCACTCCACATTCTTCCTTCAAGACAGTATCTCTCATTCCGCTTGGAACTAGGCTCCAACTAAACCAACAATCCTGCTGTATCACGGCACTGGTTACACGCACACAACGTCATGTCTGTTTTAGGCAGGTGCTGGGCTCCCAACTCGGGTCCTCATGCTTACACCTATGTAGAAAAAGAAATGTTTACTGTGTAGCACTTTTCCACTGGGCTGGAGATGCGGCTCAGTTGATAGAATGTTGTCTAGCATGTATGAAGCCTTAGGTTTGACACACAGCCATCACTCTAATCCTAACACACAGGAGGTGAGGACAGAAGATTCAGAGGTTCAAGATCATCTTTGACTATATAGCATGTTTGACTATATAGCATGTCTGGGATACCTGAGTCTCTGCCACAAAAACAAAGACCACTGTTCAGCTAGGGGCAGCCTCACCCCACTTGTGTGTATTTCCTGACTATGGCACAAGGTCATGTGAACCAGTCATAGTGGCACAGGCCTTTAATCCCAGCACTCAGAAGACTGAGACAGATCGAGTACAAGGCCAGTCCTGTCTACAGAGCAAGTTCCAGGAAAGCCAGGGCTACACAGAGAAACCCTGTCTAGAAAAACAAGAACAAAAGAGGCCATGTGGAGTGACTGTACTTACGTACTGTACTTATGTAGGTTTACATAAGGACACACTACGAGGTTCACACAGAGATGAAATCACCTAGCCATGAATTTCCAAGAGCTAGTCCTATTATTAAGCAGTGTGTGGTCTAATTAGCCAAAGGAGAAGCCAGATGAAGACAGAGACATGATGAGCCTCGGTGGTAATTCATGGTAACAGATGAACTTGGAGAAAATGTTTCCCCATTCCTAGGAATGCCAGGCAGTGTAGGTCATCATAAAATGGACTGAGAAAGCAATGGGAGACGATAGAGGTGACAAGGGACAATAAGCTTGTGCACAGTCTCAGGGAGTCCAGCCCTGGGAGAGGTTTGAGCATGTTTAGATGCTTGAGAGGAAGCAGGTACAGATGAGAATCCTTTATCCAAAACACCGCTGGTCCTACACACCTCAGATAAGTTCTAAACCTGTAAAATTACAGGGTTTGGGAAGTGATGAGGTCATGAGAGCTCTGCTCTCATGAACAGGACATAGCTTTTAGGAAAGGAGCCTGGTGGAATGTTTTTCCATTGCACTCAGTGAGGCCACAGCTAAATAATGTCTTTGAACCCAGGACTTGGTCCTCACCAGACATCAAATCTGTTAACGCCTTGATCTTGAATCCATCAGACTCTAAAACTAAAGTACATTTCTGTTATTTATAAGTAACCTACTCTAAGGCATTTTGTTATGGCAGCCCAAACATTAAGACCTTTTTAGTTTTTTATTATATGTATGAATATGTGTATGTATGTAGTAAGCATGTGGAAGTCAGAAGACAAACTTTCAAGAATCATTTCTCTCTCTCCACACCCCCTTTGCGCACACACACACACCACATATTACAATGCCAGGAGGTATAGAGGCTCATGCTTATAATCCCAACACTGGAGAGGCTGAGGCAGGAGATTGCAAGTTAAAGGTGAGCCTGAGATGCACAGCAAAACTCTGTCTCTAAAACAAAAACAAACAAACCCAAGTTCTCAAACATTCTTCAACTGAGCTGTGTACTCCTTGCCCCTCCTGACTAATTATTTTTTAATTAAATAACTTAAAATATAGTCTTCACAACATAATTCTATGAACTTCTTCATGGCCTAATTCAGATATTTCTTGTGTTTACAGTCTCTCATAGTAGATTCTGAGTGGCTGTGTTTTGTTTTCTTCTGAGAGAGGGTCTCACCTGGCTAGATGCTATTTTTACATTTCATTTGTGAACTCATCTTCATTTTCCTAAGAAAATACGACCCATTTTAACTCATGGATGTTTTATGTTTACTTCTTCTGAGATCCTAGGAGTAATAACATCCTTTAATATTACTCGTAATGCTGGGTTTCTCAGTGTGGGGGTTTCTGGGCCACCCACACATTGTGATTTAAGTTCCAAATCTGAGCAAACTGAAGTCTGTGCTTATAAATTTCTTGTGGGATTTTTCCTCCAAGTGTGGTCTGAGTGAGAACAGCCCCCATAGGCTGACATATTTGAAAGTTTGGTTCCCAGTTGGTGGAACTGTTTGGGAAGGATTAGGAGATGTGACCTTGTTGGGGGAGGTATGTCACTGGGGGTGAGCACTGAAGTTTCAAAAGCCCACACCAAGTCTAGTCTCTCTCTCTCTCTCTCTCTCTCTCTCTCTCTCTCTCTCTCTCTCCATCTATGGATCTATCTCTGACTGATGCCTAGAACTCTCAAGTGTTGGGAGTATAGATATGTATCCTGGTGTGGAACAAGCTTATGATTCAACCCTACAACAACAACAACAAAAGTTCTGCTGCACATAGACACACATGCATCTCTGCACACACGTGCACACAACAGAGACGTGGGGAGAGGGGACAGAGACCAAACAAATCCATTTATAATGTAAAACTCGATCCCCATAGCTAGGTCTCTATGAGCCATCTTCTGTCTCACTTGTACATGACCTACTCACATATCATCATCATGTGATACTGGATCCAGTTCTTCATCATCCACTACGATGCCAGAGGCTATGTCTGCTTCTCCCTGGTCTTCTTTAGGAAGCTGTGGTTTTACTATCGCTACCGAAAGAAATGAAAAAACTGATCTATGTGCAATGTATATCCACAATGTTACAGCAAATGCCATTCGTGATGTCACAACACGGTACTGTCAGGGACGGCAACAGTTGTATGTTGTGTTCAGATGTGACATGTCCCCCTACAGGCTCATGTGTTTGAACGCTTGGGCCACAGCTGGTGGTGCCATGTTGGGAGGTTGTAGAACCATGGGGAGGTGGTTCCTAGATGGAGCGTGTATGTTGCTGAGCAAAGAGCCTTGAGGTTTGTAGTCCAGCCCTGCTTCCTGTCCCATCTCTGCTTCCTGGTGCACTGAGTTGTGTGCAAGCAGCTGCCACGTGCCCCTGCCACCACAGAGACATCTTCTGCCATGCCTTCCTGACTGTGATGGACAGTGGCTCCTTAGATCATGAGCCAGAAGAGCTCCTTTGTCCCTTCAGTTGCTCGTTGTTGAGTATTTAGTATCAGTGACGAGAAAAGGGATTAATGCTGGACTAAAAGTAGTAGGCAACACAAGAAGATATGAAAAAAGAAGTGTCACAGGAAAGATCAGGCAAGAAGAGACAAAAATGACCCCATTTGGAGCTTACACAAAAATTTTAAGAAAAGCATGAGTATCAAAACGCAAGCTTTGTCAAAACTTAACCATCTTTGTTCTTAATTTCTGTAAACCCAGTGTGTTTATGTGCTTTGTGCACAAAGTGATGTGGCCTGAAGCGCAAACTAGAAGTACAAACACTCCTTCATATTGGCATGTGTCTTTATATTCTTGTTATCTCAAATATTCTTGCCCTGGGCATGGTGACATCTGCCACGAATCACAGCACTTGGGAAGCAGAGACAGGAGGACAAATGAATTTGAAGCCAGCCTGGGCTATACAGAATCTCTTCTGGTGTCTTAGTAACTTTTATATTGCTGTGACAAAACCTTAAGGTCATTTGCCTGCTTGGATGTGGTATGGCCCCCTCCTTGAATTACAATGACCCTTTAACACATTCCTGGCCTCTGTTAAGTATTCAAATGAGACAGTCATATCTGGAGATTCATAGCTAATACTCAAACCTGAGAAACCTAGATGTTCGTCTCTTTGTGTCTAGGTTTTCTCAATCAGGATGATTGTTTCCAGTTTCATCCACTTAGCTGAAAATTTCATAGTTTTGTTTTCCTTTTTACATTTTTATATTAGATTTATTTATTTTGTGTGTATGGATGTTTTGTGTGTGTGTGTGCATTCACACAATGTGCATGCCCAGTGCCCATAAAAGTCCGAACAGGGCATTGGGTCCCCTGGGACTGGAGACAATGGATGGTTGAGAGTCACTATGTGGTTGTTGGGCGCTGAACCTAGGTCCTCCGCAACAGCAAGTGCTCTTAACTGCTGAGCCCTCTCTCCAGCCTCAGTTTCATTTTTCTCAACAGCTGAGTAATACCCCATTGTGTGACATGCACCACGTTTTCAGCAGATGGGCATCTCGGCTGTTCACATTTCCGGGAAGAGTTTTAGTTACTGCTTCTGTCCTGTGGCCTGTTATAAGTTAGTTTACATTGTTCACTTCAGTTTGATTTCATTCCAGTCAGCATATTAAGAAATTCATCTATTTCTTTTAGGTTTGCCAGTTTGGTGGAACATAGATTTTTATACTATGTCATTGTGAGTCTATGGATTTCCTCAGTGTCAGTTATAATGTCTCTTACATTGTTGCTTTTATTAACTTAGGGCTTCTCTCTCTTTCTTTTGGCTAATTCAGGTAAAGATTTGTCAATCTTGATAATCTTTCCAAAGCACCACTCTTTTTTTTTTTTTTTTTGAGACAGGTTTCCACTGTGTAGCCATGGCTATCCTGTACTGGCTTTGTAAACCAGGCTGGCCTCAAACTTCAAACTCTTAAGAAATCTACCTGCCTCTGCCTCCTAAGTGCTGAGATTACAGGTGCACACCATTGTGGCCTGCTGTACCGACTCTTTTTTAAATTGATTTTGTATATACTTTGTTGTTCTGTTTACTAATTTCAACCCTGACTTTCCTCTTTCCATCTACTCTTTCTTAGTGTTGTTTTTGCTCTTATTTTTCTAAGACCCTCAGACTTGTTCTCAATTCTCTCTCCAAGCCAAAGGTATGTTTCATACCTCTCTGCATTTGTAAAGCAGTGACATAATTCCTTGGAGACAGCAGTAACTTTGTTGAAAATAAACTACATACCAGGTTCTTCTTTACTGGCAGACAATGAGCTACTGCAGGCACTTTCTGCTGCCAAAGCACACAGGGTCCCTGGCACATCCCAC
This sequence comes from Psammomys obesus, assembly GCF_907164565.1. Classification (NCBI taxonomy): domain Eukaryota; kingdom Metazoa; phylum Chordata; class Mammalia; order Rodentia; family Muridae; genus Psammomys; species Psammomys obesus. The sequence goes on along the minus strand of NW_026596143.1, from coordinate 14,027,307 downwards.
CACCATGGCTTCCCGTTTTCTGGACTGCATTCCATCACAATCACTTGACCATCTGAAAAAGGTGGCTACATTAGCAAAAGTAAAGATGCTTCTTTGTCTCAGTTTTTATAACACCACACACACAGAAGGTCAGAATCATGGACGTAACCACTTTCCTCATTTTGTTCATATAGAAACATATATATATATACTCTACTGCCTTTTATTGCACGTTAATGAGAAGAGAGTCATATTTGCTGTGTAAACTGTGATGAATTTCCGTGTCTTACTCTGTAAGTCAAGTGTGCCCTCAGATGTCCTACAGAGTTATAAGTCAGCTCCTACCCTAACAGTGATACACACTCATCCCTTGGCATCCAGGGGAGAGCTGTTACAGGACACCCAGTGACATAGGGACCTGTCCATGTGGGCTGGAGAGATGGCTCAGCAGCTGAAAGCACTTGCTGCTCTTGCAAAGGATCCAAGTTCAGTTCCCACACGGTGGTTTTCAAGTACTTGTAAACCCAGCTTCAGGGAAATTCTAGGCCTATGGCCTCCACAGGCACTGCTTGAGTGTGTATTCATCCACACACAAATTCAAGTGTACATAACTAAAAATGGTAAAATTCTGAGTACTGCTAAGTCATTTGTATGAAATATGCACTATTTGCATAAAACCTATGCACATCTCCCACGTACTTTTCATTGGGGTGGAGATGAAACTGTGTCTCACGTAGCTCATGCTGGCTTTGACCTGTCTAGGTAGCTGAGGATGGTCTTGAACTCCTGATCTTCCTGGTCTCCATCTCTACCTTCCAAATGTTGGTATTACTGCATGTGCCACTGTGTCTAGTTTATATTATACTTAATTTGTAAGATTTATTTAATTTTTAGTAATTATGTGTGTTTGTATGTGTGTGTGTGTGTAAGAGAGAGAGCGTGAGATAGAGTGGGTGTGTGTATGTAGTTACTTGAAGAGGCCAGAAGAAGTTGTTGAGTTTCCTATAAATAGAGGTCTATGGGATTATGAGCCACCATATCTGGGTGCTGGGAACTGAATTGAGGCCTCTACAACAAGAGCAGTACATACTCTTAACTGCTGAGCCATCTCTCCAGCCTATTCCATAAGTTTCCCATCAACACTACATGACATATGCAGCCCAGCGTGACGCAAATGGCACATATCTCACTGTTAAACTGTGCTGCTTACAGAATGACAAGAAAACGTTTGTATGTGTTCAGCATAGACGAAAGCTTTTTTCTGAATATTTTCCACTCATGATGAATTGAATCCAAGGACATGGCTGGCTGTCCACTCAACTTACAGCACAGTTTTAAATTTTAACCCTTTCTTGGGGGCTGAGTGCTGAAGACAAGGGGAGTAAAAGGGCTTGAGAAATGACTCAGTGGGTAAAAACTGCTTGTTGCATACGAGTGATCATCTGGGTTTGCTGGGGCTTGAACCCAGGACCTTGCACATGCTAGGTAAGCCCTTGACAGCAATGCTGCTTACCTATCCTTAAGACTAATTTTATTGGTGAGGAGGGAAACCACCAATGAAATTACAAGGCCATAATTAAGCTGATGTCGGGAACTAAGTCCAGTGGATGCCCCTCCTGTTCCCCATCTCTCACTTAAGGAAAGATGGCAGCTGTAATTTTCTTCCTTCACTCTTGTATGACCAGAGTTATCACCTATTAAGATAACTAGCAGACAAGTCTCAACAATGCTCATGATGCCAAAACAATGTCTTTGTAAAATGATTGGAGACTGAAAAGTGGCAACTGTTCCAATAGAGTGTGTGCTGGCCACATAGCCATTCCACGCCCTGGTCTTCACTTGCTGCTGGTGGACAATGGACCAAAGACTCACCATCAGGCATGGTGGGGCAGGTGGAGGTGACATCTGCTGTTGCCATTATCTGCAGCAGAGTCTGAGGTGCTCTGGCGTCCCACTGCCTCCTGTTCTCCACGGCAACGATATCCTGAAACAAGCCCTCTAGGCGTAAGAAAAGAACCCATTAGTTCTATAGCAGCCAGAGCACAACAACAGCACTGAACAGTTCTTAGCGACTGTCCCAGTTTGCTTTCTATTCCTGTAACAAACACCATGGCCAAAAGGAACTTTTGGAGGAAAGGGTCTATTTCATCTTACAGTACACAGTTCTTTGGGAAGGAAGTCAGGGCAGGCACTCCAGGCAGGAACTGAAGCAGAGGCTGTGGAAGAGTGCTGCTTACTGGCTGGCTCTCAGGCTCACATTGAGCTACCGCCCGTAATGAATGGGGCCCTCCCACATCAATCAAGAAAATGCCACACCGACCTGCATACAGGCCAACCTGACAGAGGCCACTACTTTATTGAAACTCCCTCTCCCCCAGATGACTGCAGTTTGTGTCATGTTGGTAGAAGACCAGCTAGCACAGGGACCCAAGAGCAGGATGTCTAAGCCACAGGAACCACTTGGGCTTCTAACAGATCCAACATGGAAGGATGAAACTGCAGAGAGCTTTAACTAACTGCTCTCTCTCTCTCCTCCCAACATGCCCCCTTTTGTTGTCCCAGACTGGCTTGGACCCCATGGCAAGCTTATCTTGCTGCCATGTGCTAGAACAGCAAGCAAGAGCCACCATGCGCAGAGCCTAAGAGCTGGGATGATAGGTATGCATTACCACACCAGGCCATGTCAGCGTCTTTCTTTAATCACTTTCAAATTACAATCACTGCACTTGGAGCTCATAGATTTTATTAGGCGGGCTGGCCAACAGCTTTCAGGCATCCTCTTGTCTCTACACACATACTGGCACCGGGGTTACAGGCCAGGTTGCCAGGCCTGGCATTTTATGTAGGTGCTGGGCATCTCAAGACTCTGGTCTTTATGTTTGGGCAGCAGGCACTCTATAGCCTGAGCCATTGTCCCAAGGACCTAGTGCCCTTTGATCGAAAACCATTACCTGCACAGGAAAGCTCAGGCTTCATGAGCACTCCAAGCCCTGAAGGAATGGGGATGTCCCCATCTTCCCAGCCAGGTCTTATCCCAGCTTCGAAGAGCATACTGGGCTCAGAACATGCCCCTGCTTTTCTTTAATCATGATATGTCAGGGCTGTGATCAGGTTTCTTTTGCCTTTGCACTCTCTACCACTGGCCATGCATGGGTGACACACAAGTAAGATGCTCAGTGAATCTTGTAGCAACATTTCCAGGTGAAAATCAAGCAGAATAGTATAGAAAGGGGAAACTGAGGCAAGCCACGTATGCAAATGTTTGCACGGCTAACTGGGGAGGCAAGTATTCTTGCAGTGGTGTGGATCTCATTAGAGACCAAAGGTGAGAAGGGTGAGTCATCACAGGATCATACAGGGCTCAAAGTGAAGCTATGAGGAACGGACTTTAACCCACCAGAATTATCAAAAGATACAAGCAGAGTAACAGTGTAGCACCACTAGCCATGCAAGCAATTACAGAGAATAAAGCATATTAATTACATGGTAGTGTTCAATTCTAGTGTATAATTCTAGTTCAAAGTCAGCTGCTATATAATGAGACCATCTCAAACAAGCAAACAAAACTAACAAGAAAAGCTTGTCTGGTGGCACAGGCAGGATTTGCCTGGGCTGTCTGTAGAGCAAGTTCAAGTTCAGCTCAGACAATGAAGTGAGATCTTGCCTTAAAATAAAAAACATAAAAAGAGAAGTTACTTGGTATGATCAAACAAACCAACCTGCTATTTTCAGTCCTTTAGTACTAAAAAAAAAAAAAAAAAAAAAAAAGGTCCTGGTGGTTCAGACTGCTTACAGTCCCTTCACAGACAAGAGTTCAGTTGCCAGCACCCACATCAGGCAGCTCACAGCCTCCTGCAACTGCTGTGGAACTGGAACTGCCACCTATGACCTCCACCAGCGCCTTCCTTCGTGTGAGCAGTGAAGACAAACCCGTGCAGACACACACTTAGAAAAGCCAATCAGTCTTCTCTTTAATCAAGAGAAGAGCATTTATTAAGCACCTATCATTTAGGCAGATACTTTGTGCATATCATCCATCCCTCCTGGTGGCTACAGCAACCCCGTGTGCCTATTGCTGCTACTATTCCCCGTGCCTCAGAGAGGTCAAGGAGCTTCAGAATATGAAAGAAACTTTCAAAAACATGTTCCACAACCAGAAACCCCAGTGCCAGCTGGGATTTAAACTGCCGCTGGCTCCAGATCCCTGAGTTTTTTCATGGTTTCCTATGTCAACGCAGGGCTCAAGGGCGACAGAGCCCTACCTGGCGGAAGGCACGGAGGCAAAGGGAAAGTTCAGAGGCGTCTCTGAGGAGAAGCTGCCTGGGTGTGGAGGAGGAACCATCACCCTGGCAATAGCCTTGACCTGAAGCAGAGGTCTCTGGGACGGAGGAGGACACATACTGAGGTTAAGGCACTGGTCACGCCTGCCCGCACACCTGTCCGCCAGGTGACGAGGCAGACCCCTACCTGTGGCACTCCTAGAGGTGCTGAAATTGACAGGGTAGACCTTCCCTGTGTGTGGAGCACGAGGGAACGCTGGATGAAGAATGGGGGCGGGAGGGCAAGGAAGCCACATCCCCAGAGTTGGGGATGGATCGTGAAAAGCCCCTTCTTCCTCCACGTCTTTCAAGCAACATGTACCTGCTTCTGGGCCACAGAGCTTATCAAAGGCTCTGTCTGTGTAATCTTCATGCTCCTTCCCACATCCATACTTCTGAAACTTCATGCCATCTTCAAAGCTTAACGTATCCTTTAGTGAATCCATTGCCTAAAGAAATTTCACAAGTTTTCAGGAAAAAGAAGCCATGTTGACAGTTTAGTGCATTAATTTTGTGTGTGTTCCCAAATTTAATTTTCAAGTTACATGATGAGTGTTTTATGTACGTGTGTGTATGCATATTATATGTTTTTGTGATACAATTCCATATAGTTTTAAGGGTGAAACTGTTTTGACTGAGACAGACACAGCAAGGTTTTCATTTCTTCTTGCAAATGGCGGCCAGCACTGATGACAGACAACTTCAGTTTTACCCAGGCGCTCTACTTCAGAATCACACTAGTCGGTTCAGGGGCTTCTTACCCAAGCCTTGCTTTCAGTATCCAACATAATATTCCTCTTCTACTTTTTTTAAAATGTATTTACTTTTGTTTTATGTACATAAGCACCTCGTCTACATGTATGTCTGTGTACCACTTATGTGTCTGGTGCCCAAGCAGAGAGTGATAAGTCCCTGGAAGTGGTATGACAGATGATCGTGGGATGCTATGTACGCTGGGAGTCTAATACTCCAGGTTCTCTGGAAGAACAACCATTGTTCTTAACCACCGGCCCACCTCTCCAGCTTCCTTCTTTTTTCTTCTTAAGCTGGGGCCTCACTGTTGTTCACAGTGTTCTAGAACCCCTGGACTCCCACAATCACCCTGCTCAGCCTTCCCAGTAGCTGACACCATAGGCACCAATCACACCCAATTTTACAGGTGCTCCTCATACTCCACCACCAATACTAAAATGGTCACTTTGGTTTCAAGCATAAAAAGCATAGACTAAGAAAGAAGGAACACACCGGCAGCTAAAGTTGTCTGGCGTCTCTTTTCTCAAGCCAGCACCTCACATCATGGAAGCCATGGGATGTGCCCCTCCTCAGACCTATTCTGCTCAGATCCCACCATTCTGGGACATCAGAGGCCAAATGGTTGAGTAAACATTAACTCCCACCATGGTAACTGGGTCACAGTGTAGCAAAATGTTTATAAAAATACAAACAATGACCTAAAAATTGGGAGACTGGACTCAGTGTTTGAATGTTAGCGTGTTCGGCCATCGACCTGCATTACCAGCACCAAAGGATGATAGAGAACATGAGAGAGCTCAGAGAATAGCTCAGTGGCAGAATATATATAAGAATATAAGAGCATATATGGTCTAACCTCTAGCAACACACACAATGAATGTCAGGCATGTCTATTCATATTTCACTTTTAATAATCTAAACGATGAGTTTAGAGGAGATATAATAGAAAAAAGAAATCGTTAATTGATTAACACTGATACTTGTCACGAGTTCTGATGAAAGGTGAAATTTTAAAAGGTGCTAAAATCAAGTAATAAAATGGGAATCTGGGTTTTTCTGCACATGAGATTTACCCATAGGCAGCTGAAAAGTTATTAGAGCTAATTGAGACCTAAAATAAACACATTCAGGTTGCTTGCTGGTTGCTGATTTTTTTTTAAGTCAGCATATTAACTGATGACATGTTTATTGTTGCTAGCAATAATAAAAAAAGGTAACGTTGTCGGGAAAATAACTCATTTAAGGATATCTTCATTACAGCCTGTGCTACAATTTCACGAACCTGAAGACAGACTCACTTTGTCATAGCTGATCGTGGCAGCATGTACCTAACGACATACCTTGTTTTCTTGAACGGTGTCTTCCTCAGAAATATCTAGGCTAATTTCAAACTTTATTCCTCTCTACAATAAGCAAGAAAAAAAATCTTAGCAGTTTAATAAAACCTTCAAATTATAACCCCAGAGGTCAATTCACGTTGACACCACATATGCTTAAGACCATTAGTGCAGCGCCAGACAGTAGAGCTTTTTATGAGATAGTGGGAGACCTTAACATGTCTCTGCTTTTGGATTTTACTCTTCTATGTTCTGAAGCCGTTTGTTTCCAGTCTCTCTCAATATTCTGAAAGCTTAGAGAAAAACATTGTTCTGTCACCTCGTATCAATTATATATTCACAATGTCTAAATTTACATGGCCGTGTATTTCTGTAATGATTTCTACAAGGAATTTGATGATTCATTTTAGAATAAAAACATTTACTTTTGCCAAGAAAAGCTTAATTCACTAAAAAGTTAGGTACGGCGCCCATCAAGTTGAAAGAGTCATGTATTTAACACTGTTAACATTAACTTTTTAATGAGCAAAAATTCTACAATGTGACAAAATGCTCATTGCTCCCATGCAGTTTAGCCCAATTTAATTAAAGAATATGATTTTCTTTTGCAGTACCGGGGATAAAACCAGGGATTCCTATATGTTAGGTGAGGGCTTTACCATCAAGCCACATCTCAGCCTCAGAGAGTAATTTTGACAACAGGGTGTGTTTATGTGTGTGTGTCAAGGTAGGTCCTGGTGGAAGCCTAGAGGTTGGTCACCACCTAGAGGGGTGACCAGACTAGACTGTGGCCCTGGACCAGGACTAGAACTGGTGGGTTATGGAGGGTGTGTGGAGGGGAGGGGGTCAGGCTAGGCCTAGGGAAGGTGACAGATCTGGCTGGTTGGGGAATTAGAGTACTACAAATTCTTACTGAGCCATCCTGCCTTCTGGGATCCACAGCCCTACACGATGAAGAACACAATAGATGTTGCCAAAAAGGACCCACTGGCATAAAGCTTACACTGTCCTGGGAGTAGGCTAGGTAACACATAAGTTTACAAATTTATGACATGATTTCAAGCAAGCCTTACATGAATAGAGAACATAAAATAGAAGAACTGGCAAGATGGCTCAACAAGTAAAAGCCCTTGCCTTGAAAATTTGGTGACCTAGGACCCGCAGAAGGAAATAATCAACTCCCAAAAGGTGTCCTCTGACCTCCACATATGTCCTCTAGATCATGCACACCTGTATGAATGTATTTGATTTTGAGGTTGGACATTGGGCCTTAACATATGAAGATCCAAGAAAAACCTTTTCTATGCAGTGGGACCAGCAGGGCAAAGTGCCCACTGGGATGGCCGTGTAATCCTCAGGTCTTAAACTGAGTTTGTCCAGGATGGAACTGTGCATTGTTCCTATCCCTCACCAAAACTGGCTTTCCAGACTTTAGCTCCCAGTCGAGAGAAAGAGAATCCCAGGGGCCGTATTTCCTCATCTACCTAAAACAGCCACAGCCACATTCAGCGTGACACATGAACAGGAACCAGTGAGATGAATCCAGGAACTAGCCTTGCCTATGCTCCTGGCGGCTTGCTGGGCTGGGAGACTGCTGTGTTGACAAGGCAAGGCTGAGAACACGGGGTTACCAAGGTTGCTAGAGTTTGAAGGATCGAGTCCCAGTGAGGAGACAGCTGATACAAGCGCTCATACGAGGCTCGTGGGAACATAACGCCCACTCCGCTAACAAATGTAGCAGTTTCTTCAAAAATTAAATATGGCTGGGACTTGATTTTTCGGGATGGGAGATGGCTCAGCATGTAAAATCATTTGCTGCCTAAGCAAGAGGCTCCGCACTGCAACTCCCTGTACTCATGTAAAAGTCTGGGCGTGGCTAGGTGTGCCTGTAACTGCAACACTGGGAAACAAGCTTAGCATAACCAATCAGCTTCAGGGTTAGTTGTGGACACTGTGGACCCCAGTAAGGAAAAAGGGAGACAGTACCCTGACACACATGAGGACCACACTTGCCTGTGATGGCCCCAGCCGTTTGCAGGCTGGAAACCATCTAAATAGCCATCTATTGTTGAGTTGACGATGAATCCTGAAATATTTATACAGTGGAATATCCTCCACAGTGACGAGGGGTGATAAACTATCTGAGCAGCACAGGTGAAATGCAACGCTTCTTCCGGCTGCATGGAAGAAGCCCGCTGAAAGGATGATGGCACTTACATGATGTGCTCACAGCTACAAAATGCAAAGTAACCCACTGTGACAGAAAGGTCATGAGCGATTGCCTAGGGATGGTGTGTAGTGGGGGGTGACTGGGAGAAACAGGAGACAGGAATTGACCACAGAGCATGTGAGCTTTTGAAAAGTTCCCCACATGACTGAGTGGCTCAGCCGGAGCTCACAAACCTCTGGCCATAGCCATCTCTACCTGCATGCAGGCTTCTTCCTCCGGTGCATCAGGGTGGCAGGGCATGTCGCTCCTCTTCACCAAATAGGTTTTCTGACTGAGGTCTGCATGTTCCTTTAACACAGATCACATACAGTGAGGTTGGCTGCTTACCATCTGCCCCTCTCTGACAGCATGAACTGCTGGTCACAGACACCTCAAAGCTTCTTCATTCCTCCCTTGCCTTGAAATTGACTGAGTTTTCACCAAATGCTTCTTTCACAGACTCTCTAGAAACACCTGCTCCCCATTCCTGGCTAGCACAGATCCTGAGTTTGGTCCCCGGGACACAAAAATAAAAGAAAGGCAGAGAGAAAGGAAGGAAGAAGAAAAAGCTGCGTTCAGCTTTTCTGGACGCAGGCTTTCCACAGACCACCACATAAAGCTGATGGTGGCTCAAGGTGCTCCAGTACGAATGGAGCTTTGCTCTGGAGAGACCCAATCCTGACATCCAGCACAGGCTCATTTAGAGCAGGCCGCTTAGCACAGATCTTCTAAAGAGAAGGCGGTCTGCGGCAGGTCTAGAAACTTGAGAGATAGAAGGATGTTTCCAGTGTGGTACTATTATGGGTTTTCCAAGAATGAAAGAAGTACATCCTGAGAAATGTACGTACCACAGCATGTAGCTATGAAGACTAAGACAATATAGTCCTGTGAGTCCACCATTTTATATGTGGTTTGTCTCTAATGGAAATGTTCTTGGAGGAGGAAAAAAGACAAATATACGCACTTTGCCTCATATGTAGCTAGAAATTTATAGCAGGAGAGAGACCATCTAGGGCAGAAAAGGGCCACAAGCAAACCCATCATGTCCTGTGGTAACTTAAAAACCATTACTAATTTAATATCATCCAAAAAAGGAAAGTGATGCTGTTCCTGTTGGAGACTGTGTGCAAATGTGCATGTGTCTCTGTGTGTTTGTGTGTGCATGTGTACATACATGTGTGTGTGAACACACGCATGTGTGTGTACATGTGTATATGGGGGGTATGCGGAAGTGCATATGCCTGTGTGTCCATGTCCGTGTCCATGTGTGTGTCTGTGTGTGTGTGTGTTGTATTGCACACTGGGCCTTGGGTATGCTAAGCACAAACTCCTATTATCAAGATCATTGCTTTTAACATCTAGTCATTTTGTCAACTCTAAACTGATAGAACAAGGTTGGCTGTAGTAAGGTGAATTTACCTTCAGCTCTCTCCCCATCTTCTTTTTAATTTCCTTCATGTCGCTGTGGTACTGTTGGCGAATTTCCTCGAGCTGTTTCCAATATTCCTGGAAAGCAGAGCCAATTTAAAACTTCAAAATAACTTCCGCATAGCCCACAGTTTTGGAAACATAAGTAAGCATTTCAAAATAGGCAGCTTCTAAGTGTACCAATGTGCTCATGTTGGCTGTGGTAGTTCATACCAGTGTGGCACCCCGGGAAGGACTCACCGGTATGGAGCAGAGATCTTTGTTTATTACAATCCCGAATCATATGCACCTACCTGCATGTTCCATTTTTGCATTAGTTTAATGTGTTGCCCCTCAAAAGATATGTCAAAGCTGGGGCTCACACCTTTGGTCTTAACTACATGGAAGAGTAAAACGGGGAAATCACTTGCGTTCAAGACTATTCTGGGTAACACGTAGACTCTCACTCATCATCTTCTTCCTCCTCCTCCTCCTCATCATCATCACCACCATTGCCACTCTACCCTGAACTCTAACCACACAGGGCCCCAGGATGACTTTATTTGGTCATAGGGTCTTTGCAAATGTATTTAGCTAAAATGAAGTCATCCTGGAGTACAGTGAGCCCTCAATCAATCTGAGTAGACTCCTTTGGAGAAAATGAGCACAGTCCACTCCCATCCATGGGGGACTTGGCTGCTTGGTATGGACCCAGGGTCCATCTACTTCTTGGAAACAGCTTTCAGCCTTCCTTCTACCATCTCCAGTCCTTTGTGGCCCTGCCTCCTCACAGACCCTCTCCCCACCAGAAACTTTATCCTCTCTCTATGCTCTATCATAGTCTCTCCAGACTCACCCTGAGTCCTGCAGCCGCTGCCCACAGAAGCCCCTCCCCTCAGAGCATCTCCACCCACCTGGAACTCAGCCTCTTGGTGTAAACCCAGGATTCTTCCCTTGCTCTCTCCAACAGCTTCTCTCAATCTTTTCTTCTAACCCATCTCTGCTCCTTTGTGGCTCCCTACTGACATGCAGAACGATCCTCTCCCAGAGACCCCCACGGCCGGCTGCCATGCTTGCCTAGGACTTAGACTGGAAAACAGTAACCAAGGAACTGAGCACCTACCCAATCAAGACCAGAGCAGAAATCCACACCAAAAAGCACCTCAAACATCATAACTCCAGACGCCTCGATCCCAGCACAGACATGCACACATGAACAACCAACACAACATGCCAGGTCGAGAAGCCAGCAGCCCTACTGTGTGCAGGCTTCTAGGCTCGGGTGCATGACTGCCCTCGCTGGTGCTCACGTCAGCCTCCAAAATTAGGATGCGCTATTACTGCTGTTTTAAGTTTGTATCTCATTACAGCAGTCCTAGAAGAATTCATAAAAATCGCCCTGAATTAGTGATAGACAGTCACTTTATCAAACGCTTGTGAGCTCAGCTCTGTGTCCATAGGGATGCGGAGCAGTGATGGCATGGGGTGAGAAAGGCTGCCCCGTGGAGGACCACGACATATGCACAGTGGCAGAGAAAACTGGACATTTGAAAACCTGGTCCTTCATTTTGTTCTTCCTACACCGCAGCTCCTGGAAGTTAGTCTCCTTTCCACGGATTTGTAGCTTTTCTCTGTCATCGGGATGTGGCTCAGCAGAAGATGGACGGAGACCCTGTTTATTGAATGAAAACATTTAAAAGGCATGCTTGAATATTCTGGCGTAACCTGGGCTATTTACTGGAGACAAGAAGTATATCATCAAGCAATCTGCGTGGGAGATTTTACGGTGAGTAGCAGAATTTCTTAATTGAAACACTAAAGATTAAAACAGCATTTTAAAATGGAACCACTGGTGTTGTCCATAAGCAACGGTTATTCTCTGCTACCATCTGTGTCCATTTGCTGGGCTGACCAGTTGTAGCTGTAGCTTAAGTTCTGCTGAGGTTTATCATCCCCAGGGTGTGATAGAGAGACTAAGAACTGTAGCCCCCACCCAGAAGGCTGAGGCAGGAGGATCAGGAAGAGCTTGAGGTCAGCTTGCTATAAACATAAAGAGTTCCAGGCCAGTCCGGAGCTAAAAAGTGACATTCTGTCTATAAATAAAAAGTAAAGAAAATGGTGGATGGCCTTGAATTTATAGCAGAATGAATTTGGACCCATAAACGTTTGAGAATAGAGAATCTATTAGCGAACTCCTGAGCACTCCTGTAGCTGGAGTCTTACTCACCAATTGTCTTTCCACTTTTAACTTATATTGCTGAGCTTCAAATTTCCCCTGAAGGAACGCAGCAGACCTGAGAAAACAGGATAATCCACTTAAACATAATCCCCCCTCCCACTCTCTCCTTTCTATCATCTTTCTTTCTTTCTTTCTTTCTCTCCTTCATTCTTTTTTTCCTTCCTTCTTTCTTTCTTCCTTCCTTCCTTCCTTCCTTCCTTCCTTCCTTCCTTCCTCTTCTCCTCTTCCTTCTTTTTATGGCCCTGGGGATTAGCACATTCTCTACTGCTCAGCTCCAATATTCCCAGCCCTTGAGTAAACATTTTCACTAGTCATTTCAGGCACCAGTTTGATTGGGTGGATTGTCACCTTAGTCATACAATTCATACTTCATCTGTAGTTTGAGGTTCAAAGTTAACAGAATGCAACTTCAAGAAAGAAAAGAGCCAGGCCCTGACACTAATAATGATACTCTGCTATGCTTGCAGACAGGAGCCTAACTTGACCGTCATCTGGGAGGCTCCAGCCAGCAGTGGATGGAGACAGATGCTGGGACTTGCAGACAAGCATGAGGTAGAGCTCCGGGGGTCCTGTGGAAGTGTTGGGGGAAGGATGGAAGAACCTGGAGGGGACAGGAACCTCACAAGAAGACCTACAGAGATGAATGCCCGAGTCCCATGGGGGCTAACAGAGCCTGAGACATCAACTAAGGAGCATGCATGGTCTGGACCTAGCCCCCTACATATAGGCGGCTGATGGGCTGCTTGGTCTTCAAATGCGGAGCCTGGCGAGTGGAGGGGGTGGGGGCTTTTTCTAACCTGGACTCTGCCTGCTTTCGGATCACTTCCCCCTGGCAGGGCTGCCTTGCCTGGCCTCAGGGGATGAAGATATGCTCAGTCCTGATGTGACTTGATGCACTGGGGAGGGTTGATCCAGGGGAGGAGGGTCCTCTTTTCTGGGGAGTAAGGAGAAGGGAAGGGGGAAGGAGGGAAAAGGGAAGCTGGGAGGAGAGGTGGAGGCGATATGCTTGGAATGTAAAGTAAATAAACTGAAATAAAGATTTTTTTTTTAAATTTAGTCTTAATGGCTAGTCCTTTTTTTTTTTTTTTTTAAATTTCAGAATAAACTTCACTCCATGAGTGTACAATAACTCAGGGTCGATCTCTGACTATTGTCCCGCTCTGTCCTTTCCTGGCACTCTCATCCCTTCTTCACACCAGCGAAAAGCAAGCTCTGATTTAGCCACTTGGAGCATCTCTACCAGCATGTCACGTTCTAACGAGAAGAAAGGAGCTGAGTTCCCCAGTCACTTCTGAGCTAGAACCCCCATCTGTCCCCACGTGACCAGCTGGTTTCTAGCCCGCTGATACACCTGTATTTTCTAACTATCCACATTCATATCACCAAACTCATTGTGTGATACACATGTGACGAACGTTTTTTTTCTTTCTTTTTTACAGCACACAGTGTGCTGGCACTGAAGCAAAGCATCTCTCACACAGTGGAAACCCAGTCGCACTTAATGAATCAAATTACGATATGGGTGCTTCCCTTTCTGGTTCTTCTATGCTAAAGATTGAGCCAGGGCTTCTTCATGTTGTTCACCACTGAGCAACCCCAGCAACCCCAAGGAGTTTGACCACTTTTTTTTTTTTTTTTTTTTTTTTTTTTTTGGACAGAGTATGACAAACTAGCTTTGGGCTTCTCTTTTTGGGGGACAGACAGAGCTTAGGTAAGCCTATCACTTGTGAACCTTTTCCCCTCAGCTTCCCAAGTGCTGAGATCACACATGTGGTGATGCCCTGCTAAGAATTAAATTTCAGGTTTTAAAGCTACACTCCCAGCAACCCTCTGATGCTCTTTGGTTACACAGTTACATGATGATTCTTACCATGGACTGCCTCCCCAGCCAGCTGTGAGGCCAGCAGCAGCGTTCTGCATGTGAAAATGGGACTGAATTCTTCTGGAGTGGACCTAAATCAAATATATGTGTCAAGAACTTACCATCCAAAATCTCCACCAAAACCTAGAATCACCCCCAAACCTACCTCAGGAGATAAGTATCGGGCAACAAGAATTTCTAAAAAGGGCCTTTTCAAAAGGGAATTAATAGATGGTCGATCCCGAGGAGACACTTTAAAGAGCTGAGGTACCAAAGACTGTAGGTCAAGAGAGAAGTGGGGTGATATGGGAGCCACACGTGCTTGACAAATCTTCAGAACCAGATGGTGTAAGTTGTTACTCTCAAACTGAAAGGACAAGGTTAATGATAACACATCAGAGACAAGCTAAGTACTGGTAGTTAACATAATAAATACATCAGGAAAAAAAAGCTGCCTGACTATCATCTATCATCTATCTATCTATTATACTTATCAACTATCTATCTAGCTTTTGACCATCTAGCCATCATCTATGTATCTACATATCATCTATGCATCTATCATCTCTCTATGTATCTATCATCTATATATATATATATAAAATCAATCATCTATCTATGTATCATCTATCTATCATCTATCTGCCCACCTATCCTCTATCTACCCATCTTCTATCTGCCTGTCTGCCTGTGCTTGGCATTGGCACAGGGCCTTGCTCTTGCCAGGCAGATGCTCTACCCTTGAGCTACACCCACAGCCCATAAGCATTTCTAAGCTGCAGTAGGAAGCATTATGGTCTGCCCTGTCTTGTCATCACTATCAGTGATAAGCGGATGCTTCAGGCAGCTACTCTAAGAGATTCGGTGTTACTTAAAGCTACTTTTATACTTTTAATGTTTTCATTTTGGTTTTGGTTTTGGTCTTGAATCCAGGGCCCTTCATTTGCACAGTGTGTGTTCTATGAACTGGAAGGCACAGGAAGTTATAAACAGAAAAATAGGTATAATTTCACAGCCTAGGGGCATATTTTCTTATACTCTTTTCAAGAATGTTTATCTTACAGAGATATTCATGCTGATATGACATTTTACCTTTTGATTGTTCAAATACTGTAACATAAATATTTACTCATAAGCTCACCCACAATAAAGTCTTCTATTATATGAAAGTACCACTTACTTATTATTCATGATAATGTTGAATGCTATCGTGTGGCAGTGACATGCAGGTTTTGTTCAGATGGGAGCTAGGTGGACTTTGACATTAGCAACAGTGATAATGAAGAGAGCTGCATGGGCGAGAGTTGACAAGCCATAGAAAGTCCGGCCTACAGTATTGGCTTTGTCTGAAGTCTCTGGGACCCAACGTTTGCAGAGAAACTCCACTCATGCCTAAATGTTAAGAGTGGCTCTCTTTGTCTAAGACATTTGTGCAAATAATATGATTTACTTTGAACATGTGGTTTGCTCCCAGGAGCCTTAGAAGTTTTGCGAATGCAGACAGATGGTGCCTATGTGGCCAGCTTCCAGTAAATCATGGAAATAAGCTACCTAATGAACTCACAAGACTTCACATCCATCACGACTTGTTGTTAGAAAAATCACCACATCCCATGTGACAATTGGAAGATCTTAGAAGTCTGTGCTTGATTTCCTACAGATGCTGCCCCCCCATACTCTTTGCTTTTGAAGAACATATGTGTAATGGAATTATGCTGCACATGCTATTCTCCGATGTGGACATTCTACTTTATAGTATTATACTTTCTCTCTGTATGTCTCTGTCTTTCTATCTCTCCATCTCTCTCTTATATACATACACATATAAATTTCAAACAATCTAATAGACTCAAACATTAATCCTTTTCTCTGAGAAGTTGTTTTCATATATATGCTTTCAATAATTGAAGGTTCACATGATGATCACCGTACTTACAGGATGCTTGAGTGTGCAGAGCTCATATAAGACACAGCCAAGAGACCAAATATCCCTGGAGAAGAAAAGGGGTTACATGGCCAGGAAAGGGCGACAATTATTGGTAGAAGTTTTCACCTCTTATATTGCTTTCTGTGGGTATAACTTCATTTTATTAGGTTGGTGTGGTTTTACAGGGGCTTTCGGATACATTGTCAATTCTAAGATAAAAAGCAAAGTAATCATTTCAAGTTTGTCAGGATCCTGTTGTCAGACAACAGGTAAATGAATATTACTACAGTATAATAGCTAAATATTTACTTCATGTGCACAAATGAAATGTGTGTATGATGGAATTGGGGGTACATTAGAGGAAAAAGGCAAGACTCCAGAATACATTTATATGACTCAGAGGATGGAAAACAGTTGATTTAAGAAGATAAATTCTACTCAAAAAACAGAACCTAGGTCCACTGAAGAGCAGCCAGAATTTTCTTAACCACTAAGCCACTGCTCCAGTCTGAGGCTTAAGAGCCTGGCTACATGTTGGGCTCTGTGACAGAGCCCAAAAGCACGCCTGGTTACCACCCCCGAACAAAAGCAGAAACTCGAAGCTGCCTCCTACTAACTTCTTCAAAGTCTCGGCTATTATTCTTGAAATCTCTCGGGGGTTGTCTAAGAAGCTCAAACAGCCAAATGAGCACTGGAATTTCCTAAACAAGTAAGATAATTAACTACTAAAGGCACTCCATCATGTCTCTAATTCAACTTCTCCCGTCTCTGCCAGGGAGCAATCATCAGGCCGTAAGCACGCAAGAGGAGGAAAGTTCTGGTGGACATTCTCTGCACACACTGTCAGCACATGCACTTGGTCCCCAGGGAAGGCTTTGCCGTGCCTCTCAACTTCACCCAAGGGAAAGGCCTTAGCAGGCCTCCATGGGCCTAAGACTCTGGAGCAGCAGTTCTCAACCTGTGGGTCACGACCCCTTTGACAAACATCTGTCTCCAAAATATATTTACATTTCGATTCATAACAGCAGCAAAGTTACAATTGTGAAGCAGCAATAAAAATAATTTTATGGTTGGGGGGGTCACCTCAACAGGGGGAACTGTGTTAAAGGGTCACAGCATTAGGAAAGCTGAGAGCCACTGCTCCAGGGTCCTCGACCTCATGTCAACACACACACTCACAGGGCTTTGTCCACTCTCAGCAGGAGACTGTTTCTCCCACTCGCAGCATTCCTTAGTTGCCTGTAGATTTTTTTGTATGTGTGTGTGTAGGGCTGGGGCCTCGTGAGCTTTCCTCCACCCTTGTTAAAATGTCTGTCAGTGTCATCCTTGTTCAGATCGTGTTTCAGCCATCACATTGGTGAGACTTCAATGACTGTAGCTTCTGACATTCCTAGAAGACACGATCTTAATGATGTGTCTCTGTCTGTGTGGGTAAGTGCAAGTGAGCACAAGTACCCACGGAGACCGCAGGTGTCGGATCCCCAGGAGCTGGAGTTACAGGTGGCTGTTAGCCACAGACACACGTGCTGCAAACCGAACTTGGGTCCTCTGCAAGAGCAGCATGCACTTAACCATGGAGCCATCTCTCTTGCCCCAGTGATGCTACCCTTTATCTTTTTGCATCTTTAAATAAAGAGAAATTGTTCTGTCTTAAATAACTCCAAAAGCTTCAGGAAACATTATTACTCATGGTTAGTCACTGGGATTCTTGTCTCACAGAAAAGGAAAATGCACAAATTTCAGCAAAGGAGAGACTGGAACGTCAGTCCCTGCCATTCAGTGTCTCCTACCAGATCTGACTGACACTCTCCAAGCAAGAGCCACTCACGTCTTGTTGTTGTATGGCCTGTTCTGGCAGATCTCTGGGGACAGGTAGTAAGGTGTCCCAGCACACGTCTGAGCAAGCTCCATGGAACTAGGAAGTTAGAGTAAACAAAAAAACATGTTTCATTAGTGAGAAAGTCTGAAGACATGATATTCTAAGGAAAATTGTAAACATGAACAAAAAAAATGTATTCATACACATATTGGAAGAAATCAAGACATTTCATATGAACAACAGACTAAGACAAAGGTTTTTAAATTTTTTTCAGTTTATTTACTTGACATCCCAAGGGTGCCCCCTCCCTCCTCTCCTCTTAGTCCCCCCATTCCCTTACTTCCCCCTTCCGCTCTTCCTTTCCCCCCAGAAAAAGGGAGCCTCCCCCACCATCAACCCTCCCCAGCATATCAAGTCACATCAGGACTAAGAATAACCTCATCCTCTGAGGCCAGGCAAGGCAGCCCTGCCAGGAGGAATGATCTAAAAGCAAGCAATAGAGTCCATATTGGAAACAGCCCCTCCTCCTTCCACTCACCAGGCACCCTCCATGGAGAGCAAGCCACCATTGGCCAGATATGTACAGGGGGCTTAGGTGCAGACCATGCATGTTCCTTAGTTGATGTATGAGTCTCTGTAAGCCCAGTTTTTAACCTTACAGTTCAACTTCTAACTGTGTGTGATAATGCACGCCTTTAATCCCAACACTTGGGAAGCAGAGGCAGACAGACCTCTGTGAGCTGGAAGGCCACACCTGTCTATACAATGAGTTCCAGGACAGCCAGGGATACATAGAGAGGTCCTTGTCTCAAAACACAAAACAAAACCAACCCCCAAATTTATATATATATATTAAACACACACATACATATATGAAGAGAGAGACAGAGACAGAGAGAGCAAAAAAAAAAAAAGCAGGCATGATGGCCCATGAGTTTATGCTTCTAGTACTGCAAAAGTGGAGGCATGAGGATAAGGAGTTCAAGGCTAGCCTCAGCTATGTAACAAGTTAAAGATAGCCTTGGTTACATGAGACCCTATCACACAAAAAAGTATACATAGGCTAGAACGGTGTTTAAGAGCACTTGTTTCTACAGAGGACCCAGGTTCAGTTCTCAGCACCTACATTATGGCTCACAGCCATCTCTAAGTTCAGTTCCAGATGATCTGACGCCCTCTTCCGATCTTTACAGGCACCAGACATGCATACGGTATAATACATGCATGTAAGCAAAATACTCACACAGATAAAATAATAAAAGAATCTAAAGTATGTTAAAAATATGTATGCATATACAAGTATGTCTATTTTTTAAATTTAAACACATTCTATAGCTAAGCATGTGAATGAGGGGTAGAGTGATCGCCCTGAATCATAGCACTGCAAAAGAATATCAGCAGTAGTAGTAGCAGCAGTAATTATTTAAGTCATATGTTATGACTTAAATTTTCCACAAGGAACATGATTATTATTAATAAATCTCTTAGATAAAGCAAGATTTCTGTCTTTTCCGCCATCAGTGTAATGCAGTTGTGTGTTCTAAAATTTGGAAAACACAAAAAGAAATTAGGTTGGGGTATAGCACAGCTGTAGACCCCTTGCCGACCATGTGAAACGCCCTGGCATTAAACCCCAACAGCCTTAAGAAAAAACATTAATAAATAAAAAATAAGTCACCCAGAGTCTGAGAATTCCCAAAAAACCTATTGTTAAACTCAGGTAATTTTCCTCCCACCTGTTTCCACACATTTTATAGAGCTGTCATCATGCTCTTTCTGTAACTTAGAATTCCATCTTACCTATGTCACATAGCGAAATATTTCCTTGTGATACCAAGAAGTCCACAAAACCAAGTGAGGTTTTTTTTTTTTCTGCACAGTATAATATAGACAGGGATGCAGTTTTGCTAAGCTTTAGAACATCCCCATTAGACTAAATATTTGATTAGTCACAATTTATCTTGAGAATATTTCTGGATTTTCCTTTCATTATTTGTTTGTGTGTACACACATATGTACTTGTGTGTTTGGAAGGGGCACAGAGGCCAGAAAGGAACACAAGATGCATAGGAGCTGGAGTCACAGGAGATTGTGAGATGCCAGAAGCAGGTGCTGGAAACCAAACTGAAGTTCTCTGCAAGAGGAACAAGTACTCTTAACCTCTGATTCACGTCTCAAATCCCATAGGGTCACAATTTTAGCAGCAGACAGTTAAGTCATTTAATACCTATTCATAGTCACCTAAGACTTTGGAGATAATGAAACTTTTACTATCTTAATATATAATGCCTCAAACTGAACACTTCATTGATTTTGAATAAAAATAAATACGGAACTTTACAAGTACTCACTTATTCATTGTTCTTGCTGTTCCAAAGTCCCCGAGCTTTGCAACCATTCCATTCTTGCTAAGAAAAATATTCTAAAGGTGAAGAAAAATCATATTCAAAAAAAGAATAAGACTCATGTGTCTTGGGTCACCTGTACAAGCTCTTACCTGAGATTTTATGTCCCTGTGTAATACCTTCCTGTCGTGAATATGCTTCAGCCCCAGAGAAATCTGTACAAACCAACACAGGATCTGCAGAGGAGAACAGAACAAATCTACTGGTCACTGACATAGCATCATGATGACACACACACACACAGAGAAAGAGAATAATAGAAATGAAGCTAGTGACAATATAACACATTATTTCCATTTTACAGCTCAGAATGGTGCTTCAGATATCACTGTTACCAAAGTGAAATATTTATGTAGAAAGAGGAGGATAAAATCCAGGAAGAGATGGGAGCCACTCATGGCTGGATCTCTCTCTCTCTCTCTCTCTCTCTCTCTCTCTCTCTCTCTCTCTCTCCAGGGTCTTATCTTGTAGTCCTGAATGGCCTGGAATTCCATGTGTAAAATCAGGTTGGCCACTAACTCACAGAAATCTACCTGCCTCTACCACTATGGCCAGCTGTAGGATTTTTGGTTGGTTGGTTTGGGTTTTAGTTTGGGGGGAGTTGTTTTCGATCTGTTTTTGTTTTTTTCTTGTTTAACACAGGGTTTCCAATACAAGCACAATGCATGTCTGCTGTCCCTGTGGTCCCTGCTCACACTAGCACCCCTAAGCTTTTCTTTCAAATGGATAGAAGGCACCTAGGACAGACAAAAGGAAAAAATAGAAAATAATAATAAACTCTACTGGGTTTATTATAAATTGTATAATCGTGTCTATTTATATGTCTAGTAGAAATTTACCAACTATTCAACTTTTAGAGGTCACGTTGGAGTTGGGGAGATAGCTGAGCTGGTAGAATTCTCCCTTCCATGCACCAGACCTTGTATTCTATCCTAGCACTGAAAAAACAAATGGAAGGAAAAAACAGCCCATTATTTTTTGTTTTGTTTTTCCTTTTTGTGGTTCTGAGGTTGTCAAGTTTATTTCTTAGTCGTATTTATTTATTTCTCTATTTGCCTGTTTGCTTACTCATTATTTATTTAGTTTTCTGAGACAGGGTCGTTTGATATAGCCATAGATGGCCTCATATTCACTATGTAGCACAGGTTGGCCCCAAACCTATGTTAGTCTCCCTGCCTCAGCCCCCCGATACTGGGGTTACAAGCCTATGCCACCATGTCCAGCTTTGTCATTTAAAGGCCTCTAAAATCCCACAGGTTCCTTATCTGCCAAATTACATAGTAAGAATAATATAAGATGGCTTATTTCCAGGTATTGGGATTCAGTTGACATCTTGGAATTTTCCCAATCATAGAAAATGTAATCAAAATTTCATTACAAAAAGCATTTCTAGAAAATAGAGCAAAATAATACCTAGATAAGAAAAGAGAAGTTTCTGTAAATATATATTTAATATATAATATGGGAATAGAAAGAATGCCAGAGTCAGGCAGATCTCTGAGTTCTAGGCCATCCTGGTCAACGAAGTGTGTTCCAGAACAGCCAGGGCTTCACAAAGAAACACCGTCTCAAAAAAACAAAAAAACAAACAAACAAACAAAAAAGAATTCTTGATTAAATGTATAGAAGTTAATCATTTATATATTCAAAAAATGCGACTTTCTCTCTAGGAAGATATCACACAGCTCTCTCAAATTGTATTACAGAATTACAGTAAGAAAAACAGAACAGTATCGCCATAAAAACAGACACTTTGATCAATGAAATAGAATTCAAGACTCAGACATAAGTCTACCTACCTATGAACACTTTACTTTTTATAAAGAAGCCAGAAGCACACACTGAAAAAAAAAAAAAAAAAAAGACAGATTCTTCAACAAATGATGCTGGTCAAGCTGTACGGCTAACAGTAGAAGAAAACACGTAGATCCATACTTATCACCCTGCGAGAACTCAAGTCCAAGACCTCATCATAGGGCCAGACACAATACATCTGACAGAAGGGACAGTGGGAAACAGTCTTGCACTTGTTGCCACAGGAAAGGACTTTTTCAACAGAACCCTCGTAGCACAGGCATTAAGATTAACAATTGAACAATAGAACCTCATGAAGCTGAAAAGCTTCCACATGGCAAAGGACCCTGTCATTTGTACAAAGTGGCAGCCTGCAGAATGGGAAATATTTTTTACTAATTGCACATCCAACAGAACACTAATATCCAAAATATAAAAAGAACTCAAGAGGCTGGAGAAATAGCTCAGAGGTTAAGAGCACTGCTTGCTCTTCCAGAGGTCCTGAGTTCAATTCCCAGCAACCACATGGTGGCTCAGAACCATCTATAATGAAATCCGGTGTCCTCTTCTGGCGTTCAGGTGTACATGCAGACAGAACATTGTATACATAATAAAATAAATAAATCTTTTTTAAAAAGAGCTCAAAAAATGGACATCAAGAAAACAAATAATTCAATTAAAACATGAGGTGGTGATGCTCGCCTGTAATCCCAGCACCAGGGGGGGCAGAGGCAGGCAGATCTCTGTAAGTTGGAGGCCAGCCTGGTCTACAAAGTAAGTCCAAGACAGCCAAGGCTACACAGAGAAACCCTGTCTCAAAAGACAAAAAAACAAAACAAAACAAAAAAATAGTAATTTAAACAGAGAATTCTCAAAAGAGGAAACCCAGATGGCTGAGCAGCACTTTGAAAAAAAAATGTTCAACATCTTTATTCATCAAAGAAAGGCAAATCAAAACTGCTTTGAAACTTCATTTCAGACTAGTCAGAACGGCCAAGGTCAATAGAACAAATGACAGCACCTGCTGGTGAGGAGGTGGAATACGAGGGAGGGACACTCATTCATCGCTGGGGGGAGTGCAAGCTTGCACAGCCACTGTGAAAATCAGTGTGGCAGTTCCACAAGAAAACGAGAGTCGATCTACCTCAAGATCCTGCTATACCGATTTGGGGCTTATAAACTGTACATCCAACTACCAAGACACCTACTTAACCATGTTCATTGCTGCTCTTTTCATAACAGCCAGAAAAACCCTAGGTGTCCATCAATGGGTGAATAGATAAAGAAAATGTGGTACATCTACATAATGGAATATCACTCAGCCATTAAAAAAAGTGAAATTCATAGGCAAAAGGATGGAGCTAGGAAAAAAATCACTCTCAGTGATGTAACCTTAGACCCAGAAAGACAACTATGGTATGAGTTCACTTATATATGGATCAACTGTTAAGTCATTGATAAGCAAGCTCCAATCCTTATAACCACATAGGTTAAGTACAGAGTAAGGGACTAAGGGGGAGGGGTATATCTCCCTAGGAAAAGAAAAATGGAATAAATAGTTATAGCTAGATGGGGTCGCTGGAATGGGAAGATTGATTGGGGAGGGGAAGGGAAAAGGGGGTCAAGGGATCAACTACTACAGAGAAGGACAGCTAAAACTAAGGACCGTTGGAGGGGTCATATGGAAATCTAACACAGAAGAGGCTTCCTAAAATGCATACATATGTGAAAGCAAGCTAAATGGAATCATCAAACAATGGTGGGGGGCAGGGTGGGAAAGCCTTAGCTGGACTTCTCTCATCACCAAATGAAGCTTCCAGTACATCCAACTGAGTTGTTTGCCAAAGGGATCCCACAGGAATCCCAAAACAATCCAGGTAAAGGCTATTGTTTGTCATCCACAAACTGATGGTAAGACCCTAGTGCAGGAGATAGCAACTCTACAACTCACTATACACAGAGAAGTTGAATTGGTGCCTCCCTAGAGCCCTCACCCCTATGGACTAGTGTTCATAGCACTTGAAGGTCCTCCGCATGCCACCAGAGGAGAAAGGTAAACACCAACCAGGTTACTGTTGAGGCCTGCTCTTTGTAACACAGCTGAAGCCATTTTGTATTCAGTATCCATTTTGTTTACAACCCTGCTTTCTAGAAGTAGGTATTCATAGCTGACAAATCCTGCCAGAGGGTCAAGTTAACCTACACTGATAGATCCTGCCACTGGTTCATGTTAACCCTATATTTTACTACGACTCAGTGGTGTAATAACTCATGCTCTGTTATGTCCACACTTGGCTACACTCTGGCTGCACTCTGTGTTATCTCCGCCTTTGGCTGTACTCTAGCTGTGCTCTGGAAGACCCTACCACCACCTTACTCACCTCACCTGGGACAAATCAGCTTAAAGGTTGGCTTGTAATACTTTGTCTAGTTGGCCAAGATGTACTATAATGTACTACTACACTTAGTTTTCCTATAAAAAGACTGCCCTAAGAATAGGTCGATGTCACTGTCTGGCTCCCAAGTCCTCTCTGTGTCCGTAATCACAATTAGCCTTGGGGTGTGCATTCAATAAACCGTCCATATCTGACGGAGACCAGAGTCTGGGTGGTTTGTGCGGATATTCTTGGGCCACACAGTTACAAACCCTTCTATATACAGTGATGACCCACCTGCAAGACACACTCATGCAATGGTGGCAACAAATCAACATCTGATGTGATTTAAGGCCCACCCCATGAGATAGACCCACCCCCGACACTGTTTCAGTGGCCAAGTACCTGAGACCAGCTAGGCCTGGGACCGAGGGGAAAACCAAACAGTAAAAATGACTCCCGACTACATCCTGCTATACTCATAGATCAGTGCCTGGCTTAGGCATCATCAGAGGAGCTTCCTTCTGCAGTAGATGGGGACAAATACAGAGATGCACGGTCAGAGAGTGTGCAGAGAGTAAGAGGCTTTTCAATACTCAGCCCTGAGCAGGACGTCTCTATCAAATCCCTCTCCTGGGGCTCAGGGAACTTTACAGAAGTGGAGGCAGCCAGATTGTAAGAGCCAGAGGAGATGGAGCACATCAAAGAAACAGGCCTTCTAAACACAGCAGGACTGACACACATATAAACCCATAGAGACTGAGGCAGCGTGCACAGGGCCTGCACAGATCTGGGCCAGACGGGATCCCAGCCCTAAAGGGAGAAGTCGACACGAGCCTCCATGCCTTACCCACAAACTAGCTCCAACTGATAACCACTTGCAAATGAAAAATTAAATTTTTTTCCAATGGCATCTCACTGGGGAAACAAGTTCCTCTTAAGGACAGGCCCCAGGCCCAGTAGAAGAGGGCCAACATCAAGTGAACTCAACAGCATCTTTAAAGGTGCTTTGTCTCATTTTATTTTTGTTTGTTTTCTTGCTTTGTTTTGTTTTTAAGATTTATTTATTTGTTACATATACAGTGTTCTGTCCACACGTCAGAAGAGGGCACCAGATTTCATTACAGATGGTTGTAATTCCTAGCCACCATGTGGTTGCTAGGAATTGAACTCAGGACCTCTGAAAGAGCAGCCAGCGCTCTTAACCTTTGGGCCATCTCTCCAATCTTCTTTTTTTTTTTTTTTTTACCCTTATAGGTCATCTGCATATAATTTTGGTTATGATCCTGGCCTTTAATAGTAGAGCCATCTCCCCAAGTCCAAATCTGAAATTTTTATGATTTATTTATTTAGTTTGTTTGTTAGTTAGTTATTATGTATCCAATGTTCTGGATATACAATCTACATACATGCCAGAAGAGGGCATGAGATCTCAACATAGATGGTTGCATGAGCCACTCTGTGGTTGCTGGGAATAGAACTCAGGGCCTTTAGAGGAGCAGCCAGTGCTCTTAACCTCTGAGCCATCTCTCCAGCCCCCAAATTTGAAAATTTTTAAAGTTACATTATTACTTGTGAGAAGAGTGATGCACACAGGCCAAGGTGAAGCTATGGAGATCGGAGAACAACTTGCAGGAGCTGGCTCTCCCCTCTATCAGTTAAGTTCTGGGGCTGAACTCAGGTTGCCAGGCTTGACAGCAGGTGCCTTTACCCACTGAGCCATCTTCCTGGCCCCACCTGATATTTAATGTTTTTACTTTAGATTTACTTATTCTATTTTATGTATATGAATGTTTTGTCTGTGTGTACATAAGTATGTATACCAGGTTCGTACCTGGTGCCTATGGAGGCCATAAGAGGGCATTGGGCTACCTGGAACTAAAGTTACAGAGGGTTGTGAGCCACCATGTGTGTGCTGGGAACCCAGCCTAGGTCCTCTGCAAGAGTAACAAGTGCTCGTGACACCTTCAGGTGTCTCTCCGTCCTCATGATCGCTTTGGACTTGAAGTTCACCCTACATGAGACACGTAGGCAAGAGGTATTTCCTCACGAAAACATCATTCTCAAGAAGAGATTCCGCTTCAATTCCAACTACCAAGAATATTCACCCACCATTCTATGATCCAAATCTCCCTACCAGAAACATGCTCCGCATAGCCTAGTATTTATATTATGTTACATGATAAATGTCACATCCCATGAACATTAGAAGTAGATTTACCTGATCTTCACTGAATAGCACTCCCTGCTGCCTCCGGATCCTTTGCAGGAGATCTCCTCCGTCACAGTATTCCATTACGATAAACAGCCTGCCGCTCTCTGCAGGAAAACAACATCATTTTGTCCTGAGAGCTTGTAGGTGCCATCAGTCATTTATTTGCCTTTCAAGTCTAGAGTGTGACGAATACAAGAGGGAAAAAAATGCAGTGCACGGTAGCGGGGCTGGCCACTAAGATGAACTGGGTTCTCAGCCCACTACGCTGCGTACCTTTCTTTTCTGTTTGCTGTGCCTTGTTGAGCTCTGATAACGGGTATTTCTGTGTAGCCCAGCAAGTTAACAGCAATTGTCAGCCAGACAAGGATCTAGAATCATCTAGACGACAAACCTCTGTGCATTTCTGCAAGAGTTTCTAAATTGGCTTAATTAAGGTGAGAAGGGTTCCCAAGCAGTGGAGTCCTTAACTGAATACAAAAGAAGGGGTGAGCTGAGCACAGAAAGTGTGTTTGAAGCCACTAAACATGTGGCCATTTGTTTCACAGCAACGGAAAAGAAGATCTACGGTGTGGAGAGTTTTTATCTGTTTTGCTCAACATCTGGAACTCTTGGTTCTAGGGCAGCTTAGCCTCTAAGAGTTAATATTCACAGGTGATATTCAACTCGCCTCAGGAAAACGTCGCTAAATTCTCCTTATTTTTCTTAGCCTGCTCCAAATCCTTAAAACCTCATCTCTCATACTCAGTTAACTCTGAGCAAATCAAAAAGATCACCTGGGTGGTCCCTGCCTGATCATGTGATTTATGCAGATCTGAGTCTGGGGGTCAGAGCCTGAAGCAGTGATAGATTTGCAGCTTCATTTCCTGGCCACGTGGCTGAGCACAAGGGTTTGCCTCTCCTGATGGGGAGTAGGCCCTAGTTAACAGCCAGCAAGAAAGTGGAAACAGACATTATGGTCCTTGGAGTGAGAGAGAAACTATTGTAGGGCCAGCAAGGCCTGTATTTACAACTTCTCACAGTTAGCTGCCACCAGGCTCTTGGCTCAGCCTGTGTTTTAAATACCAACAAGCTGCCAAGCAATGTACAGGTACAAGGGAAGTCATCTATGTCGAGAGTGGCCTTAGCTGTGTAACTGTATCCACTGTAAAGTGTCTTCAGAAATCCATCTTACATGGAATAAATGTGTATTCCAGCCTATTAAAACAGTCCATTCACTCATTTAGCAACTGTGCATTGAGCATCTACTATCTGCCACATGTAAAGGACCAAAGTGTAAAGTGTATATGACCCTCAACTCATTAAATTGATGTTTGTGTGTGTGTGTGTGTGTGTGTGTGTGTGTGTGTATGAGCATTGTTAGGGATCAAACCTAGGACTTTATACGTGCTACACAATTGTTCTGCAACTGTACTACATTCTCAACCCCTACGTTTCCTGCATGAAGAAAAAAATTAGACAAAAGCCAGATGGTGGTGGCTCATGCCTTCAACCCCAACTCTTGGGAGGCAGAGGCAAATGGATCTCTGTGAGTCCAAGGTCAGCCTGGTGTACAAAGTGAGTCCACGACAGCTAGGGCTGTTACACAGAGAAACTCTGTTGGGAAAAACGAAATAGATAGATAGATAGAGAGAGATAGACAGACAGACAGACAGACAGACAGTAGACAGACAGGTAGATAGATAGATTTTTGTAGACCAGGCTGGCCTTGAACTCACAACAATCCTTCTGCCTCTGGTTCTCCAATGCTGGGCTTACAGGAGTGTAAGACCATGCCTGGCCTCACAACCTCTTTGAATGTGGTGGTTTCTGAAGAGCAAAGAGATCTGGGTCTGCATACCATGAAAGGATGGAGAAATAGTGGATGAATGGACGGATTTACTTGCTGCTTTCTTCCTGCCCAGTGACGCTTGGAGGTACCTAGGTTAATCCTTCTCCTCATAGTACCGACACCCACGAATTACAACAATCCAGCGTTAGCGGTTGGGTTGGGGATCTCTCTGTCCCACATGAACTGTGGGTTTCTATGGCCCTGGTAGAGCCTCAGTAAACACCCACTGCATTGGATCCTGTTTACTGCCTGTCTCTTCCAGGCAGTAAATGCAGACTTCCAGGACCAGGGTTTTTGTGCATTTTGTTCGTCACTTTCACCCTGGTAACTAGAATGATGCGTCATTCAGGGATCTACCGGATGAAGAATGGACTCTGACGAATGTACTCTTTAGTGGTAAGCTTTGAGTACAACTGAAAGACCCCTGTCTCAGTGAGTAAGGTAGAAAGTAACTGGAAAAAGACCCCCTGGGATAAAGGTCCTCAAAGTTCTGCTCTGCTTTGCCAGGTTGCCACCTCTCTGTGAGAGGATTATACAGCCCAGCCTACTGTCACAGAACACGGGGGACCAGATCTAGGCAAAGCACAACACATAACCAGTTTAACATGACAGTGTGTCTGCTGTGCTCTGCCTTCCTCTTTCACGCTCCACTTCTGGGACATGCCTTTATCCAGGACCCCAGACTTCCCACTCCACCACGCCAGCATGCAACGGGAACGAGAAACGTCTGTGTGCTATTGTAGTTCACTGTGGTTTTAGCATTACTACCACTTCAGATCTGCCTGTTTGGCAGAGTAAGAGTGAAGGAGAGTTGCAAACCCTTATCAGCAGAAGCTTTCCATAAAATGTCACTAGAAAGGCTCAGCATGGTGGAACAGAGCCATAATCTCACACCGCCGCTGGGGAGCCCGGTGGAGAGGATCTGGAAGTCAAGGTTACCTTCAACTACTCAGTGAATCAAGACCAGGCTGGGCTGCAGAAGACCTTTTCTCAAAAGACAAGCCTCACCCAATAGGAAATGAAGACAGTTTAACTAGACAGGAAAACGAACACACAAAATGTAATAAATATACTACTCTCGGGAACACATCTTTTCGAAAGACCTTCGGATTACTGGGATACTTTAACGGCAGACAAACCTAACCTTGAAATGAGCCAAAGAAGGTGACAATGTTGGGATGCTTCATTGTAGCCAGAAGAATCGCTTCTTTCTCTGTAGCTTCTTTTTCCTGGAAGGGCATCAAAGCGACATTGAGGGACTGCATGTTTTGCAGACATAACTTGCTGACTGAGGCGCACGATCTGCTCACTCCCATCTGAAACCCCACAAGAGGCTGCTGGCTTTAATGTCACTTTTAAAACTTATCTCTTGGAGGCCGGGGCCACTATAAGATACCTCCTATCTGACTACTGGTTTGTCAGTGACAATTATAGTCAAGAAAATGAATAATCCTGAGGAAATAGTATCACGCTGTAAGTTGGAAACTGGTTACGCTTGATGCATGACTGTATTCCAGGCTACCCAGAGACTGAGATCACCCCGGGGCAACAGAGTGAGGCCCTGTTTCAAACAGTAAATGCAAATGACAGATAAATTAGTAACTGGATTTTTAATCACTGTCTAAGCATCTGTGAATTGCTTTATCCTCCAGCATAAGAAAAATTTAAATGTAATGTTCCAAGAGATTAGCAGCTCAGAAGAAAATGCCCATACGCTACAAAAACAAAATTCCATATTCCACATTGCTTTGTTTTAAGAAATATGCCATACATACCCATAACACTAGCACTCAGTAGTCTGCGGCAGGAGGATCCTGAATTTGAGGACACCCTGGGCTACAAAGAGAGTTCCTGTCTCAAAACAAAAACAGAAGCCAGCTTCCTGGGGCTGGCCAGAGAGTAAGCTGGGAAAGGCACTTGCTGCTAAACCTGGTGGCCTAAGATCAGTCCCTGGAACCCACATGGTGGAAGGAGAGAACTAATGCCCACAAGCTGTCCTCTGACCACCACATGTATGCTGTGTCACACATCAAATACATAAATTAATGTGCTAAGAGGGGCTGGAGTGATGACTCAGAGGCTGCTCTTCCAGAGGTCCTGAGTTCAAGTCCCAGCAACCACATGGTGGCTCACAGCCATCTGTAATGAGATCTGGTGCCCTCTTCTGGCATGCAGGCGCACATGCAGGCAGAACACTGTACACATAATAATAAACAAACAAATAAACATCATCATCATCCAATAATAATTTTTAATTGTTTTGGTGCCTATGCTGCAATACCCCAGTTTTGCTCTCTGTCTCTCTGTCTCTGTCTCTCTCTCCCTCCCCCCAGAAGAGGTGTGCCTCTCTGTGTAACTCAGGCTGGCTAGAAACTGATGGTTTTCTTGCCCCTCCTGAGTGCTGGATTACCTTCCTTCTTCTTCTTCTTCCCTTAGCACCTCCTTTGTGTGTGTATGGGGGGGGGGGGGACAGGCTTGTACACGTTAAGCTGTTAAGCATACACTCCAATACTGAAAGAGCCCAGCCAAAATTTTTTGTAACCAACATTCTCAACCCCAGCTCCTAATCTAAGATCCAGTGTCATGTGCCGTATTCTAAATGACATAATCAGAACATAAATTTCAGATTTTAAAAATGTTTTTAAATTTGACTACTTAAAAAAAAATGTACAAGGAGAGCAACAGAACCAAAAAAATCTGAGCACAGGGGTCTTTCCTGAGACTCATATTCCAACCAAGTACCATGCATGGAGATAACCTAGACCTCCTGCACAGATGTAGCCCATGGCAGTTCAGTGTCCAAGTGGGTTCCATAGTAATGGGAACAGGAATTGCCTCTGACATGAACTGATTGGCCTGCTCTTTGATCACCTCACCCTGAGGGGGGAACAGCCTTACCAGGCCAAAGAAGATGACAATGCAGCCACTCCTGATGAGACCTGATAGACTAAGATCAGAAGGAAGAAGAGGAAGACCTCCCCTACCAGTGGTCTTGGGGAGGGGCATGCGTAGAGAAGGGGGAGGGAAGGTGAAATTGGGAGGGGGAGGGGTTTGGGGGGATACAAAGTGAGTAAAGTGTCATTAATAAAAATTAAAATAAAAAATATTTTTAAAAAATGTAGCTACCAGGATGTTAGAGATAGATGGAGAAGAGAGAAGCAGGAAGAGACAAGCATAGAGAGAGAGAATGAGAACAGGATGTTAGGTGGGTTGGAAGACTGGGAGGATCTGTGAGGATTTGGAGAGGGGAAATATGATCAAAATGTATGCCAAAAGAAGGAGGAGGAGGAGGAGGAGGAGGAGGAGAAGCACTCGCTTCAGCCTAGGGCCTAGAGCATGCTAAGCAAATTGTGTATCATTGTGAAAAAGTCCCAGCATTCTTTTTGCTTTTTGTTTTCATTGTTTAGAGGTTTGTTTCTTTACGTATTTTTCATGAGTACTGTCTGCATCTACACCTGTAAACCAGAAGAGGGCGCCAGATCTCATTATAGGTGGTTGTGAGCCGCCATGTGGTTGCTGGGAACTGAACTCAGGACCGAAAGAAGAACAGCCAGCACCCTTGACCACTGAGCCATCTCTTTGGCCCCTGCTTGCTGCTTTTGAGACAGAGTCTCCGTAAATTGTGCAGACTGGCCTTGAACTTTCTTGTAGCCCAGGCAGGCCTTGAATGTGCCATCTTCTTTCCTCAGTCTCTGGAGTAGCTGGCATTGCAGGTGTGTGCCATCAGGCCAAGAAGCCTTCTGTTTTATACCTCACTCCCTTTTCCTTTATGCCGCATCGGGAAAGTTTGGGGCCATGGCTGGGGCACTAGTAAAATGAACTAGACTTGTGAGAACGCCTGCTAAGGACCCAAGTGACCAGATACTCTAACAAAAGGAACGGCACTAACTCAGAGAGGGAGAGTCAGGTATCTAGCAGGTAACTATCTAGAGCTGGATTCCCTGGAATCTACATGGGAAGTTGTCCTCTTCCCTCCCTCCGGGGCATGTGAGCTGTGGTGTGTGTGTGTGTGTGTGTGTGTGTGTGTGTGTGTGCAATCACAAATACACACCCTACAATAGTTTTGTTTTTTTTTTTTTTAATTGAGACACCATCTCTATACATAGTCCTGGCTGTCCTAGTGCTCACTATGTAGACTAGGGTGGCCTTGAACTCATAGAGATCCACCTTCCTCTGCCTCTGACCAGTTTAAATAAATATATATATTTTTTCAAATAAGAAGAATGGTAACTGGGCATGACAGGGCACACCTGTAACCCCAGCACTAGGAGACAGAGGCAGGATGATTCTAAGTCCAAGACTAGCTCATCTACACATCTAATCTAGACCCTGCCTCAAAAACAAAAAAAGAAAGAGAGGAAGGGAGTGGGTAGAGTTGAAGGGCGAGAAGGAGAAGGGGAGGGGAGAGAGGGAAGGAAGGAAAGAGAAAAGAAGGAGAGAGAAAGGGGAAAGGAGGGGAAGGAAGAAATAGAAAAGAGAAAAAGCAGAGAGGTGGGTGGGCCCAGAATTTAGGTATTCCAGCATCTGTCCAGTGTGATGACACGTCATTTGTTCAGTGGGAGGAGACCAAGAAAACGAATGTAGTACTCGCTCCTGGGTTGGGCTCTAAGGGGATGCGAGAAGATAGAGCCAACTGAGCCTTAACATTCACAATTGTAAAACAGTTACTTGTTTTCATACTAGAGCAACAACGCCGGAGGGGGTGGAGGGTTGGCTCAGCAGCACTCCCTGCTCCTGCAGGGGGCCAAGCACCCCAGGTTCTTAGCACCCCAACCAGGTAGCCCACAACTGCCTGGAAATCAAGCTCAGGGGCTTCCAATGCCCTCCGACCCCTGCAGGTGTTTGCCTACACGTGGTGCATAAATTCACACAAGCACATATATGTACGCATAATACATAAACAAACCTTTTTTTAAAAAAAAAAAGGCTAGATATATCACTTAAAATTATTAAAAAAAAATTGAACTTATTAACTTTACCTTCGTAAGACCGATCTCTTTTATGACGCAGTGATTGTGTTCTGATTTATCTTTAGCCAAGTATACCTTCCCAAAGGTGCCTTCCCCAATGATCTTAATCAGGTCAAATTTATCCATGGTTTCAGGGGTCAGAGGTTCCTAAAACGAAGTAACAAACCTTTACTGTATGCTTCTCACCACTAGCCAGCAGAAGATTGATGAAAGGCAAGGAAGGAAACTGTTGGCTAACTCTTTCTACCCAGCTTTTCAGACAATCCAGAACTTCCTCGTGGCCACGGGCAACAGTGAAAAGGGGTTTTGTTGGTAGATTCCACGGTCACGTTGGATTGTAGCTCAGATTTGCGATTTTAGGCGGGTCAGCAACTCACAAAAACCTTCCTACTCCAGCTTCCGCAATGGAAGATTACTTGTGTTTGAGGGAAAGACCCCAGGTGCTTGGTGCCTGTAGAAAGCGGGAAGTCCAAGGGCGAGGCCAGCACAGATCACGTCTTAGTGCGGAGGTGTCGCCCTCTGCAGGGAAGCCTGGGAACTTATTGGGTCCGTGTTTCAGAATCTAGCGCTGTGGAGGCATCGAGGTATTTAAGCAGTTAGGGCCTGCGCCATTCAAAGGTCCTTGGTCCCACACAAGGGATTACCCACCAAGTCTCTGCATACAGTTATGTAAATGGAAACACCATTCGCACTTTCTGCCTCTAGAACCAAGCGATCACATCTACCTAAGCGTCTCCCCATGGTATCAACTAACACCGGATTTTCTAGGAATATAAATCAAGGCTTAACCGGCTCTGGGGACTTTCCTTCGAGTTGGGTCCCCATTTGGGAAAACACCCTGTCTGCTGGCTGTCGGGGTGCAGTCGTTGGGAGGTCCGGAGCCCTAACAACCGCGGGCAGAGGACTGTCCTGGCACCCGGCTACAGGTGTTTACTGGTGGAAATACGCGCTTCGGTGAGGTTGCTTTCCTTCTGTCTCCCTTTTACGCCACAGTTAGAGGCACAGTGGAGGTTTGTATTTTGCTGTACTGGGACTCGAACCTAGGACCGCATACATGCTAGGTAAGCCTTCCACCACAGAGCTTTATACCTAATTCTTTTGGGAGACTGTTGTGGAAACAGGTCGAAGTTGTTCCCGCTACGGCTCGAGTTTCCCATCCCCCTGCTTCAGGTACAATGCAGACTTTTCTAAAGCCCTGGGTGCTCTACAGAGCAGGTTGTTTCCAAATAATTTCAACTCGGGTGTATACTGCTAAGGTTGGCCGAGGAGGCAGCGGTCTGCATGCAGGCAGGCGGGGGACCAGAGTCCAGGACTCTGTGGCTTGTGCGTTGCCGTGGAAACCAACGCTGCCCAGGGAGCAGGTTTCTGCCCTGTCTCCACCCACCTGGACTCCCATCTCTTTCCCTGCAGGTTCGAGGGGCCTGGGGTAGCTCCTGAAGAGCAAAATGGGTGGGCTCGGCCTTACCGGCTCAGCAGGCTTTGTGCGGTGAACCTGAAAGTGTCCACGAGGATCTGGTCCCTTGGCAGCTGAGCCTCCCAGACGCTGGGGTAGGGGAATGGGCGGAGTGCTGCGCCGGGGCAGAGGAGACTCATGGGTGCCCCGGGTTGGAACCCAGATGCAAAACAAGCAACACGACCACACCTTCACGCTCCTCGGCTGTGTAAGAGGTCAGAGGAGGATAGTAAAGCGGGCGAGCACAATTCCGGTGGTCTGAGACCTCAGCAACCTGTAGCGTGGTATGAGAGGGAGCACAAGGCGGTAGAGCGCTGAGGTTTTTGCAAGTGGGGGGTGGGGAGCGGGGAGAAACCGCTTTTGGAAAAAGCACACTTTTCCAAAACTGGGAGATGAGTCAGATAGCCTTGTTGCAACCTTCAGGTTCCAGAGTATGTGGCCCGGTGGCCATTTTCCAGAATCCTAGGGGCGGCAGATTGATTTATTTATTTATTTATTTATTTATTTATTTATTTGTTTGTTTGTTTATTTATGTTTAAGCCTTGGACCCGTGTTCTGGCTGGCTTTTTGCGCACGGGGGTGGAGGAGTTTCTTTGCCATATTTGGTACATATATTCTCTGCTGTCTGCCACCTATACAGGTCTCCTAGAGCTATGCTGAGAGGAAATGTGTTGGTTTGGTTGTTGGCGGTGGGGCGAAGAGGGATGAGGGCTGGTGTTCAACTACGGCATACACGCCCAGCTGGAAGCACGTTTCTCATGCAAGGTCTTAGATGCTCCTGAGAGGTGTATAAGGGAAGGGAACCTGGGTCCACTAAAGAAACCAGGTGCTGCTCAGGCCTCTGCAAATGCACCCCCTCTCAACTAGCTCCATTTCCTACTAGTACATCAGGTGCAGCTGATTACCTGGGGAAGATAGAAAAATTTTCAGAACGGTAAATACTAACACAGGAAGACAGCCATATCCAGTGGAATCGAAGACCTACGACCATTTCACACCCCGCCATTGTCCTTCACCTCCCCCCACCCCCCAAAATACCCTCACTTCTCTAAAATGTACATTACTTCCTCTTCTCCTTTATCTACATTCGACTCCCTGGGACAAATTTTATAACAATGTAATCTAATGTTTGACATTCTTATTGATGACCAGTTTTCTGGACGTAGGTGGAAATTAGCATTTCCTGACCTTAGGACCTGAAGTGTTTTCTTTTGCTTTTTGTTTCTTCTGGATTGAAACACTGGTAGTACACCGTCGATTGAAATAAAATTTAAAATAATCAAATTATCTTGGAAATGAATTCTTACAGATTAAATGGGCTCCACATGGACAAATGTGATCTTCTTAGAACAGATGAGGTTCACCTTCTTCTGAGGTCTATCCTTTTTGTCTTTCTGAATGAGGATTGAGCATCTTACCCAGGGTCCTCCTTCTTGCTTAGCTTCTTTAGGTGTACAGATTTTAGTATGTTTATCCTATATTATATGTCTAATATCCACTTGTAAGTGAGTATATACCATGTGTGTCTTTCTCCTTCTGGGATACCGCACCCAGACGACCTTTTCTAGTTCCCACCATTTGCCTGCAAATTTCATGATTTCCTTGTTTTTAATTGCTGAGTAGTATTCCATTATGTAAATGTACCTCGTTTTTTGTATCCATTCCTCTGTTGAGGGACATCTGGGTTGTCTCCAGATTCTGTCTATTAGGAATAAAGCTGCTACGAACATGGCTAAGCAAATGTCCTTGTTGTATATCCAGCAGGGTATTAAAGCAGATGCTGAGACTCATAGACAAACTTTGGGCAGATGCAGGGAATGTTAAGAAGGGGCAGATAGAAAGACCTGGAGAGGACAGGAGCTCCACAAGGAGAACAACAGAACCAAAACATCCAGACCCAGGGGTCTTTTCTGAGACTGATACTCCAACCAAGGACCATTCATGGAGATAACCTGGAACCCCTGCACAGATGTAGCCTGTGGCAGCTCAGTCTCCAAATGGGCTTCCTAGTTCCAAATGGGGAACAGGGGCTGGCTCTTTGAACAGCACCCCCGGGGGGGGGGGCAGCCCTACCAGGCCACAGAGGAAGACAATGCAGACAGTCCTGATGAGACCTGATAGGCTAGGGTCAGATGGAAGAAGAGGAGGTCTTCCCCTATCAGTGGACTTCAGAAGGGGCATGGGAGGAGATGAGGGAGGGAGGAAGGGCGAGGTTGGGGGGAGACGAGGATGGGGGCTACAGCTGGGATACCAAGTGAATAAATTGTAATGAATAAAAATACATTTTTTAAAAAATACTTACAAAAAAATTAAAATAGAACAAAGCAAGAATAGATGAGGTTCGCCTTCTCTTCCTTTTTTTTTCCTTCTGTAGACAGGGCCTCAGTATGTATCCCTGGCTGCCTGCCTCTACCTCCCTGCCAGAACTACGTCTGTGAGCCACACCCAGTCCTTTCTTTTTAAAAGCTATCAGCACTAGCAAAGCTCACTCAGATAAGCAAACACATGGAAGTTTGGTTCAAAGTGGAAATCATCTGATTTTTCAAGAGGATTTATAACCTGACTCACTCTCAGTGGTTATTGAGATATAATTATACAATTTCAAGTGTGCTTGTACTGTCTGTATCCAGATAGTACAGACAGAGCAGATAACGAGGCATGGAGGATGGTCCATAGGGACGCTGAGTGTCGTGGACATACTCTTGTAGACCTATGTCTTCTTGAACATGAAATATCATCAGAGAAGTGTCGCACTACCATTCGAAAGGCCGACCTAGGAAGGGTGAAGCCGACCCCCACACAAGCTCTGCACTCCAGCTACTAATTTGTCCCTTGCAGCATCTAGGGTGAATGATTTTGGACACTGCTCTGTGTGTATACTGGTCTGAACAACCAGGCAATGGTTGCAAGCCGCCAGGGAAGACAGACAGAAAAAGAGGAAGAGGAGAGGCCTGAATTAACCTTACGGGATGGGATCGCCAGTGACTTCGTGTGACCCTGCTCTTGACTTAACATACATACAGATGGGGATAGACAGAACACAGGTATGTAGACAGGGCCCAGATATCCCAGGAGCAACCGGCACACGCAGCAAACACACTCAGTGCCTGGAGACTGGCTTCTGATTGTGGGGCTGTGACAGAGAAGGTACAGTTGATCCTGCTTAATCTTGAAGTAATTTAAAAGGACACAAACATCACAAAAGGGCATAGAAACCAACTGGGAACAATCAAGCAGCCAAGCCAGTGACTTAGGGTAACACTGCACCCTCTGGCTAAGAGGTAGGACTGAAATCCTCCCAGCTGCAATGGAGCCAGAGTCAGAACACGACGGGGGGAAATCTGGCAGAAACTGACTTAACTACTGATCAGGGCAAGCAGCAGCTGTGGCACACGACACTGACAGGACACGCTGAGGACAGCACTTACCTTTGTGACAAAACACTGAACACACCCAAATGGGGGATAAAAACTAACTACCTAACCAGCATTCTTCAAAAATGGCAAGGAAAGACAGAGATATCACCAGAAACAATGGGACTAATGCTGACTACAAGACTGAGTACAGGGCGCTATCCAGGGAGGGCGCGGATTTACACAGCAGCCTTCAGATGTGAGAACGAACGAGAGCTGGGCTGTGGGGTGTAGCTGGGGCAGAATACCTGCCTCTCATTCATAAGGTCCTGGGTTTGATCCCCAAGCACTGAAGAAAAGGGAGGAAAGTTAAGTGGTTAAACGCTACTTACAGTCTGTATTTCAGCAGGTCCTGGTAAACAACTGGTCTATAATTTCTACCCCTCTTCAACACATGGGGTCAGGAGAAAGATACTCCCTTCTCTAACGGGTCATAGCAGTAAATGAGGGGACCCGGCATGCAGGTGCCTCCCTTCATAGCATGACACTTTCTAGTTTCCGACATTTGTTGCATCTCTTTGGCTGTCTTCCTGCCTTGTGTCCAGAACTGAGATCTTCTGGCAAGCTCTAGAGCCTACCCACTCGTCTTATGGCTGATCCCAACCTCTGTCCCTTTTGTAAATCCTATGAGGGACATTTAAGGGCAGCTGGTAGTTGGTAAGTATCACTGGAAATCATCTTGAAGCATACCCAAACTGGGTATTATTGAAAAAGTAGCACACACGGGTAGGTCACAACTTAATGTATTTGGAAAGTGAGAGAGTTACACAGTAAGTGTGGATCATAACACATGGGTTGCTCTAACTGTCTTGGTCAGGGTTCCTCTGAGGTAGGCATTGTTATAGTATAGTTAAGGAAACGAGGGATCAAAGAAGTCGTTTCTGATTCTCTCTCTCTCTCTCTCTCTCTCTCTCTCTCTATCTCTCTCTCTCACACACACACACACACACACACACACAGTTAGTGACCAGCAGGCTAGCACTCCACCTGTTCTGTCGGAACGCAAGGCACACGGCATCTACTGGACCTCCCTTGTGTTCAAAAACCTCACAAGGATTCTGGATTGCTTTTCAAGCGTGTTGACCCATTTTCTCAGTCTTCATTTTCACTTCCTGTCATCAGTTTTCTAGACAGTGTCTCCCCCACGTGGCTCAGGCACATTCTCCGAGGACTTTTCCATCACCTACATCCCGGCGTCCCACTTGTTTCTTTAGTTCTGTCAACCAATCAGGGTTTTCATCGTCATCCTCAAAGTCCCTGGGGACAAACAATGTGGATGATGAGCCTCTGTATTCTGGGCACGGTCTGTACTTATTGGTGGCTCAGTGCAGAATTCTACCACACACTAATTACAACATTTTAAAACTCAATTCTATAGAGTAATTGAATAGAGAGAGAGAAAAAGATTAGTTCTCATTTTTTTTTCACCCTGAAGTGTTACAAAATGAAAGCCGGATATAGCTGCACTGCCCATAATCCTAGCACTTGACAGCTGACGCAGGGGGAGCCCAAGTGTCTGAAAACTCAGAAATAAACAAGTCCAGGCTGGAAGGCACTGTGTGCGGGATCCAGCCAGGAATTCACGGTAAAATTCCCACCACACAGCAGCCAACGCAAGTGCTCATTTAGGATGGAAATTGGTACAGCTCTCACTCAATCTGAAATTATCACGGCGTGATAAGGCGCGTGCATACAGGGTCCACTCCCCAATTACAGCATCTAGTCTCATTACAACGTACGTGTCTTCTTCATCCAGCCGAGGTTCAAATCTCTCTGGATCTAAAATGACGGAATCATGATCACCATCGACACTGTCTGACGCCGTTTCTTCAGAAAGGGGACCTTTCAAGAATCCTTCTGCACCTTCAGGGGATTAGCAACAAAAAGTGAGACAGTTTACCTATTTGTTTTCAAACAGGGTCTCACTATGTTGCCCAAGCTGGTCTTGATCCGCCAATGTTAGGACTACAGGCCAGAGCCAGAATGCCTGGGGAAGCCAGGCAATTTAAGCAGTGTTTACTCATCATGAGTGGGGTAGACAGTAGACCCAGGAAGTATCGGAATGTGGACTAAGTTTTACAGCAACACCGTCTCTAAGACAGGTGAAAAAATACACTAAAGACCTTTAAATATAAGAAATCTGTATTATATTATAGTCTGAGAAATTTGGGGAGATTCTGTCTCAAAAAAGATAATAAAAAAGATTTTAAATAAGCAAGGAAAGTTGGTATTTGAATTATCAACGTTAATGCATATACATGCAATCCTTAAATGCAGTCTTTGGCCTGAAGTCCTAAGAACAGTATTGTAAGTGGTCATTCTGTCCAATAAAATTAATGAAAATATATTTTAAAAATTAAATACTGGCTGGGCAGTGGTGGTGCAAACCTTAAATCCCAGCAGTCAGGAGGCAGAGGTGGGAATCTCTGAGTTTAAGGCCAGTCTGGTCTACAGAGAGAGTTCCAGGAGAGCCAGCGCTACACCAAGAAACTCTGTAACAACAACAACAACAAAAATCAATCATCCAGTAAATAAAATAAATCCTAAGTGTCTTTCATTTTAAAGCTCTATCCAGTTATCCAATATAACAAAATTTAAAGAAATTTTGAGGTTATCCCTAAGACGTCTGTGTATTTAAACGTCAAAAAGGCTGTTCTGGGGTACAGCTCGTCCCGCGCAATAGCGAGGGTCTGACCCCAGCACCACTAGCAATGTAAAAACGTCCTGACTTTTTCTAACATAGTGACTGTTAAAGTAAAAAAATCAGGAAACAGAAATAAACTATCTATAATGGAAAAATTTAAAAACAGGTTAAGATGAGCCATAAATAATTCAAGAACACCTAAAAGTACACTTTTGGAACTTTCAAGATTTATTTTCATTTTATGTGTACGTGTGTGCCCACACTTTATGTATGTACCACACGTGGGCCTGTGTACCAAAGAAGTACACTGGATCCACTAAGACGGAACTTGCCCCATGGGCGCTGGGAACTGAACCCTGGTCCTCCAAAATTCCGGGGGCTCTTAACTGCTGAGCATCTTTCCCGCCCCAGCTTTACAACTTTAGAGTCACAGGGATCTGGGGAAGGGAGAATGGGTTACTTAATGCACGCAGTGCCAGCTTCGAAAAGAAACAGAATCTGGAAGCTGGTTACACAGGAACATGCATGCCTGTAAAACCCTTGAAGATTATTATGATGTGAGGCCTGCGGAGACTCGGCTCAGCAGTTAGGCACACTTGCTGCTCTTCCAGAGGACCTGAGCTTGCTTCTCAGCCCCACGTGGTGGCTCACCACTCCCTGTAGCTGCAGATTGAGGGGCTCTGACTCCCTCCTTGGGCACTGCCGTGACATACACTCACATAGACACAGACACATAAATAGAAATGAATCCTTGAAAAAGTTAGTAAGGCATATTTTACTGTATTTTTAAAAGTCAACTTTAGTCATATTTTACCATATTTTTAAAAGTCAAAGAATTCATGTGATCACATCACAGGCGAACATTACCTGGTCTATGTATTGTGTAGGTCTGAAATGCCAGGCTGAGATCTGCATCCTTCAGCATGGACAACAAGGCCTCGGGGGGCTCCCTGAGCCACTGCCTACGGGCATTATTTTCACCATACTTTATCACAGAACCACCTAGTTGTAAAGAGGGCCATTAGTACCAGGTTTAAAAACAAAGAATTTCCAGCATCTATCTTCAGATCGTATTTCCAGCGAAGTTATGACTACGTCTGACTCTCACTGAAAGTCTAGTTTACTCACCCACAGTGAGCAGCGCCAAATGTCCCTTGCAGAGTGACATAAACTAAAACCCTAGCACGGTTTTTCTATGGTAAAATAATAATATTAAGTCTGACTACGGTCTTCCCTGTGTGCCCATGAGCTCCAAACTTTGCATCTAACGTACTTTTTAAAAGTTAAGTCTGGAGCAGGAGAGATGGCTCAGTAGTTAAGAGCGCATGATGCTCAGTTACAAGGACCGAGCTCGGTTCCGGCACCCACACTGCAGCACACACATACCTGCAACTCCAGCTCCAAGGGGTCTGGCCCCTTTTTCTAGCTTCATATGCATACGCACAAGCGGTCACACAGACAGACACACGTACAGATAAGATTAAAATTAGAAAATAAAAGTCCGCACTGAACGTCTGCATGCACACGGACAGTACGGGGTGGCAGCTACTTACACAGCACTTACACTGCCTTATGAACAAGTGGTCTAGAGATTACAGTCTACAGAAGGAGGTGGGTGCTGCATGATGTCACAGGAGGCACTCGAGCACGCATGAACTCTGGAGTCTGAAGCCAGATCCCCGGGGACAATGATGGTGCTAACCTCTGTCCTCCTCGGCCGTGAAACTGGAGGTAAGGACGGGTGCTTTTTCCAAAGCTGCCAGAGCGGAACTGGGGTCGTGCCTCTCCCACCGCTGCCTGAGGTTCCTCCGGTGCTCCGGTGAACTACCTGATTCTCAGGGAAAGCGATCAAACGTCAACAGCAGCGCTCTGTTTGTTCACATCTACACACGTACTCTGACAAGGCAGAAGTATTTCTTGTCTCTCTCAAACTCAGGTGAAGCAAGAGTCCCGTCCAATCTTAGGAACCAAGGAAACAACAATCTTAAGTGAGCTCATGCGAAATGGCGGCCCAATTCAGAATGAGCTGTCAAAGTGGACGCACTGAAATGTGCATGGCTGGCCTATTGCATGATGGACAGGATTGAACCTCCCAAGGACTCACGTACACAACGCTTGCTGCACCTGTGACTCACTGACATATACCTTCTCTTCCCCTTCCCTTTTACTTACTGTTTTGTGGGCTGAGGTTTTTACCTGGAGAGTCAGTTTGAGAGAATGAACTCTATTACCAAACCACACCCCAGCCCTTAATCTCTCTTTTGTTAAAAAAAAAAAAAAAAAAAAAAAGTGCTATCAGGTATTTTGCCT
The DNA here is from genome assembly GCF_907164565.1 of Psammomys obesus. Taxonomy (NCBI): domain Eukaryota; kingdom Metazoa; phylum Chordata; class Mammalia; order Rodentia; family Muridae; genus Psammomys; species Psammomys obesus. The sequence goes on along the minus strand of NW_026596143.1, from coordinate 13,984,050 downwards.
GTATATATGTCTGTGCGCCACATTAGTGTTTGATGCCCACAGTGACCAGAGGAAGACATCAGATCCCCTGGAACTGGGGTTAGAGACAGTTGTGAGCTGCTGTGTGGGTGCTGGGAATTGAATCTAGGTCCTCTGGAAACACAGCCACCTTAAGCACAGAGCCACCTCTCTAGCCCTTAATGTCTTTTTTTGCAAATAACCGAAATCCTCCCCCTTTGGTTTTTTGAGACAGGGTCTCTTGTGTAGCCTTGGCTACCTTGGAACTCTCTCTGTAGACCAGGCTCAGGCTGGCCTCAAACTCAGAGATATCTGACTGCCTCTGCCTCCTGAGTGCTAGATTTAAATATGAGCACCCCCATGCCCAGCTCCAAAATATTTCTCAACATTAAACCCTGAATGAACAAATAACTATCTACCTGCAACTTGCTAATGATAGATACCCAAGCCAAGTAGCGTGAATATTGGTATTCACTCACAGTCCCTAACTCCCCACAGAAGTAATGATGATAATTCAGTAACTCACCTGTATCTCCTCTGGCTGCTCTCAGCGCACTTCCCACTGAGTTTGTACGAGTGCCTTCCAATTCAGCTTGGCTGCGCTTTCTGCCATGTTCTTCCTCTTGCTTTATAAAGGATTTTAAAATTGTGATTAAATAATGTCTGTATTATAGAGAAATGTAAATATGTAATCAGCTATTTTAGTTATAAGTAAAAATTAATGCACTAAAAACATAAAGTTATAGAAACCCAAATACATAGATTGATAACAATCTGTATTATATATACATGTATATGAATAAGTTTGCTCATATACATGTATATTAATATCCATGTGTCGGTAGCCATATATACATACATACACACACATACAAACAGCAGAGATATTTGACGAGTTTTTTCTTTTTTAATTGAAAATATTTTTTATACAACATATTCTAATCATGGCTTCCCCTCCCCCACCGCCTCCCAAGTCATCCCCACCTCCTTATACACTTAACTTCACTCCCTCTCCCTCCCTGCCACTCTGGTAGCTACATTTTATTGTTGTTGTTTTGTTTTGTTTGAAGACAGGGTTTCTCTGAGTAACCCTGGCTGTCAGACCAGGCTGGCCTTGAACTCACGAGATCCGCCTGCCTCTGACTCCCAGGGTACTGGGATTACAGATGTGTGCCACTGTGCCCGGCTGGCAGCTACATCTTTAAAAGTGGTCAGACATTAATGTGTATGGATGTAAATGCTATTGAATACCCTACAATGATTAGAGAGAGGGAGATGTCTCAGCAGTTAAGAACACGGGCAGCTGAGAGAACCAACTCCAGGAAATTGTCCTTTTACCACCATACCAACCCTGGCACATGCGACCCCACTCAATTAAATGAATGTAATAAAAGATTTTTAAAATGATCATTCACACCGGGTCTTTGAGTGTTCATTCCGAAGGCTCCCACCCCATCACATAAAACTCTATCACAGAAAGTTGATTAAATCAGTACATCTACAAATTGTCTGAACCGTTTATTTCCTGCAGTATAGTAACACAAAGGGTGGTCTTCACTAACTATGTACATATTCGGAGACGGGGTGCTCCAGCAGCACCTGGCTGGGCCCAGGCTATGTGGAACATGCTGGTCTTGGAAGCTCCTTTGACAAGCCACTTACTTTGCTAGCATGCATTTTAACAGTGCAAACACAAACACTGCAGAGAAAACGCATGATTAAACTTGTTCCAAGCGCTCCTTAAGGCCATCTCTCCCAGCACCAAATACAGATCACAAGTGTACTTTAATTCTTTGTTAGCTAAACTCCTGGCTGGCCAGTATATAAACAGTAAACAATCATAGTAGGGCACCAAACAAAAAAAGCTGAAGAATTTTATTTCCCTCCTTGCTCCCATAACATCTCCTAAGAGCGTTACTACAAAATAAATAAATAAATAAATAGAAGTCTTAAAGTGAAAGCAATTCCTCATATGCATTTTGGGCTTTTGTTGTTTGGTTGACACAGGGTTTCATTATGTAGCCCTGGCTGGCCTGGAACCCATTATGTAGACCAGGTTAGCCAAGAATTCAGAGATCCACCTGCCTCTACCTCTTAAAAGGTACATTACCACACCTGGCCATAAAAAAAATTTATGTATGAAATTATAATCAAGAGATGTGGTGATGTATCCCTATAAATCTCGGCACTTGGGAGGGAAAGAATCAGGCGTCTAAGGTTGTCCTTGGCTACATAGAGATTTCGAAGCCAGTCTTGGCTACATGAGACCTTATCTCAAAGAAACAAAACTAAAAAAAAACAAAAAACAAAAAAAAAGAAAAAAGAAAAAGAAAAAGAAAAAAGAAGCAGCAGAAAGATAACCCTAAACAAATACAAACACTCAGAGAATGCCAACTGTAAATGAACGTAAATTCTTAAGGAAAAATGAAGCTTAGTTATGGTTTCTGTATTTGTAACAAGTGGAGAAAGAATGAGTTATGATTTTAACCCCCAACAATCATACTGAATTACAGTCAAGGACACAGCTCTTTCCTGCAGCTCCCCCCCTGCATGCTAACAGAAGTTGCAAGGGCAGAAAGTCCATCACCAAACAAAACTGGGTCTTACATCACAGCGACTGTTGGTTTTGTCGTCTGTACTGGTAATGCTGCCTGTAGTTATAGAAATAACCTGCCCTCCCAGTGAGGAATCACCCCGCCCAATTAGAGACCGATGAAGGAAAATCTCTTTAATAGCTTTTGTCTGGCTTCTGGCTAACGCCCAGGGAAGAGCTGTCCTTGAATTGAAAATCTCAATAGCTTATATACACCTCAGACTTGTGTATTTTACATTGCTGTCATTCTTAAGTCTCCTCAGGCCCCAGCCCCAGGTTACACTTGAACAATTTAAACAGACAGGAGATTTCATGTCTGGCCACTTGGGCAGACGGGAGACTGACACAGCAGAGATAGTGACAGGATTAATTCTTCAGTGCACAGTGTGGTTCTTTTCAAATAATTGTTATCCCAGTTCATCTTGTCCTCCTGGCAGAATTACACTTTTCTTCAGGCAGGCCAGGACTTAACACTGGCTGTGACCCCATGCTGCCCCCTTGAGCTGCCTGTCAGAGGCACGTTCTTTGGTGATGGGCTAATGGCTGGCCAATCCTGGTGAACAAATATTTACATCCCAGCAAGTACTTGCTTACCTCTAACAGGCCCGGACAGCTATATATTTGTCTTTGGGGTGATTCACAGGATCGCTTAAGAGGGACTACAAACTTTTGAACAGAAAAATGTCAAGGTCAAACAGTGATCTAAGTGTTACTTGAGGAAAATAGGGATAAAATTCTGGTACGTGCTCCAACATGGATGAACCCTGGAAACCTAATGTATTAAGACAACTCAGGCACAAAGCCCTGCATGAGTCCTGTGACGGCTAGTTTATGTCAACTTGACACAAGCTAGAGTCATCGGAGCACATTAGGAGCCTCAACTGAGAAAAATGCCTTCGTGAGATCCTGCTGTGGGACATTTTCTTAATCAGTAATTTGGGGGAGGGCCTAGCCCACTGTGGGTGGTGCCACCCCTTGGGCTGATGTGGAAAATGACTAAAAGGAGAAAGCAGGCCCAGCTCTCTGCCTCCTGCACCTCACACTCCTGCTGTCCTGTGTCCACCACACGTTCCCTGCTGGGATGGTCAGCACCCTCAAATGAGCCACAGCCAACCCCTCCTTCCTTTGGTTGCCTTTGTCAGGTTCTCTGTCACAGCAAGGGGAAAGGTACAAAACAGTCTCAAAACAAATAAGTTGCTAAAATGGCAAACTGTTTGGTTATGCATATTTTATCACAATGAAAGCAAAACAAAACAAAAAAGCCAAGCTCGGACTGAGTTCTGTCTTATCTGTATTGATGCCACTGGCATCGGTAATTAAAAATGGAAACAATGAATAAATGAAGCCCTGAGGAGCTTATCAGGCAGTGCAGGGCACAGCTCCTTGATGCTTCCGGAGCCACAAGGTGAAGGACCACTTAGCTGGAGGGTGAGGCCGAATCTTTAAAGCCACACATCAGCACACCTGATGCTCTCCAGATGCATGCTTCACAAACTCAGTTAAAGCACTTACCATGGCGTTTGCTTCATCTCCCAGGGCTATCCTGCCTCTGCTGGGGTCTGCTTAGAAAGAGATGGTGGGGGGAAAGACAGGAAGGCTCAGCTTATTAAACCCTAACAGGGTTTCCCCCACCCTCCCGTTGTGTTTTGAGAAAGGACCCCACTATGTAGCCCAGGCTACCTTTCAACTCTGATCCTCCTTCCTTGGCCTCCCGAACACTGGCATTACTGGTGGCTGACAAATAAGGATTTTAAAGATAGCTGGCTACAGCATTAACCTGAAGGGGTATCAAGCTTCTAACGTTTGGCAATATTCTCCAGATATTAAAAGTACAACCTATATTGTTTTATTCATAACGTTAAGATCTTACATAAAGTCATGTTTACCTGAGAAGATAAGAGAAGTCCTCACTCCCACGACTGTACCCCGTATTTTATTGATTTGTGTTTTTGTTGTCTGTTTTGTTTTATGAAGCAGGGTTTCACTATGTAGCAAAGAACTCATTATGTAGATTAGGAGGGCCTGACACTTAAGAGTGATCCTCCTGCCTCACTCCAAAGTGCTAGGATTAAAGGCAAATGCCATCATGCCCAGCTTTGTTCAATATCCTAGAAATTGCTACTGAATGCCTGTGAGGACAGGCAATGAAAACACTCGAGTAAGCACATCACAGACAATCACTATCTTCGTGCTGATTTCCCTGTTCTGATCTCACTATCTAGAGATTAAATGGTCCCATCTGGTGGCATTTCACTAACTCCTCTATTCTTGTCAATGAAGACGCTTCAAAGACATATTTATGTTCCTATCTTTGGCTACCAAACCACTGGCATCCTGTAGGAACTGGCATTTCCTCAGTCTCAGAAGAGGGGAAAGACTGAAGCCTGGAGCAGCTGGAGGGGAGCTTGTCTCCTGGAAAGGGTTCCAACAACAGAGAGACTGAAGCAAAGGCAATGATGTGACCAGGACACTCAGTCATGCATACATATATCCCTTGCAAGTTGTAACATGAACCTCACGTCAGGCCCCTGGAAGGAGGGCAGGGGCATGTGTGCATGAAGGGAACAGAAGGCTATACAAGCCACTTTACATTTAGACAACATGGTACTGAGATGGAGATCTGTCACAGACCAAGATGGCTAAAACTGGACATCTGGGGGCTATGAGTCAGAAATAAGCACCCGATACCAGATGTTCGGGGAACCCAAAAGTGACAGTCTTGCAATTTATAATTACACTCGGCAGAATGCCACTCTCTTGTGATTCTGTACAAACATGGCCTTGATGTCAGAAGCAAAGAGCCCTCACCTTGTCAGCCTGTGTGAGCTGATCCATGTGTCCACCTGTGCGCGTCCCATGGGTGCTTGCAAGCATCTGACGTCTTTGTGGCCCGTGTACCAGTGAATGAAGTGAGTCCTGTCTGCCTACAGCTGCCTTCTCTTTAAGTTGCTGGCTTCGGGGAACACTTCTCTTTCCCTGGCATTGGAGCATGGATCCCACAGTGGGTGTCACGAGTCCTCTTTGATATCTTCCCGAGGTGGACACACTGAACAGACCCCCCTTGGCTTTTAACTGCTGTCTTTAATTGGCTCACTGAGGACAGGTGGCTGAACCAAGCTTGTTAGGGCCACCTGGGAAAAGCTCTGATGATAACTTCTGTAACCCTCTCTCTATATGATCTAGGTCTAGGTCTAGATCTACACATATATGTGAAATTATAAAGCTACGTTTTTCCAAACTATGTTGAAACTTGTCCTAGTGCTTTCTTTGCTCCATTTCCTACTACCCTGGTAAGTGAACAAAAGCTACAAAATAGCACCAGAGACAAAACTGTCATGAGATCAAACTTGTAAAGCAAAGTAAGTGGCCGCCTCCTGAGTGACATTGAAGATGCTGAACTGTAAACTTAGGCTATATCCTAACAGTGTGTAACACTGGACACACATGTTTTGAGTTTTGTCCACAGTTCCTGGCTCGTCACCACTGTAGCCCTTCAACCTGTCCCAGAAAAGTAAACAAACTGCTTCCACAAATGATCTATGAGGACAGTTCAATGACACGGGACCCACACACGGTCGGTTATGCACAGTGCCCCGGCAGGGAATGATTTAGATTTGCTATTCTTCTCATATCTATTATCTCCGTTGGACTTCTTCAGAAGGAAGTCAGTGATTCAAAAGAAAATTTTAAAAATGCTTTGAAAAAGCTTAAGGTGACAAGTCCAAGAGAGACTTTTTAAAAGATACTTGAAAAAAAAAAAAAAAAACATAAGCTCCCAAACTACTTACCCCTTTTTTTCGTTTTCTTAGGCTCAGATACTTTGATTTCATCTAATACCTGTTCTCCATACTCTCTGATGACCTGGAATTTGAAGTTGAGAATTTAAAAATGTGAAAAACCTTTTTTATACCCCAAGCAGGCCCAGAACTTATGATCACCCTGCCTCAGCCAACACAGTGGGGATTACTAGCCAGCACAGCCAGACCCGGCTAAAGAAAGACATTCTCCCTTCGACACTGCCATAGTGTCATATAATTATCAATGCTCTTCAACACAAGATCACTTAAAGCTGAAAAACAGAAATGCCATGTGAGAGTAAATGTAAGGAGACGAGTGTAATCCTAGCTGTGTGGAGGCTGAAGCAGGCCTGCCAACCTGAAGCCAGTGTCAACCCAAAATCCACAGCCCAAGTTGGAGCCTTAGCAAAAAAAAGAAGTCAAATAACATTATAACTTAAACAGTGAGAGAAACGTGGATGGTTGTTTGCCTAGAAACAGATCTGGAGGGAGCAGCAGACTGAAGCCGTGGTGAGCGCTAGGCTCTGCCCACCACACCTGAAGCTCTAGGCTCAACTCCAGTATGAAAAGTGTGACCGTTCCTGGGGGACAGCAGCAGGAGGAAGAAGAGGAAAAGGGAGTGGAGCCATTTTAAGTGCACTTCTGAATTATGTGAGCTTCTATAAGGGTGGGTAATAAGGAAATTACACTTGAAAGATCAACCACTTCAGGGCCGGAGAGATGACTTGATGGCTAAAAGCAGTTGCTGCCGCCAAGCTTGCTAACCTGAGTTTCATCCCTGAACCCAATGAAGGACGGGAGGAGAGCTAAGCTGTCCTGACATCTCCATGTTCATCGTGGGATGCCCATGCCCACCTCCAGATAAGTGTAAAGACATGTTACCATGCTAGAGCCCATGAAAGGCACTCTCGTCCCACCTGAGGGGGCAGGCACTTCAGGACGAGTGGAGCCAGACTGCCTCTGCAGAGCAGGGTCGTGGCAGAGGGACGATGTGAGGGGTTCCTCTTCAACATCTGCTTGACAAGACACTGGAGCTTATAGGAATACAGGGCTGGCAGAGGGTGGATGGGCCCCTGACATATCTTCAGGATGAGGTTCTTCCAACTATTTGCCTGAAACTGAAAGGTTAAAAAAATGACACTTTAAAATCAGATACAAGGGAAGGAAATAAAATAGGAACTGTCAGCCGCTGACATAAATTCGTATTTTCATAAGTTAATTCCTTTTTGGAGGGGAACCTGCTGTTGGGTCCCTTTCCTTCAAAAGATGTCTTTAAGGACATTTGCTTATGTTCACAGCAACATTATTTACAATAGAAAGAACACAGAAACAACCCAAATACCATGAACAAGTCCGTAAGCAAAGCAGTGCGTATATACAATGGACTATTACTCAGTTGTAAAAAGAAATAGGATTCTGACACATGCTACAATATAGAAAGTCTAGAGAACCAAGCAAAAAGGACAAATTGGGGCTGGAGAGATGTCTCAGAGGCTAAGAGCACTTGTTCTTGCAGAGGACCCAGGTTTAATTCCCAGTGCCCATATGGTGGTTCACAACCATCCATAATTCCAGTTCTAGGCTATCTAACACCCTCTTCTGACTTCCCTGAGCACCAGGCATGCATGTGGCCCACATATACACAAGCAAAACAGTCATATACATAAAATAAATGAATCTTAAAAAATATAATGACAAGTACTATAGAATTGTATTACATGAAACATATATTCTGTTCACAGAGACAGAATGATCGGAAGTTATCATAAGCTAGGGGACAAAGGGATGTAGAGCAGTGATTTTCTAAGTAAAGAGTTTCCGGTTTGTGTGATGGAAAAGCCCTGCAAATGAACAGTAATGTAGGACATAACATCATGAGTGTAATTATTGTAATTAACGAATACCATAATTTAGTTAATGAATGCTGTTAATATAATCAATGAATATCATAAATGTAATTAATGAATATCATGGTAATTATTCATTCCACTGAATTATGAACTTAAAAAGTTTGAATGGCAAATATTGTGTTATTTTTTTTTTTCAAAGAAGAAGAGGAGGAGCAGCTACATACAGAATCACAGCATCTAATAAACACATATTGGCACAGAACTACAGAATGGCTCAACACAAAGATAACAATGGGAACAAATGGAAACTTTTAAAACAAATTCTTCCTGGGAAAGTGACTCTTAGTTAGAATCTGGCACATCCATCAGACCTTTGCAGGAAACGACAAGTGGCCTTTTGGTCTGGCACCATACTTACTGGATGCTTCAGCGCGCAGAGTTCATACAGAATACACCCCAAGGACCAGATGTCACTAGAAGCATGAAGAGACAGCATAGCAACAGCTATGTTATGGGTTATCATGGCAAAACACGCATTTTCTTTTCTTTTAATACATTCAATTTACATATGTATGCATACATATGTATGTGTGTATATACATATACAAATAAATATACGAGCACACACGTGGGCCACAGGGTTAATACGGAGGTCAGAGGACAATGTGCAGGAGTCTGTTCTCTTCTTCCACCGTGTGTGTCCTGGAGGTTGAACTCAGGTCAACAAGCTTGTTGGCAAACACTCCACCCCCTGACCATCTCATTGGTTCTCATTTTACAATAACCTATGATGACCCTCCAGGTCTAGCCTGGTCTCACAATCAATGCCCCGGGCCACTCTGCCCACGCCCGCCTGCACAGCAACAAACCTCTAAGCTTCCTCCAGGACACACACTGCCTGCACCAGCTAAAAAGCCTCTCCCATGCCATGTCCAACCTCTCCACCCAGAAATACCCAAACTATTCCTTTTGCGGGTTGACATGACACTGTACATTAGGGATCTCAATATTTCTACCTGAAAATGTCTAGAAAGATAAATTCAGGAATATGGCAGGACACAGGATCAACTTGATCTTGTGATCAATCTTCAGTTTCCAGGCCCATTTATGGAAAGGGTGGGTTTTTGTTTTTTTGTTTTTTGAGTTCTGTATATATTCTGGATGTTAATCCTCTGTCAGATGTATAACTTGGAAAGACTGTCTCTCATTCTGTGAGCTTCCTCACCTGGTTGATTGTTTCTTAATCTGTACAGAAGCTTTTACTTTTATGAAGTCCCACTAGTCAATTGTTGGCCTTAATTCTTGGACAAGTGGACCTATTCAGAAAATCCTCACCTCTACCTTTATCGTGTAGGGCACTGCCTCTTTTTTGTTTTTGTTTTTTTTTTTTTTTTTCTAGTAGTTTCAGTGTTGCAGGTTTCACATTCAGTTTGTTCGGGTACAAGGTGATAGGCCATATGACCTAGCTATGCTGCTCCTTGGTATATGTTCCAAGGACTGGAAATCCTGCTCCCCAGATACTTATTCAGCTACGTTCATTGCTGTGCTATTCACGATAGCTAGGGAATGGAGGCAGCCTAAATGTCCTTCAACCAATGAACAAATTTCAATCAATGAAAAAGTAGCACTTATACACTACAGAACAGTATTCAGCTGTAAAGAAAAATGAAATCATGAAGTTGCACATAAATAGATTAAACTAGAAAAGATATGGTGGTAACCCAGACCCAGAAAGACAAATGTCACAAGTTCCCTCTCATCAGAGGCTCCTAGCTCCAAATCTCCAGATGTGAGTTCATATCATAGAGAATATACACATACATATATATGAGCGTATATATGCATGCAACATTTAATGAAAAGGAGCAAGGAAGCCTATATGGGAGAGTTTGGAGGGATGAAAGGGAAGGGGAAAGAATGTAATTATGTTATTGCCAAAAATAAAATATACAAAAAATAATTTTAAAACTCACTTCCTAGGGAGGAGATGAGGGAGGAAGGGTGGGACTGGGAGGAAATGAGGGAGGGGGCTGCGGCTGGGATACAAAATAAATAACCTGTGATTAATATAAAAAAATAAAAATTATAATAAAAAAAGAAAAAAGTTAAAAAAAACCCCTCACTTCCTGGTGAGTTCCAAGGCAATAAGAAACCCTGTCTGTAGGCTTAATGATGTTGTACGCTGTATAGACTCAAACGCTGCTGCCTTCTGTGTACCTCCCCTTTATCTGCTTGCAATCCTTGTTCTGAGACCCTCCTGTCTAAACTTTGCCCCCACTTGATCCCTGATATGTCAATAGGGGCCTGACAGCCAATGACTGAGCATGAGAGATAACAGGACTGGACTTCCTGCCAGCCAGGGAAGGAGATGAAAGGAAGAGGAAGTGAGATTTTAGCCAGGAGGAAAGGTTCCTCAGGAGAGAGACCTCAGGGACCTCAGGAGAGAGAGAAAGCAAAGAAAGCCATAAAGTACAAGGATCTGGGGATTTATGCTGGGAGGAAGGCAGATTAGTTTAGAGGATCAAAATAGATTAATGCTGCTCAGTTCTTGTGCAGTAAAGCTTGTTAAATAAATGTAATAGTCCAGTCTCAATTATTTGGGTGCTGGCCAAGTTAAGAGACAAACTGCAATACAATTTTAAATTTTAAAACAACTTTTAACACCCATCTCAATAAAAAGGAAGATAGTGTCTGAGGGACGATACCCAAGTTTGTCTTGTCCAGATATGCACAAACACACATGCACCACACACTCACACACACACACACACACACACACACACACACACACACACACACACACACAGAAATATGTATATATTACTGTGTAAAGAAATGAATATGAAACAATATAAGTGAAAAAAAAACAATAAATGAAACTGGTAAATCTCAATTAAATAGTATTAGAACTCTGTTGTCAGGGGATTTCCAAGGGTCTGGAACAACGTCTCAGTGGCTAAGAACACTGGCTGCTCTTCCAGAGGATTGGGGTTCGATTCCCAGTACCCACAAAGTGACTCACAACAGTCTGTAACTCCACAAGATCACTCTTTTCTGGCCTCTGTGGGCACCACACGCACACGTGGTATACAGACATACATGCAGGCAATACATCCTTACACATAAAATAATTTTTCAAAAACTTATTTAATTTTTTCTATGCATTAGGGTAAATGTGTCAGATCCCCTGGAACTGGGGTTACAGACAGTTATGAGCTGCCATGTGGGTGCTGGGAATTGAACCCGGGTCCTTTGGAAGAGCAGACAGCTCTTTTAACACCTGAGCTATCGCTCCAGCCCCCATAAATGAAAATTTTAGAGATAAATTCAAAGAAAAATTAAGAAGTGATTTCTCTCTCTCCCCCTCATCTCTTCCCTTTTCCTCTCATTATTTTCTTTTTTGTTTGTTTGTTTTGTTTTGTTTTACTTTCCAGCACTGGGGAAGCAAACTGGGGCAATGCACACTCTTCTACTTCTGAATTAAATCCCCAAATCCAAGTCCTGCCACTGCCTCCATTTTTTTTTATAATTTTTTATTATTTACACTTTATTCATTTTGTATCCCCCATAAGCCCCTCCCTCCTCCCCTGCCGATCCCACCCTCCCTCCCCTCTCTGCCTCCATTTCTACTCAGCCCTGCTCATCCATTCTGAGAAGTGTGTGTGTGTGTGTGTGTGTGTGTGTGTGTGTGTGTGTATGTTACATTTTTTTGAGGGTAGAGGAAAGGGTTTATTTCATCTTACACTTCCTGGTAACAGTCCATCACTGAGAGAAGTGAAGGCAAGAAATGAAACAGGGCAGGAACCTGAAGGCAGAGGCCACAGAGGGGTGCTGCTTACTGGCTTGCTCCCCCTGTGGCTCGCTCAGTTTGCTTTCTTTGTGCACTCAGGTCTTCCAGCCCAGAGATGGCTCCACCCATAGTAAGCTGGGCCCTCCCACACCAATCTTCAGTCAAGAAAATGCAAGGCAGGCTTGCCCACAGATCAGTTTGGTGGGAAAGTTTTTTCAGCTGAGGTTGCCTGTTTCGAAATGACTGGCTTGTGTCAAGCTGCCAGAAAACCAGCCAGAACAACATGCATGAGAACGAAGGCATAGCTGGGAACAGTGACTCTCGGAAGCAGGGAGAAGGCACTGGGTGCAAGGACAGAACTCAGCAGCCTCCATGGTGTGACACTTCTTGGACTGGAGGAAGTGCTGCCATAGTCTTTACAGTATAACATATATATTTAAACCATAAGCTTGTCATAAGGTTATCAACCAGATAATTCATCAACCCAGTGCTTAGGTGGCCCCTGTAGTGACCTGAAACAATGTACGTTATTTTTATAAAATTTTGTTTGTCTCTTAGTTTCTCTCTTATCCCAGCTATCACACAAATAATCGAGATTATTATATTAACAAGCCTCACAGCACAAGAACTGTGCCAATTATGAATCTATTTTTAACGCTCTAATCTGGCTTCTTCCCAGCGTACTCCCGAGGATGCTTCTTGCACTTTGTAGCTTTCCTGCTCCAGCACCTCCCCTGATATCACTTCCACCTGGCTCAATCCCCTTCCTTCTCCCCTGACTCCTCCTACCCTAGCTCACCAGAAGTCCAGCCCTATTCTCACCCCTCCTCAGAGACTGGCTGTAAACTGCTTATTGGAACATCAGGGGACGACTGGAAAGCAGTGTTTACACAACACTGAGACAGATTCTCAGAACAAGGACTGCCACCCGATATGAGGGGTACAGAAATCAGCATCTGAATTACACAATAACCTTATGCCTACAAAACAACTTAGTGCTTTCCAAATGTGGCTGTGTATGGAACCTCCCAGAGAAATTGAAAACCTTGACTGTCTGCTTCCCATCCCTGATGCTCTAATTTGATGGAAGGATGCAGGGGATTCTCAAAGGCATGAGCAGCAGAGTCTGGAACCAGGTATGAAATTCAGACCACCCTTAGACACCACTGGCCCTTCTTTCGGCATCCAGCTTCTCACAGCTATGAGTACAACGGTTACAAAACCATGCCTGCCTCTAAACCAGCGGTTCTCAACCTATGGCTCCCAACCCTGCTGTCAAACCTTTGTCTCCAAAAATATTTACACTACAATTCCCAACAGTAGCAAAATTACAGTTGTGATGTAGCAATGAAAAATAATTTTCTGGTTGGGGGTCACCCAACATGAGGAACTGTATTAAAGGGTCACAGCATTAGGAAGGTTGGGCTCTAGCTGACCAAGCATACAGATTCCATGATTAAAAAACTTTTTTTTAATGTGTATATATATATATATATATATATACACATATTATATATATATGCCATTTTATGTCAGTGACATTGGTAATCAAATGAAAGACATATAGACATGTTCCAGGAAAAATATTCTACTCATGAGCTGCATACAGCATGGCCTCAAGCATATTTTTAGAAAATAGAGCTGGGAAGGTGGCTCGGCAGGTAGTAACACCTGCCCCACAGCCTGACCACCCAATTTTGTTCAGGTACACATGAAAAAATGCAAGGGGAAAAAGCCAGATGCATAGATCTGTAATGTCAGTCAACACTCCTACCTCGGACGGGAAGTGAAATGTAGCAATGGCTGAAGCCTGAGGCCCAGCTGGCCCGGAGTGTGCACTGCAGCAGCAGAAACAACAAAATACACGGACCTCCTTCAACAGGTGAAAGAAGGAACTTCCAAAAGACTGTCCTCTGATCTCATACTTAGAGCATGGCACATGTATGTACACACACACACACACACACACACACTCATTCATACAAATAACAAATAAAATTTTAAAGCAGATGAGCTCCTTGTGTCTGCACCAGATTCCAGCACCAGTTTGCAAGCCAGAGGCCCTCCTGTCAAAACACCAACTTATGCAAACAAGGATACAGCTTACCTTTTATTGTTATAAGGCAGGTTTTCCCAGATTTCTGGAGGCACATAATAAGGTGTTCCCACGTATGTGCATGCAAAGGCCATGGGACTGAAACCACAGACAGGCAAAGTGAGTCCAAAGCTCTTCTGAAAATGGCTCTTCTGATCTCTATCACTACGTAGGAAAGATACATACCTGGAGAGAAGACGGGCAGAGCCAAAATCTCCCAATTTCACTTTTCCATTTTGGGTGAGGAAGACATTCTGCATTGAAAAGAACACAGATTATTGGCATTGCCATATCCACTGGAAACAGCGAGAGTCATGAAGCCGGCACAGCTGCTGGACAGTTTCAGCAAAGCTGAGCCAAATGCTGCAATTGCTGTCATCCTATCTCTAACTTCTGGGTTTTGGTCTCTGCGTGTTGCATTCTTGGGGACTTTCTGCACTATGATTCATTTTATGTCTTTTCCTGAGAAAATTATGTCTGAGTCTTTTTTAGGAAAAATCCTAAAATTAACTTTATCTGTCACTATTTCAAAGTTTTCCTTATGCCCTGGAGATCATTAAGCACAGATAAGCACATGGCTAGATGAGGCCGTTACCCCAGGAATCTTCATGTGGCATCTGCCCCTGAGCAAACTCAAGCAGCATAACTGGTGCCGGGTAAACTCAGACAATTGACAAACTCAGACTGGCCAGGGGAACAGGTTACAGACTCAAGGCCTGTTTTCATCATATGCTTGGAGCTCTCTGAAAACACAGGTTAGAAATAGGGAGTTACATAGGGTACACCCCTGGAGGAATAGAACTCAGAATACAAGACAGGTATTTTCCTACTTTATAATGGAGATGATGAAACATATAGTAGAAAAAGTTAGGTATAGTATTTGCTAATCATAAAAAAGAAAAAACAGCTCAGATATTTTCTGTTTGTCTGCAGTGCTCTGTGGTACTTAACTACAAACACTGCCAGCATAAAAGCAGGCTGTCAAATAGTAAATGTGTTTGCTTTGGAGAAGACATTCTTTAGATTATTTACATTGGAGTTATAGGGCTGATTAAAAAAAATAAATTCTGTTCTGTTGTTTTTTTCTAATTGTAACTAAACTTGTAACCCTAGACATGTAATAAAAAATCCAACACACAATCTGTACTTCCTGGATAATCACTAGTCTGTCTTTGTTCTGTGAAACCTGCATAAATAAAGAAGCACTTGGTTGCTAGTCACTCAGAGCTTCGAGATTCTTCTAACCATCACCAGACCCACTCTTCCCTCCCCTTATCTCCTTTGGGGGCCTCAATCACCTGATCCCCAACTCCCCCAACCCCCACCAGGGAGGCCCCAGGCAGACTAAGTCCTGATCACCCCACCTCAGGCAGCAGTCTCTAGAGCAGCTTTTTAACACCTGCTGATGGTGGAAATAAGGGTAGAAATCTGATAGGTGGGTCCCAGAAGAGAATGATAAAATAGCAAGAAGCCCTCTTAAAACAGCTACACATTCCCCTGCCTGGAGATTCGGGATGCCTGCTTTGAGGCCTAAGATGCAAATGTCAGGCAGTATCAGATCTGAGCAGTAGGAGCCTGTGTCAGGCTGACTCAAATGGCTGGTGCAGGTGTCGGCTGCTTTCCACTCAAAAAGACACGCATTCATTCAGAGGGCATTAAAGAGGCTACATTCACATACACTTCAAGAGAGATTTTTAACTCCTTTTTTACACATAGTAATCTATTTAGACAGTATAAGTTCTAGGTCAAAAGGTATAAAGTTTTACATAGGATGAATAAGTCCTTAATATCTACTATACAGCTGATATGATGGCACACATCTTTAAATGGAGGCAGAGATAGGTAGATCTTTTGGAGTTAGAAGCCAGGCTGGTCTACAGAGTGAGTTCTAGGACAGCCAGGACTAGGTAGTGAGACCCGGTCTTAAAACCAATAAACAACAAAAAAATCTATTGTACATCATGGTGACCACAGTTAGTATAGGATATTCTTGAGAAAGAATAGATTTTATTTATTTAATGTGTATGAACTTAGGAGGTCTATGCTGGCCTCAAATTAGAAGTCCTCCTACCTCGGCCTCCTAGGAACTGGGTTCACAGGCAGGTGCTACTAAGTCTGGTCAAAGAGTAGCTGTTAAATGTTCCAGTGGTTAAAAAGTACTTTAGGGTTAACTAAAAGAAGGGGAGGGAACTAGAGAGATGGCTCAGCGGCTAAGAGCACTTGTCTTCAGAGGACCCGAGTTTAGTTCCCAGCACACTTGTCAGGTGGCTCACAACCATCTGTAACTCCAGCTCCAGGGGACGAAAAGCCTACGCCTTCTTGGGTATCTGCAATCCCTCATGAACGTAGGTACACTCATTACACACACACACACACACACACACACACACGCACACGCACACACGCACTTAAAATAATAAAAATAAATCTAAAAAAGTAAACGAGACTATAGATACATCAATTAACATGACTTGATCATGTTACAAATGTATGCTTTGTGTATTAAAAAGCATATTGTATACTATAGCTATATAAATATATACACATGTATATTATAAATATATAAAATTTACCCCAATAAGGCGAGGAGTTTTTGTTGTTGTGTTGTTTTGTTTTTCAAGATATGGTTTCTCTATGCAGCCCTGGCTGTCCTGGAACTCACTCTGTAGACCAGGACAGCCTCAGACTCAGAAATCTGCCTGTCTCTGCCTCCTGAGTGATAGAGAATTAAAGGAGTGTACCACCATGCCTGGCTAAATATTTTTAATTAAAAGAGTAAATATAAAAAAAAAAGTTAGACTGGTAAACATTTTCTAAACTAAACTAAACAGAATGCTGCAAAAGAAACTAATAACAGGAAAAAAGACAATAAAATAGTTTTCTTTCTCCCCCCTAGACCCTAAAATGCCTTGCACTCACCTGGGACTTGATGTCTCTGTGTAACACACGTTTCCTGTGAATGTGATTTACCCCGAGACAAATCTGTATAAACCAATTCAGTATCTGTAGGAAAATAGTATGCAAAAAATTTAGGGGGAAAAATTTAGGGGGGAGGAATCAGGTAAACATGACCAAATCATGCTGAATAAAATTCTAAAAGAATGAATAAAAATATTTTAAAATGAAAAAGTATACAACACCTGCAAAGATGCAATAACTAGCTGATGTCGAGCCAAATTCTAAAGAATCATCTCTAGGCTTTATTTTACCAGGATTTTAAAAGTGAATTCTGAACTCAATAAAAATACAGTTTAACTAAAATTCAGTTTTACGTTGAGAGGTTCAGAAACCTGATTCCCTTGTTTTGTCATCTTATGTATGACCCAGATGTGTATTTTAATGAAATGTCTCCCATATTTTCTTTTTTTCAACTGAATATTAGTTTCTTTTTTGTTGTGGTGGGATGTGAGGAAGCAGACTGGTCTCAAACTTGCTATGTAGCCAAGGATGTGGAACCCAGGACTCTGTGAATGCTAGGTAAATGAACTGCCAATCAGCTACATCTCCATCTCTAAGTATTTCTTATTAATTTTATATTTTCTTCTTTTTCTTTTTCAGACAGATTCTCACCCTGGAACTGGCTGACCTGGAACTGGCTGCCTTCCATTCACCTGCCCCTACCTTCTGAGTGCTGGGATTAAAGGTATATGTGACCACTCCTGTCCCACTATTTACTTCATAAGAACATCTCAGCCAGGCATGAGGGTATTCACAAACACTCTGGGGGCTAAGGCAGGACATTGGCAAGAATTCGAGGCCAGCCTGGCCTATAACCTACTGACTGCCAGGCCAGGCTGGACTGCAGGGTGGGACCATCTCAAAGAACCAAACAACCATTTCAGGAAGCCATAGTGTGCTGACTAATTATTTTATGTCAACTTGACACAGGCTGGACTCATCTGAGAGGAGGGAACCCCAACTAAGAAAATGCTCAGATAAGACTGGGCTGTCGGCAAGCCTATAGAGCATTTTCTTAATTACCGATTGATGGTGGAAAGGCCTATCCCACTGTGGGAGGTGCCACCTCCGGGTGGGTGGTCCTGGGTTCTATAGAAAAGCAGGCTGAGCAAGCCCTGAGGAGCAAGCCAGTAAGCAGCACCTTCCATGGCCTCTGCATCAGCTCCTGCCTCCAGCTTCCTGCCCTGCCTGAGTGCCTGTTCTGACTTCTTCCAGTGATGAACAGTGATGTGGAAATGTGAGCCAAATAAACTGTTTCCTCCCCAAGTTGTTTTTTTGTCACGGTGTTTCATCACAGCAAAGAAACTATAACTAAGACACATTGTCAGGAAATCAGTCAGTAACACTGACTCTGAAACCAGCTGCCTCTCACTAGGGCAGTAATTTACAGATGCCCATGCTTTAACCTTAATTTATACAAATCTTATGAGAAAATTTGCTTCTGAACTTAGAAACTACGTAAGTCACTTTCTTACCGTATCTTCAGGAAACAACATTCCTTTTTGCTGTTTAATCCTCTGCATTAGATCCCCTCCGTCACAATACTCCATCACTATGTACAGATGCCCTTCAGCTAGAGCACATAGGAGAAGCCTTAGGAAAGTCACAGCTGCTACAAATTAAATTCAGGTATATTTGGGAGGATTCATATTTACCTTCAAATGACTCCTTAAAGGCAACAATATTGGGGTGTTTCATTTTAGCCAGCAGAACTGCCTCTTTCCTAGAATTCTGTGTATCAGAGAAAGACTGGGGAAAAAAAAAACTTAAATAATTATAAATTCAATATAGCTTCAAACTAAGATTTTGTATAGATTTAAATGAGACTTCAGTGCCACATGCAGGTTTGTGAATCTACTTCTGCCCCAGCTGTCACACTCTAAAACAATGTGGTGACTTTCTGATTATGGCTATTTTGCATGCTGGGCCTGGCCTTTCATTGGAACATACATACTTTTCCCTTACACATATAGAATGCAAACTAATTTTCATATGTGCTTGTGATGGTGATGTGGCTCAGCGATGCTCACAGCCTGGGGCTTGACCTCCACCACCACCAAACACAAGAACAAGCCTCCTGAACAGCAGCTGTCTAGGATAGCCAGTATTCTACTGAAAACACCATCCCCTCAAAGAAAACCAAAGCTTTCGTGCCAATAGGGCTACAAGCATCCTTTAACTAGTCCCTCAGCACAGATGAGCAATATGCAAAGATGGACAAAGATAAATTAAATATCCCAAACTATTACCTCAAAACTTATTCTACAAGCATGAAATTTTAAATGACTTAATATCAAGAAAGTACTATGGAGCCTGAGGTCCATAATTTTTTTTTTTAAAGCCCTGGTCTTCATTGCATTTTATGTTCTTTCATCATTCACCTTGTACCTGACCACTTCCAGCAGGTTTTTCACACTGCTGATATACAAAATTGGAAATTGTTATCACTGAGATTAATAAGTACATTTTGACTACTTCTCTGTTAATTTTACTAGCCAAAGAACCTTTGTAAAGCTCACAAATAAACTGATTACATGTTTAGGGGAAGGGTAAAAACCAGGAAACTTCTCTGTCTGTAAGTCGCACGCCCACTTTCAATGTGAGCTGTTTCTGGTTAGCCGTTACCTCTAAAAGCCTTATTTCTTTCATGGCAAATGTCTGATTACTGCGTTCTTGCAGAACCAAAAGAGCCCTGCCGAAGGAGCCCTGGCCAATCACTCTCAGGATTTTGTAGTCGTCCATGCTGGACATCCACGGCTGGGCTTCACTCCTGCAGTCAAAGATGGCTCCCCCACACTATATTAAAAAGACAAAATCATTTAGGAATATACTTTTAAAATGTAAAGTTAATTCAAAGTAGCTGTAGTCGCTTTTTAAATCCTGTTGAAAACTTTGTTTAAGATTTAATTTGCCAGGCTGAAGAGATGGTTTGGTTATTAGGAACACTGGCTTCTTCAGTTCTCACCAGAACCCTGTCCCTTCCAGAGGACCTGGGTTCAATTCCCAGCACCCACATGGCAGCTCACAACTGTCTGTAACTCCAGTTCTAGGGGATCTGACACTCTCACACAGATACACATGCAGGTAAAACATCAACGTGCATGAAATAAAAATAATGTTTTTAAAAAAAGGTTTAATTTGCCGAGACGGGCATGGCGGCACACGCTTTTAATCCCAGCACTCAGAGAGGCAAAGGAAGGTAGATTGCTGTGAGTCCCAGGCCAGCCTGGTCTACAAAGCATTCAGGACAGCCAAGGCTACAAAGAGAAAGGCAAAGCTATAGAAAGGGCTATGCTGGCTTTCAACAGAACTACTCAGGGGATTCAGGAAGGCTGAAAGGATGGCTTTAAGTGGGTTGGGCAAAGAGGAGAACAAGAATGATCAAGGTAGAGGAATCATATGTTTTAAAAGATAAAGACACTCAGATAAGTAGTTGAAATGAGGCTGAACAGGTTGGTAGGGAAAGCCAGATTTTGCTCCTGGATTTTTATCTGCAGGATAATAAATGATCTGTCTCTGAAAGGCTTTAGAGAACAACATCGTATATCTGCATAGCAGAAAAAAAAAATCACTTTATTATTATTATTTTTTTATAGACAGGGTTTCTCTGTGTAGCCCCAGGTCACAGCTTTAATGGACTGGATGAAAAGGCATAGAGGACCAGATCAACAATGAGACTCAGCAGTGAAAGAGGTGAAAAAATAATAAAATGCAATGAGGTGATGGCCATGGGGAAAATAGAACAGAAGAACAATTAACCTATCTTCAATAACAGATTTATGGGGAACAAACAGGGAAGAGACAGGGTTGTGGTGAGAACTGAATAATGGTAATACTTAATTGTCAGAGAGAAAGTTAAGGAATCTTAAAAGCCTTTTCTGGCATGGATTGTGACCGGGTACGGTGAATCACAGGAGAGAGATGAACTGAGCTGGAGTTACTTAGGGCTCAAAGGGGCTATTTAAACACATTCTGACTTCAGTTTTGTCTCCATTCAAAAGCAGCAGGCCTTTTAATACACTTTTGCGGACACATAGCTACACAAGAAGCAATTATGATTGTAATTACAATCTTTGGGAAGTCTAGCGGCAGCTGGCTGGGCTAGATGAGGGGGGAGAAGCTGGGGAAGAGGACCACACTGAGAGGCTGAGAGGTCATAAACTTTTTTCATCACAGGAAAAACACTGGCATGAGCTTACTCGCTTCTTCCCAAAACGAAATTGTGTTTTCCTTTATTTGTTTAAACCACACACAAGTTGTAAAATACAAAGCACGAAGGGTAGTGCAAATACCACGGATCAAATCCTACAGGGCCTGTAAAACCTCCAGGCTGGAGCTGGGGGCGGGTTGGGGGGAGGGGTGAACACCTGTAACATTAGCACTTGGGAGGCAGAGACAAGATGATCCCCATGGGTTCCAGGCCAGCCAGGGGTACATGGCGAGACACTATCAAAAACCAACCAAGCAAATATACGCAGTTTTCCAGTTTGCTTTCCAGTCTACCAGGGGATTTCAGCAATAAATCCTCCGACAACCAAAGCAGCGGCATCGTTTCCAGCCGTGAGGTATGTGAACACACCCAGGCACAAGTCACAGACCTACAACACTAAGGAGGCGGAAGTTGGTGAACCATACATAGCCCCGAGCCTGCTGAGTCGGAGGTCAATCTGTCCACACAGTGGCGAGTTCCAGGCCGGCCACGGCTACAAATGAGGACCCTGCCCTAACCTCCCCCGCGCCAAAAGGAGAAAACAAAACCAAAACCCCACAAGCAAACAACGAAGTCCTTCACCACAGTCTTAAGTGGCCTCTGGTTTCAAAAGCCATCTTCCCAGTTCTGGTGCTTAAGGACTTTAACCCATGTTATTGAAAATATCTGATGAGCAACCAGGCTTTCCTGGACTGAAAATCACATTGTACTTTTTACTCTCCAGGTGCCTGATATTCAGGCCTCAATACACTGGGTGAGGCGAGAGAGGATCGGTTCCTTCTCGTTATTTATAAACAAATACGAGCCTAGTAAATAAAAATAAATTAAAAATATTAGAGCCTAAAGTGATTTGCAAGTGCTCAGAGGCGGGGTCTGGACCAGAAGGTTTAGGCAGCGATCCCAGGGTGGTACAGGTCCTAGAGACCCACTCTTTCCTCCAAGAATACATTCTCCAGCCGCGGCTCAGCCTACCTGCATGAGCAGGCCCACGGTGCGCATGCGCGCCCCGAGGTCCGCGACCCAGGCGCACAGCCTACCACGGCTGAGCGCGAGTTTCCGGGTCACCCGCAGCGGGCGGGCGCTGACCGGTGGCTTAGGGTAGCGGAGAGGCCCTGTCCACTCCTTTCTCGGAAGCTGCTGGCCGGTACTGTCCTCCTCACCCACCTCCCAGCGGTGCGCATCTGCTCCGTCCCAAGGCGCGGGCGGCGACGCTGGGCGGGGCTGGGGTGGGCGGAGCTTGGAGGTGGGTAGGGCGTGCTTATAGCGGTGGGCGGAGGAAACTGTATCGGTCTGGCCCGAGGCGCAGTTCTGTAAGTAGCTGGGCCCGCTGGAGCAGTTTTGCCACCTTGCGGTAGGACGCTGTTAACATTTTGAGCTGGTGCCCCCGATAATTCGAGTTATCCAGATTAGGCGGACAGCCCAAAAACGTGAATTTCACGGGGACAACACTGCTAGCATTTACTGTATGAGCTTGAAAAAAGCGAAAAACGAAATAATGCCGCCACCCCAAGAAATCCACATCCCATTCTGAAATCTGTGTATTTCTTCCCTTATATTGTAAAAAGTTATTAAGACTTGGTGGTACGTGTCTGTAACCCCAGCACTCAGAAGGCTGAGGCAGGAAGATATAGGATTGGAGGGAAACCTGTTCTAGCTCTATATGGAAGTTCCCAGTAGGCAAGGAAAGGCTATGTGTCTCAAGTGTTAGATTTAGGGGTGCAGAATAAAGGAACAAAAGGCAGGAGAGAGGCCAAAAGGTGACCTCAACAGAGGAGACTGTGTTTATTAGCACAACAAGGGCCTTTCCCTAGGAAAGGAAGTTGTGCTAAGGGGAGGGAGCCGGTCAGGGGGTCTTATAGGTGTAGGCAAGGAGCTTTGGTGTGAGGAAATTCAGAGGTTACACATAGATTGAGACCTTCTTGGGAAATTTACTACTTTCTTTTGGAACTGCTTGGCCTAGCAAAGCAGGCTCTCTTGAGAACTGTCTAAAGAAACCGTTTTCTCCCCAAGATACAGATGTGGCTGACTGGTAACAGCTGAGCAATGATATCAAGATAGTCTCAGGAAAACGTCTGGTTCTCTGCAGCCAGAGCATTCTGTTAGCAAGACCTCACCCTCCTCTTCTCCCCTTCCCTACAGATCCCAGATGGAACTAATGTTTGTGGGAGAAATTAAAATCACGAGACACCAGACCCAGACATCTCCAAAATGTTAGGCAGAGGCGACCAACCAGGCTACAGTAAAACACACAGCAGGGAAGCAGGGAATTTGACCCTGTATAGAAGTGAGGCAGGACAGAAAGGGAACAGTAAGAGGGCATGGGAAGAAAGGAGCCCCTCCTTAAAGAGTCTGGTCGAAGTCTCTCACCTGCTGACAGTCAAAACTTCCAGTACAGGCTGGGCTTGGTGGTGGACCCCTTTAATCCCAGCACTCTGAATGTCTGTGAGTTCAAGCCAGGCTGATTTACAAAGTGAGTTCCAGGCCAGCCAAGGGCTAACATGAAAAAGTGAACTTTTGAGGAGGACCTTCCCTATCAGTGGACTTGGGGAGAGGTATGGGAGGAGATAAGGAAAGGAGGGTGGGGTTGGGAGGGGACGAGGGAGGGGGCTACCGCTGGGATATAAAGTATATAAACTGTAATAAAAAAAATTTTAAAGCTAAAAATATTTACAAAAAGAAAAAAGGAACTTTTAGCACATTTGCCATCAAGATTGCCAGCATAGAATATCCTCTTTATATAGGGGCGTTTCAAATAGACATGTTAAAATAGCAATAAATCAATAGAGTCATCTGAAAGGAGGGACCCACAGTTGAGGAAATGCCTCCATAAGATCCAAATGTAGGGCATTTTCTTAGTGATCGATGGCAGAGGCCTCAGCCCGTTGTGAGTGGGATCATCCATGGGCTGGTGGTCCTGCGTTCTATAAGAAAGCAGGTTGAGGAAGCCATGAGGAGCAAGCCAATAAGTAACACTCCTTATTGGCCTTTGCATCAACTCCTGCTGCCAGGTTCCTTCCCTGAGTTTCTCTCCTGATTGGTGATGGACAGTGATATGAAAGCCAAATAACCCCTTTCCTTCCTGAGTGCTTTGATCATGGTATTTCATTACAGCAATAGTAACCCTAAGACAACCGTCTGGTATGGCCCTTCTCCTTTCCCTGCAATTTCCTAGGACCCTCACCAGAACCTCCATTTATAGTACAAGATTTGTCTTAACCCCTGTATGTAACTCATGGTTTTACTTTACTAGATTACAGTCCTATCTGAGTGCACCTCCGGAGACACCCTATGATCTCACCTACAGAGGCTGGCTCAAGTTAACTGTGCTGAGTCAGGGTCTGCTTGAGAAAGATCATCCCAGCTGAGCTTGCTGATGCCACCCCTTCCATAGAAGGGCATAGAGACTGGGGATTCCAGATTGTCTGAGCACCGAGCTGCGTGCTCCCTGCCACCTGGCAACTCGCACTGAGCCTGGGGAGGGGTCAGTGATACAGACTACAGAGCAGGGGCTCCATCTCTGTGGCTATGGTTAAGTCTCCAATCCAGCTGGGCAAGGCCTCCCAGAGCTGGCTGATTGGGGGAGAAGTACCCACACCCCCAATAATTCCTATGTTCTGTAAGGAAGCCTAGTGAACTCATTTGTTTCCCAGATGAGCTTTGGAAAGATGGCTCAGAAGAGCACTGGCTGCTCTTGCAGAGGACGTGGGTTGGGTTCCCAGTAGCCACATGATGGCTCACAACCGTCAGTAAATTCCAGCCCCTGAGAATCTGACACCCTCTTCTGAGGGTGTGTGGCCCCAGGCACACAGGTAAGAGATACACATGCATGGAAGCAAAACACACACTCACACATGCAAGTAAACAAAACTGAGTTGAGGGTGCTGAGGCAATGCCTGAACTAGCACATCTTGATGTCTAGGTTGGAAACTCCTGGGAAAGAAATGAAACTGGGTCCATACCACTTTATGTCTTATCAGTCTAGACCCACCAGCTCCCAAAAAATGACACAGACTTTTTATGAAAGCTTAGGCATTATAGCTTAGACTATTTCCCAACTAGCTCGTATAACTTAATTAACGCGAATTTTATTCTCGTCCACATTTGCCATGTGGCCTGATACCTCTCATTCAGTCCCAGTTAAGTCCAACTTCTGTGCAATGCTGGCAAACCCCTCACTAATCAATTCTTCCCCAGAGTTCCTACGTCTGTCCCGCTTTTCCTCTCCTGCCCGGCTATAGGCCATCAGCTCTTTTATTAAATCAATGGGAAGGTGAGTGCGGTCTATGTTTACAAAATGTTAAGGCAGGTGATGGTCCAATAAAAATAACAATACCTGTCCAGCCTGTACTCAGCCCTCTGCCAGGCACAGAAATCAGCATTTGAATGATACAAAGACAGCCTTTACATAGTGTACAAAAAGATTATCCCAACACCATTGTATGTAGCTTGGGCTATCAACTTCCTTTTCCAGTTTGACACATGTCTACGTTAGCTATATACGGAGATGGTATCAAACCTGTGGTTATACTGTCCCAGACTCCAAAGTAGCTAAGACCCGTCACCATGACTTCTCACTTTCATGGTGCTGGGGACAGAACCCAGAGCCTCACAAATAGTAGGCAAGCAATGTACCACAGCCTAGTCCTTGAGTGCTGGCATTTTATCTATTTCAACTGTGAAAAGTTCTTGCTCTGTAGTGCAGGTTATCCTAGAATTCACTGGATAGCCCAGGACGGTCTTGAACTTGTAAGAATCCACTTGCCTAGGCCTCCAAAGTACGAGAAGCACTTACAGTTCTTTTTAAAAAGTAATTTTTGTGTGTGCGTGCATGCGTACAGGTACCACAATGTGTGTATGGAGTCAGGAAACAAATTGTAGGAGCTGGTTCTCCCCTTCCATGTGAAGCTGTCAAAACTGGCAAGCATAATTAGCCACTAAGCCATCCCTCCGGCCCAGTGGGGGCACTTTTAAAGGTGACTGGTGTAAATACTGTAAGACTTCAAAGACAGCAACAACACAAACTATGTCAAACTATTTAATAATTTCTACACTGAGTGGATGCTACAGTACTTTATACATGTTAAGTAAAATATATTATACAAATTATTTAATTTCTCATGCTTCAAAACCACAGCCCCCAGAGTACTTTTTATTACCTACCTGGCAACCTCTTTGTTTCTAATGCTGCTCTGGAAGGCCACAACAGTGTGCGTGTGTGTGTATCTGAGGAACTGTAAGCGAAGTCAAAGAGCAAATACTGCCAGTGCAAGGGACAGTGAAGAGCCATGAGACTGTCCAGTTTCTCAAGACACATTCTTGTCATTGTCTGCTGGGACTAAATGTGTGACCCACTACCCCTGACAACCATGGTGTGACCTAGAAGTCAACTGCTGAAATAAGAGGCAGTTAGGCAGGCTGAGCGAGCGGGACTGGCAAGTCAGTTAGTGTTCAAGAGAGAGGACTCTAGCTCAGGCTTCCTCAGCTTCAGCGCTGTGGACGCTGGGACTTTTCTGCGCTGTGGCTGCGGTCAGCGTCCCTGCATCACCCACAGTTGTTGGCAGTGCTCACCATGCTATCTCCCCATCTTTTCAGTTTTGGAAACAGGGTTTCACTGTGAAGACCAGACCAGCCTGGAACTCACAGGTCTGCCACCTCTGCTGGGATTAAATGTGTCAACCACTGGCTTAACATCCAACAATGTATTGATTCTGAAAATGCCTGGAGGGCAGAGCAGACCCAGGTTCAGTTCCCATCTCCCACATGGCAGCTCACAATTGTCTGTCTCTCCAGTCCCAGGGGCTCTCCCACCCTCTTCTGGCTTCTGTGGGTCCTCTACTCATGTGGTGCACAGATATACGTGCACATAAAAATGAATAAATCTCAAAAGTGTAGTAAGAAAAGAAAGAGAAAATGCCGAGGAAAGACGGGAGGGGTACAGATTGCCTGTGGTGGAGAACCAGGTCTAGCTGTAACACCAAAGCATGAGGACAGGGCTGAGCATTCAGCCCATGCATACACTGCATGCTCAGCCCACATGAAGCTTTCAATCCTGGGGCATCCCCAGAGCGTACAGTTTGAATCTGAATCGTCCCTAAAGCTTGTGTTTAGAGTGCCTGTGGTTCAGACTGAGGCACTGTTGAAGGCTGGCAGAAGCATGTCACTCACGAGTTATACTGTGAGTTAGACATGCCCTGGGTTCACCCCGTGTGGGCAGCGCCCCTCTCTCCCTTCCCCCACCATGCCTTTCTCAATATGGTGGACCGTCCTCTGAAACGGTCAAGATAAAACTCCCGTTTGTTTCTGTCAGGTATTTTATCACAATTAAAAAAAAAATAAGTTATACAAACACAAATTTAGCAATGTATTTCAAAAGCTAAATTCGGTTACTGTGATTAAGTGGTGTGTCACAAAGGATTTGTGGGGTGCAAAGGACTGGATGTAGGGCCTTGCACATTAGGCAAGTGCTCTTCTGGAAGCACACCCTGAGACCCCATAACATGTTTGCTGAAATAAATGCCATCTGGTAGTTGACTGTAGCCCCGTAGGAGGGTCCTAACGTCAGTTCCATCAACAAATAACCCAATCAACTAATGAAACATGATTGGAACATCATACATATATTTATTATAAACATATTAAGAACAAAGTTAAGGTAAAAATATAATTTATATAGACTACATTTTCTGTAAGTAATTAGTGAAGTGAAGAAGCTAACATTTTGAAAACACAATAAACATGCTAACGAGGTTTACCTGTATTATACTTAGGCCTACGGACAAGTTCAGACCTGTTATAAAGTTGTAGGAAACAAACACCACAGGACACTACAGCCACCCCCACTCGCAGCACTACTTCTCCCCTGCGTCAGTCTCAGAAATCAGAGGGCACAGGGCTGCATTGGGGCGGCAAACAAAAGCATCCACTCCCAGCTCAGACAGCTGTTCCAGCGAGGACACAGAAGGCTCGTGGTCTCTTAACATATTTGGCAGTTGTGAGGTCTTGTCTTGAATACGGCGTGACCGTCGCACTGGTGTCAGGAACTTCAGCTCTTTAAGTGTGGTATTTTCATGCTGCATCTTCTTTTTCACACTGAAAAAAAACAAAACAAAAAACAAAAAAAGAAAACCCACAAAATTAATTCCAAATTTCAAAAGCATGTTCAAGATCTATCTTACACTTTTGCTGTGTGACAGACTGTCTTATAGAAAGGGAGAGGTACTGCAAGTTCCCAGAAGCGAGCAGCCTAACACTTCTATTTGTTGAAACAATCTGTGTTATGTGGACACTTGAACAGCTGTAGAAAAGCCTGATTTCTCAATTCCAAGCCCTACAGCTATTAACCATACAGTAATAAATGTAAACCAAAAATGTCTTAATTTTGAAAATGCCTGGGGGGAGGGAAGGACCCAGGTTTGAATCCCAGGTCCACATGGCAGCTCAAACTGCCTGTTTACTCCAGCCCCTTCTATATGCTCTTCTGGCTTCTGTGGGTCCTGCACTCACACAGATGCAGCAGCCACACACATAGAAATAGATCTCAAAACAGTTACATTAAAAAAAAAAATGTCTGGAAGGTCAAATGACTTGAACATTTTCCTGCCTGGTTTTGGGGTCCAGACCCCTCTTGGGCCTTTTCAGAGCTCGTGACAAGTGAGAACAGCGGTTGCAATTACCCATGAGCCATCATGTTTAGGGTTCTGGGTGTGACCCTTACTTAGCATTAAGTTTTTGAACAGAATTATCACTAGAGCATGAAAACAGATATTACATTTTAAGCACTTACCTTTCCAAGCGTGGTGTAGAGGATACATTATATCTAATTAGGCAGCCTGCTTCAGTTTTTGAGTCAGGGGTCTTCAGATTATTGGTTGGGTCTTTTGTTGTGTTATCTTCCTTTCCACACACTCCATTCTCTCCTGGCTTCCCTGATGCTAGATTAACACTTGCAGCTTCCGTTTCTATTTTCTGGACATGTTCCTTGTCTGCATGAGCCTCCTCAACATCTTCTATAGAAAAATTTGAAGATTTTTTTTGAAGTTTGTCAGAACTTCAAAAATGACAGAACCAAGCTGCATCTCCTAATCTTTACTTTTCCTATGTACACACCGCTGCCAACAGTTTAACAAATATTTAATATCCCCTGTGCAGAGACACAGATTTAAGAATGGAACCATCCCAGTTCTTAAGACTATGTGCCATGAAAGACAAAGTTAAAAAACAACTATGAAATGAGGTCAAACAAAGTGAAGAAAGAACCAAGGGTTGTCGGAGCCTACAAAAAGGAATGTACTAGCTAGCGTTATGTCTACTTGACAAAGGCTGGAGTCATTTGGGGAGAGGGGATGTAAAATGAGAAACCACCCCCATCAGACTGATCTGTGGACAAGCTTGTGAGGACATTTCCTTAATGATTTGTGGCTGGGCCCGTCCCATAAGGAGCGGTGCCACCCTGGGTGGGCGGTCCTGGACGATATGAGAGAGCAGGCTAAGCAGGCCAGAAGCATCCAGGCCATAAGCAACCAAGCCACAAGCAACACTCTTCCACGGTCTCTGGAACAGCTCCTGCCCTGCTAGAGACGGCATAAGGGTGGTCTTGACTTTTCGATTTCCTTTGCTTCTGACAGACTAGTCTTCTCTGGGTTTCCTCTCTCGAATTCCTTCATAAGCATCACCATTAAATTTGATTTATAACATCGGATTATATACGTGTTCCACATGTTCCCCTGGACATATAAACAGGCCCCCCAATTGAAGCTGAATAAATCATTCCAATAAAAGTAGGACTTCTGGTCAAACTGACACACGACATACTACATTAACCCCAAGGAACAGGACTTTTTGAATCTTGCATATAATCAGAAACTTACACAACACACTTAAGAGTTCAGTATAATCTCTGCTTCTATTCCAAGTTTTGATCTTGACTTAGATCTCTGGATGTTAAATTAAAGCTGTTTGAGTGTCCTATTATATAATGAAACCTCAAATGTATAATCCCCCAGCCTCAGCCTCCCACAACCCTGGGATTACAGGAACTTACTATTAGGCCTACCAGCATTCTAAATGAACTTTCTTTTTTGAGTATGTGTATTTATTTCTTTTACAACTTTGAAACCTTATCAATGCATAAACTTTCTAGAGTACAGAACAGATCATAGAACTTAATAGGTGGGAGATTATCTTATCAAATAAACTCATTTAAAAAAAAAAAAGCTGCTGTGGTGGAGGTAAGGACATAGTACCACCAGCTCTAAAGCACCCATTTCTAAGACAGAACTCTAAGGCCCAGAAAAAAACTTTTCATATGCAGCATAGCAGTAAACTTGGATTTTGAACTATATTCCTTCATTAAATTTTCTTTTCTTTTCTTTTTTTTTTTTTTTTGAGACAGGGTCTCATTCTACATAACCTAGGCTGGCCCAAACCCATGATCCTCATGCCCAGAAATAGAGTTTTTTAGTTTCGTGCCCCCATGCCAATTCTTTTCTTTCATGACAGGGTCTTACTCTATGTCCAAGGCCAGCCCAAACCCCTACCTTAGCCTCCAACTTGCTAGGATTACAAGTGTGAGCTACACTATCTGGCTTAAAATTTCTACATGACACAGACATGTACTGCATTTCAGAAGCAGGTCTTTGATCACTTGCCCCTGGCAATTTGGCCTTATCAGGGCCCAGAGGAAGAGGATCCAGGCAGTCCTGATGAGACTTGATAAGCTATGGGCAGATGGCAGAGGAGGAAAACACCCCCTTTCAGTGTACATGGGGAAAGGGATAGAGGCAGGAAGAGGTAGGAGGGTGGAACTGGGAGGAGTTGAGGGAGGGGACTTCAATCCGGATATATAATGAATAAATTGTAAAAAATAAAAAAAATATATAAAGAAAAGTATAAAAAAAAAGAAAAGAAGAAAGCTAAATAAGACAAAAGGGAAATGGAACCAGTAGATTTTAATAAAAACACAATTCACCTGAAGGAACACTTACCCAAATTAACTTTTTCTTGACTCTTTGTTGTCAGAATATCTATGATTGTATGTCGCATCTCTTCAATAGGCTTAGATTAAAAAAATGTTTTTAACAAAGAAGTTTACATAATCAAAAATTAGGTTATGTAAATAAAAAATATTAGATATATTGAAAATTTTCCTTATTTTAAAATAAACAATTGCTGTTAAGATTAGAAATGGTTATTTTTCATCTTTATAAGAAAAATGAACTTAAAGGACAGAATTTCATAAAAAAAAAATCCCATAATTTTTAGGCCTTTGATAGCTAATAATGTGTGATATTAGCAAAATTAATTAATAGATGGAAAGTTATCATCTATTCAAAAGCTGATCATATTGTCTAAAAAGTTCTAAAAGTGTTTTAAATACTACTTGTATTTTGTATCTCATACTAGTAAATTCATCTCTGTATACCTTAAGGTTGGTCAACCCAACATATTTCACTTGTTCAAACTGTATGATCTGATAGATATTAAAAGCTCTTGCTATGTTCCTTAGCGCCACCATGCCTGAGATTACAAGGATATTTATATAACAGAAGCCCTGGCTCATAGTCCTAGCTTCAGAATTCAGTTCCAGAAGAACCGATTCTGTTTTCAATTTCTCGGCCAATTTTGATTCTTGTTTCCCAATTTCTACTTCAGTGTCATTTCTTTGTCTTTGCACTACAATTTCAATCTACAGCCTTGGCTTTCACTTTTATATCACTGTGCCAGCGCCATAACCTACTTACGTAATGTTACTTCTGGTCCATTATAGGAAATGCACAGGAGGATATTTTGTGCTAAAATAGTTTCATTAAATTTATATTTCAGCTAATATCTAGATTCAAAAGTCTTATAACCCTTGGTACAAAAATGTTGACAAACATGCCTAATACAATCCTCGTAGCCCTCACTGTTTCTGCTGCCACAAACTGAACCCTGTGCCTCCATGCTCTGCGACTGAACTATACTCCCAAGTCCTTTGTGGCCTCTGAATACCCCTTAGTACTACATACAAAATCATAATCTTATCAAGTTATACTATGATGTGCTCCAAAATAACTTGGAATTGTTTACACTTTAAAACTGAAATAATTTTTTCTCTTACCTGAGCCCCTGCCAGAATTGCCTTCTCATAGATTGAGATAATATTTTCAATGGGACTTGTGACTGGTTCAATACGCACAAGACATATCCAATATTTAACAAGTTTTTTGGCATCTGGAATATTATGAATCAGGTCATTCAACATGCCTAAAATTTCTTCTTTTGGGCATCCCTAAAATTCCAAGAAATAAAATGTGTGAGCTACAAACTATGAATGATTAATAATCTGACTTTAAGAACAGTGAGCAATATAAAAAGCTGATGGAGCACGTGGGATGCATGACTCAGCAGTCAAGAGTACTTGATGCTCCAGCACAGGACCCAAGCTGGTGGTTCCCAGCACCAATGCTGTACGGCTCACAACTGACTATAAACTCCAGAGTTGGGCATCTGCAGGCACATGGTACAAATAAACCCACTCAAGTACATAAACAAAATAATAACAATAGAAGACATTTCTAAACTATCAAACGTACAAAGATAGACTCTACCGTAGAGGGCTAAAGAGATGGCTCAGTATTTACACGCACTGGCTCCTCTTCCAGGGGATCTGGGTTCAATTCCCAGCACCCACACGGTGGCTCACAACCATCTATAACTCCAGCCATAGATGATCTGTCACCAATTTTTAGCCTCTGCAGGCAGCAGGCCCTCACATGGACATAAATACAGACAAAGCAGCCAAAGCAGCCACACACATTAAAAAAGACCTTACCTTATCAACCAGGCTCAGGCATTCGGAAATTGTTTTGTTTACTTTTTCAGTAAATAGCCTCTGTTCATCTTCTTCTGCCATGGTAGCCCAAAAGGACCCAACTGGGTTTTCACTCTGTCCCTTTGGCTCAGCATGGGTAACTGTTAAATTAGGAAGCCTTTTTAGCCCATTTCCTTTGCCAGTTCTCCAGGCAGTCTGAGCTCTGCAATCAGAAGCAGAACATCAACATTGCTTTGATTTTGCTGATGGCACCCTGCTAAGTGGCACAGTTAAATAGATTTCAAAATGGGGCTGGAGAGACAGCTCAGCACCAGCAGCCACCCTTCCAGAGGACCCTGGTTGGATTCCCAGAACCCACCTGGTGGTTTACAACCATTTGTACCTCTAGTTCCAGGGAATCTGACACCCTCTTCTGGCCTCTGTGGGCACCAGGAACACACATGATACAATGCCATACATACATGCAAAACACCCATACACAAATCAAAACAACTTAAACCTATACATAGTTCTAAACTGGTGGAACTTATTTGTTTGCAGAGGTGAACTCCTGAATATAACAAGATCATATATATGTTCAAGGACTCCAAGAATGGAACTAGGAAATGTCAGAGAGGTTAAGCGTACTTGCTGCCCATGCAGAGGAATTAGGCTTGGTTCCTTACACCAACACCAGGAGGCTCACAGCTACTTTTAACTCCACTTCCAGGAGAGCCAATGCCCTCTCACACACATAGAGGAGAAAAAAACAAAAAACAAAAAACAAAAACAAAAACAAAACAACAAAAAAAACATTCCCACCCTAAAGAAACAAAGAATGCATTTTTAAATGGATAAGTTATAAGTATTTAACTGTTATGAAGCATTTAGCTGAGATCAAAAGCAACCAGCAATCCACATTTAAACACATAACTTTTGGAAGGGCGGTGGTTGCACACGCCTTTGATCCCAGCACTTGGGAGGCAGAGGCAGGCCTCTGTGAGTTTGAGGCCAGCCAAAGCTATACAGAGAAACCCTGTGTCAAAAACCCAAACAAACAAAAACATAGCTTTTTGGTCTTATTGTTCTATACATAAATCTGCCTGTGTGGCAGAAAATAATAAATTAAGTAATTCTAATACATTTAAGAAAACAACAAGCCAAATTCACAAACTGGTATTCTATTGGTAGCCAAGAAAACAAAATGAATTTCATCTACTTACTTTCTGTTTTCTGTGGTTTCTCCGGGCTGAACTGACCTGGGAAGACTTGCTCCTTCTATTGTGTACCTGCGCTGGCCAATGTTTTGGGGATTTTCCATCAGTCTGGTAGTAGATGAATTAGTCCTGGTTACACCTTTAGATGTTATACTTTTTGATGGTGCCTGTTTTCTTTTTGTGTCCTGAGAAGAACTGGTTTTCACAATAGATACAGCTGGTTCTGATCGAACCAATTCTTTTTCAAGTGACCGATTTCTGATTGTAACATTGGCAAGGTTCCTGCCGTGGTCCTGTTTCACAGGGCCCTGGGCATTATTGTGGAGACTTCTAATAGGTGGTCGCACAAGTGTGTTCTTCGAAGTAGCACTCACAGACTGAGTGTTTACGAGTTTGGTGGTAGTAGTCATATTTGAGGCTTTTACACGGACGGTGTTTACAGGCACAGGCTGAGCCTTCGTGGCTTTAGATACAGTAGTGGGAAGTTTCCTGGCTGTCACAGAACTCTCACCTTTGGCATCTGGAAGCTTTCTAAATGAATTAATCTTAGACTGAACAATCTGGCCATGGTAATAGCCAAGCACTCGTTTTTTAGGCATGTTGGCATCTTGTTTCGGCTTTTCTGCAGTAACCTGAATCTTTTTATCGTCTTGAAGGTGACATGCCTGGTCTAATGTCATAGTCTGACCTTGGCAATCCTCTCTACTTGATAATAACTGCACATCTTGAATATTATCCTTCAAGTTATACATTTCTAAATTGGTTACTTCAGCTTTTAACGGAATGCAGTTTTTTCCAATTGTGCTTCCAATATTTTCTTTATCAGCCTAGAAGAGTTAAGAGAAATCAGTATTTCAGAAATCATTTCTTCATAAAGAGTGCAGGAAAGGTTTAAGTACTATACATGTATCTTACCATTTCTGTTTTGAGTTCCAGAACTCTTTTTTCTTCTTGGACCTGATCCTTCAATGTCATCACTTTCTGATCTCTGTTAGTTAAAAAAAAAAAAAAATCAATTCTTTCTGTACAAAGGAAATTTACTTTAGGGCAGGGGCAAGAGAAGGGGCAAGATTTGCCCCTTCTATTGTATACCTGCGCTGGCCAATGTTTTGGGGATTTTCTATACTTGGTTCCTTACAACAACACCAGGAGGCTCATAACCACCTTTAACTCTACTCCCAGGAGAGCCAATGCCCTCTCACACAAATAGAGAAAAATGAAAAAACAATTCTACCCCAAAGAACCCAAGAATGCATTTTTAAATGGATAAGTTATAAGTATTTCTCAACTGTTATGAAGCATGTAGCTGAGATCAAAAGCAATCAGCAACCAACATTTAAACACATAACCTACTAACATAAATTCTAACAGCTAATTTCAGAGCTTCCAAATACAAATTAAGTAAACGGTCTACTTACTACTGAGCTACATTCAAGGTCCTACATTTTTAAACTTTAAATTGAGACAAGCAATGAATTAAGTTGTTTATTCTAAGCAAAATATGGTTAATGGAGTAAATAAGATGGTTTTAAAAGTTTTAGCACAAACTTTTTTATAGCTATAAACTAGCATATCTGACAACCCCATAGCAAATGATATGTGTAAAATCAAGACAGGAAATAAAATATTATTAATTAGACACTTCAGTAATCCTAAAGCAGATTCACAAAATCAGAGAGTATGCTAAAAAGTGTGGGTAAAAGTGTTATGTGGTAGAACTGACAAAATCTGATATTTTACAGCTAATGAGACTTTAATTCCTATCAACCTAAAAGAAGGGTGACATCCACACTCTGCTGTCCTACTGGACAAAGCCCACCCACACAGAGGGCCACCTTCTGACCTCAAAGTCACTGATTCATTACAAATAAGATTCTCTCTCTCTCTCTCTTTTGAGACAATGTCTCTCTACATAGTCCTTGCTGTCCTAGAACTCACTAGGTAGACCAGGCTGACCTCCAGTTGACAAAGATCCTCCAGCTGCTGCCTCTGCTGCATGCTGGAACTAAAGGCGTGTACCACCACACCCGGCCTTAAGGTTCCTTTCCTGCAACATCTAGGCTGCTTTTTACAAACAAATCAGTGTTGTAGCCTAAAAGACACAAGAAATGATCCATGATCCATCAGAGCTGCAGTGGTATCAACCTAAACTTGAGGACACAAGGAATTCAAGTCTGAGACCCAGGTGTTTAGATTGCAGACTTTCAAAACCACGCCCTGACGTTTACAGCACAGCTCCTAAGTCAGTATCTCAGTACATGTGCATGCACTCTGCTTGAAAACTATTTTCTCTTGGACCTGTGAGATGGCTCAGCAGATGCAGGCGCTTGCCACCAGGCCCAACTGACTCAGTTTGACTCAGAGAGCACACACACCTGAAAGCTACTTTGGACACACATTCCCAAGTGGGTGAACAAGTGAACGTATACACAGAATTTTAAAAAAGAATTGCTTCCCTTTAGAGTTTGAAGGTTTGAAGAAGACAAAGAGCAGCCACTGTACAGACTGAGGCGTGTCAGAGTGTTAGCGCACACCATGTTTTTGAAGACGTGATACCGAAAGAGAGGGTAAAATAATTGTTAAGGTGCATCCTTTTCTTTTGTGGTGCTGAGTGGTAGCGAGCATCCCACGACTGAAGCACTTTCCCAGCCCTCTTGCTGCTTTCGAATATCACATGAAGTAATACTATCTGGGCTCGTAACCGTGTAAAGTGTTAAAACTCGTTCCATTTTAAAGTTAGGTGTGGTTAGTAGGAGGTAAAAGGTAGACATGCGGCACATGCTGAGTTCTTAGGGGACAGCACTACTAGAGCTCTTCAGAGGTGAAAGAAACGTGACCTCACCTGGACGCCTGATTCCCCTGTTTGGGCGCAAACCCTGTTTTCCGTATTAGCAGATATTCTTTGAGTTTTTGTTTTCTTTGTTCTAAAGAGGAAGGAGTAACAAAGTCAACTTCAGCTAAAATGTCAAATATGGTTGAGTAAAAGGTTATTTTTCTAGGAAAATTTATTTTGACATACTATTTTCTACATTGATGTAGAAGAAATTCAAATTAACAATAGACTTGATGTTGTAAGGATTCACTCATGGATTTGCTTAGGAGACATTAAATCATACAAAGAATTTAGCTGACCCAGCGCTGGGCACCAAACACCCGACCAGTGAGTAGAGGCTACCCAGGAGGGTCAGAGCAGGATTGAAGATGCTGGGATGTAAATGCTTATTCACCAGGACTGAGCAGCCTTTCAGCTCTAGTCACACAACAGAGGAATCCCTCTAACAGGCTGCTCAGGGTGGGCAGAGTAGGCTCACAACCGTCACTCTGTCCTGGTCTGCCATAAAAATCACCTGTGCTGTGCTCAGGGCTGGAGAGATGGCTCAGAGGTCAAGACCACTAGCTGTCCTTCCAAAGGTCCTGAGTTCTGTTCCCAGCAACCACATAGGGGCTCACAACCATCCATAGTGAGATCTGGTGCCCCCTTCTGGCGTGCAGGCACACATGCAAGCAGAGTATAAATAAATAAATTTAAAAAACAAATCCCCTGCGCTCTATTCAGTAAAAACAGAATTCTGGCGGATGGGCATGATGAACCTGGAGAGCAACTATTCCAAAACAACAAACAAAACAAAAACCCTTATGTGCTTTACTGTGTTCATCTCCAGCCAGCCCAAGTGGCCAGACTATAGTCTCTTGTCTCTGTTTAAGTTAATCAAAATGTAACGTGGAGCCAAGACCTGAAGCAGCTCTTAAAGAGACAGCATGTGTAAAATGAACAAGCCTGAGGTGCATGTATAGAAGCTGCTGAGACCTTCTCTCCAAGCCCAGCTTTGGACACCAGCTGGACAATGCTATTAAAGGCCTTCCTTCAGTCTCTGAGCGTGTGAGGTGACCCCTCACAGAAAGGCAGGCTATTGCTGTAACATGTACAGGTCCCTGGTGAGCACAGTCCCCGTGCTGCTGGAAGGGGTTCGTGTGGCCGGAGAGGAGTTCTGGGGAGAGGAAGGGCACGCCCAGTGTGTTTCCAGCATTTCCTCTGAGGGCACTCCAAACTCTCTAGACTGCTCCGTCACTTCTCCACACTCAATCAGAGACAAGGAAAAACTCCACAGGAAACCTGCAGGATAAAGATGCCCATACTGGCCCCAGGTCCCAGCCAGGCCCCACCCCCTGGGGTAGAAGAGGGCTGAACAAGCCCCAAGGAAGCTTCCTAGTGAAGCTGGCAGGTCACTCCAGTGGGCCGTACAGCCTCCTCCACAGAGCCCTGCCTGGGCCAGAGTGGCTGGCTACTGGCCGCCCCTGCCTTCTTAAAACTCTGGCCAGCCAGGGACACCATCTCAGTGAGGCCTCAGGTTGCACAGCCAGTTTTTCGGGGCTGGAGAGAGCCTTGGCTGTGGTCTCCTGAGGGAGACTAAAGACAGGCTAGGCTGGGTCTAAATGCTTGCTCTTTGCACTGACTCTCCAAGCCTGCTGGCTTCCCCTGAGGTAGACGACCTTTCTGTTCTTGGGTCTCCTTTGCCTTATCCCCATGGTCTGCCTTAGCATCCGCCTCACCAACCCTGCATACTCTTGTTTTTGTTTCCACTCTTCAATTATAAAGGCACAAACTATGGGAAATAAAAAAAAAAATGATGTTAATGTTTCCTTACATGTCTGGCTTTTATGGTTTAATAGATTATATACATATCTACAAACTTAAAAGAACCAAAAGGAAAAAATAAATCAGAGGTTTGATCCACAGAGAAGCCAAGGTCTCCCTGCCTCATAATCAGGTTCTGAAACTTAATGTCTTCATAAGGACGAGAGTACTTATTTAGGGTTTCATTTTGTCGGCCCAATCTAGAGGCACCCACAAACTTCTTATGGGTGTGGAGATCACTGGGATCTGTCTTATAGAGAAACAAATGACTTTGGGGGTATGGGTATTGGGAAAAGTCTGGCTCTGGAGGTGAGATTTGGCCTGCCTGCTTCAGGCTGGCCCCTGATTCTGTGACAGGAACAGAACAGCCCTGAAAAAAGTCACTGTGTGCCTGAGAACAACTGAGAGGTCAACTATTTCTAATAGAGGCTGTTATTATTAATTAGCTCATGGTATAAAGGTGCCTATAATAAAAAAAAAAGCTAAATAAAAATATACATGGGGAAGATAAGACACGTGCTGTCTGAAATCTCTCAATAGCAACTCCAGCAACACAGATGATATCAATGGGAAGTTAAAGCTCTACATGCTACGTAGGTCATAAGTGCTGCCTTCTGTTTTCTGTGATGTTTACCTGGACATGCTTTAACAGCACATT
This sequence comes from Psammomys obesus, assembly GCF_907164565.1. Classification (NCBI taxonomy): domain Eukaryota; kingdom Metazoa; phylum Chordata; class Mammalia; order Rodentia; family Muridae; genus Psammomys; species Psammomys obesus. Next base: position 13,944,458 of record NW_026596143.1, on the reverse strand, counting down.
CACAGGCAGTATTAAGTTATTGCATTACTCTGTGTGTGTAACTTGGACTCAACCTTCCTTTATTAAGGTGCAGTTGCATTGTGTGTTCTAGCTAAATAACTGCCATCTTCAGAACTTATGACTTACAGAGCATGTAGAGCTTTAACTTCCCATTGATAGCATCTGTGTTGCTGGACTTGTTAAACATTAATATCCCTTCCAGGACATAGTCAAGGCCGGTATCCCCTCACCTGAGTATCCAGGCGCGCTCCCAGGTAGCTGCAATTAGGCTCTAACTACATGAGGCCTCAAGGTTTCTGGAGATCTGGTATAAGGACTGGGAAAACTACGGGGAAGGGAGCACACACCTATGCAGACGTGGGAAAGCTGTTATACACAGGGACAGAGGCCCCAGCGAACTAGATACACATAGATACACACACCTCTTTTAGGGAAAATTGACAGCAAGTGATACACTTATTTGTTATCATTATGTCTCCTGATATTTAAGTTTTGCTTGTTTCATTTTGAGACAGGGTTTCTCTGTGCAGCTATGGCTATCCGGGAACTCTCTCGGGAGACCCAGGCTGGCTCAACTCAGTTGCCTACCTCTGCCTCCCAAGTGCTGGGATTTAAAGGTGTGCACCACCACATCCAGCTTGGTATTCTTTTTTTTAAACTGTGACTTATATTTAAGAAAACTGGATGTTCCCAGGACTTTAGCTCTCAACCCCGTTTGTTCTTGTTTGCACAGAATGCTCTCTCATTCAAGGTTACTGCTATCTCTAAGATAGCTGAGATGTGAACCCTCTCAGGATCAGTGAGACAATAAAGGTTAACAGAAGATATGAATTTGAAGTTATATCTCTAATAAAAAAGGTTCAATTGTTTTAGATAGGATAAATTAGGTAAATAAAAACGGGCAAAACCATGAAAGTTTGAAGCCAAAGTCACAGGTCTGATTACATCAAATAGGACTTATGAAGGATAAGACTTAAAGACAGCAGGGCACAGGGGCACACACCTGTAATCCCAGCACTCGGGGAGGCATAGGCATAGGGTGAGTTTGAGGCCAGCCTGGTCTAGAGAGTGAGTCCAGGACAACTAAGGCTACACAGAGAAACCCTGTCTCAAAAAAACAAAAAAGACTTAAAGAGAATGAGGTACAATTATAACCAGCTCAATTTGCTTATGATAAACAGACTTGAAATCACTAATCGCATATTTCTCAGTAAGCCACATAGCATTGGCAACTGCATCAATCATAACCCAAACCCCCTGAAGCTTCATAGGGGCTATCGCACTACTAACCGCACATGGACTAACATCATCCCTCCTATTCTGCCTAGCCAATACAAACTATGAACGAACTCACAGACCAACTATAACTCTAGCCCGAGGCCCACAAATAACCTTTCCCTTAATAGCTACCTGATGATTCCTAGCAAGTCTAGCTAATCTAGCACTTCCACCATCAATTAATCTTATAAAAAAAACATTATTTAACCATTATAATTTAATGGTTAAAATTAGTTAATGCGCCTATAGATGTAATGGTCTATTCATGTTAACAAAAGCTGACTTACACTGTGCTAAGAACTAACTGTATTCTTAGAAATGTCTCCTTATGACAAACAAGCCTCCTGCTCTCTGCTATAATTATGCTCTTTTGATAAACTAAGCCACTTAATGTCAAAGACCTGTTAAACTGACTTAGGTTTTGTAAAACTATACTACACAGGATAATGAGGTTCCCAGTTTGTCTGTATCATATAAGTGTATTATCTTGGTACTTAAGGAGCTTCAAAAATTCAAAAATTGTCATTTTTAAGGTTCAGAAATCTTGTTTGTTTGCTTTTTTTGAGACAGGGCTTCTCTGTGTAGCCTTGGCTGTCCTCACAGCAATCTGCCTGCCTCTGCCTCTAAGAGTGCTGGAATCAAAGGTGTGCACCACCCCACCTGGCTCAGAAATCTTAAAAGGGATTACCTTAGTTTACAAACTATTAATCTTGTGAGAGTTTCTAATTTATTGTAAATTGTTTTTTTAAAAGGGTAATTTGGACATAGAAGTTTTAAGTGATTAAATGGCTGGGTGGTGGCCCAAACCTCTAATCCCAGCACTTGGGAGGCAGGTGGAGCTCCTAGTTTGTGGCCAGCCTGGTCTACATACTGAATTTCAGGACAGCCACAGCTATGTAGAAAGACCCTGTCCCAAAAGAAAATTAAATTAAAAAGTATGCAGCATAAGGGGCGAACAGGAGGGAGGATGGGATTGGGAGGAGATGAGGGAGGGGCAACAGCTGAGATACAAAGTGAATAAAATTGTAATAAATAATAAATAAAAATTTTTAAAAATTGTGATAAAAAAATTAAAAAGTGATTAAATGTCCTTTATGTGCCCTGATTTGTGCTCAGAGTCACACTAAGTACGAATGTAATTCATTGACAGAAACAAGACTGGAGAGACCAGTTTATAACCCCATTATACATATAGCCTTTTGTATATATTTTCAAAGTTAAGTTTGAGCAGGTACCTCAAAACAAGTTTGATATAAAATATTACTCAAAATCAGAAAAACCAAGTAACTAGTTATGGAGAATTAAACGCTCAGGTAAATTGGGTTAAATTTACAAGACACTTGCTGGGCAGGCTTGAATGGGACACAGGCGCCAGCCATCACAGTAAATTGTACGCTAGTCTCATCGCAGAATAAGGATGCAGGGGGAAATAAGACTTGCCAGCCTGCTGCTCCTGTCCTGATCTACAGAGTCTAGTCCAGACAGACAGCGAAACCCTGTCTCAAAAAAACCTGAAAAAACAAACAAACAAACAAACACATACACACAAAAGAAGGGGAGGAGGAGCACCAACCTAAAGTACATATAAAGCTATTGAAATCTTTATGCAAGGCTAGATCTTTCTTGGGCATTAGCCAGGGCAGGACAAGGGCTATGCTACGTAAGAGCTTTTTAACCACTAAGGGTGCAGAGTGACTCCTTCCTGGGAAAATATATTCTTTCTATAAGAATAGGAAACAAAATCTCAATTTGGAGAAATGATCTCACTAATCAGAAATGACCGCGAGTACTATTGCTGTGATGAGTCACTCTGACAAAAAGCAAGTTAGGGAAGAAAGGGTTCATTTTACTCAGATTTCCAAACAACAGCGTGCATCGGTAACAGAAGGAATCTGGTGCTGCTTCCCGAGTTGCTCCGCCTACTTCCTTATAGGACCCAGGACCAACAGCCTCGGCGTGGCACCGCCCACAAGGGACTGGGCCTCCTCCCGCCCCCATCAATCACTAATTAAGAAGACGCCCTTCAGGCTTGCCTGGAGCCTGCTGGATCTTGCAGGCTCAGTTTTCTCAATTTAGGTTCCCTCCTCTCAGGGCTCTCTAGCTTGTCAACCCAAAACTTAGCCAGAAAGGTGCTCACAACTACTCTGCAAATAAGAACGCATTCTCTGGGCCGAGGCTATATAGTTCAATGACAGAACACTTGCCAAGCATATACAAAGCCTTGAGCTGGGACTCTCAATCCTCAGTAGCACCCGAACAAACAAACAAGAATCAAATGTCCTAATCGTGTGAAAATCGCAGGCAACACCATTTCAAACCGTAGAGATGAGATACTCGTCGCCAAATTTCGACCAACTCACCATATTAGGTTGGGCGAGAATGTTTTCCGTATCGTTGCTGCAGACCGTTCAATTCCAGTTTTCCAAAACGGCCAGGACAGCACGCATCAGCCCCCAACCACCCCACCCTCGGCGCACAGACCTAGGAGAAACAGCGCGCGGGCGCAGTCGGGGGTCCCTGCAGCCCGGCCCTCCGCCCCCAGCCCCCCGCCCACGACCCCGACGCTAAACCGCTGACCCCCGACAGTCCCCACCGCGCACACGGTCCGCGGCCTGGCTCTCAGGAGGGCGTGGGGACGGTTAGCGGCCGAGGCCCCGCGCCGCCGCTCACCTCTGAAGGCGGGTTGATCTCGCTTGGTCGGGGGCAGCTGCAGGTCCCGGGGCACCGGCAACGCGTTCCTCACAGCGCGGCCGGAGAAGCGTTTTCTGGACTCTGCCATCTCTTAATGCTCCCGCCGCGGCGCCGGCGTGGATTGAATGGACCAATAAACGCGGAGGGGCGGGGCCCGGGCGAGGGGCGGGGCCCGGGCGAGGGGCGGGGCCGCCCCGGAGTCGGTACCTTTGGCAGGCCCGGCGAGAGGTTTCAAAATCAAACGATGCTCTTCCCGCTGGGCGGACGGCGGGCGGGCAGAGCGGGCTTGTTGAGTCCTCGGAAGGCAGCAGGTCTAGGGTTGACAAGTCAGGACATGTCTTCAGGCACAGCCCTGAGGAGGGCAAAGGACAGCAAACGGCTGGACCTGCTCAAACGCCGATGCTCTCGCTGAGGGTACCGCTCCGAGCTGCCCCGAGGTGGACATAGTCACAAATGCTCCTCTGAGTTGCTTAAGTGAACTGGGTTGCGATTATATCTCGCAGGCGAGGTGATGAGTTCAGGTGTTAGGTGTCCATGTTTCCACAGCTTGTAAACGGAATCTTCAGATCTACCTTTGTGCTGATTTTTTATTGAAAGTCTCCCAAATGTACCACAGGCTGGTCTCCCTGAACTCGCCATCTTCCTGGCCTCCTGAGCGCTAAGACTGCAAGTGTATGCCCAGCCCTTTCCATGCCTTTATATATGCATTTGTGAAATATAAACAAGAATGCAAGATAAAAAATGAGAGCATAATTCTTTGTTCTTCTAAGGCAGTACATAATTCTGTGAAGGTAATCCAACGCTATTGGACAGTTTTTCTGTTTGTATATTTAGGCGTCCTACCATAATCTTCCATTCCCATCATTTAAACATGTCGCCTATATAAAATCCACTGAGTTCCTCTCCCCCCTCTACCTCCTACTTCTTATTGTCCCTACCTGAGACCCCTGATGGGATCAGAAGTCCTGATTTCCATGCTCTCTTGCCCAGCTTTAGGCTGAACCAGCTTTCATCTAACCAGTCAGAGATGATGGATAACTTATCATTATTATTATTAATTATTTACACAACATCGAGGCAGGAGGAGACAGCATCCACGTCCTTGGATGCAACCAGATCTCTGGGCACATAAACAAGCATCTGAATAACACACACAGCACAAGACCAACACCCAATGTTACAGAAGTTACAGACACTAAATAAACACAATGTGCTCTTGGATCAGAAGACCCTATGTTGCTATTCTTAAGATTAACAAGAAATGCAAAGGATCTAGAGTAGGCAAGACAACTGTGAAATAGAACCAAGTTGGAGCAGGAACCACATCTGTTTTCAAGACTTATAAAACCACGATAAAAGAGACAGTGTGAAAATCAGACAAACAATAGAATATAGTACATTTCAGAGATATGACCCAGCCTATCTGGCCAAAGGATGCTTAAAGTTTCCAAAAACAACTTTTCAATAAACAGTCGTGGTAACTGTGTATCCACATGCAAAATACTAACTTGATCTTCAGCTCAACTTTATACAAAACAAAAACTGGCAACCATAAGATGAAACATATACCTGATATAATAAAGAAAACTATGAAACAGAACACAATGCGGGGGAAATGCTGTGTTTGGCAAAGATTTCCTTTTTAAAAATTATTCTTTATGTGTTTGGGTACTTTGCCTGCATGCCTACCTGTGGCATCCAATGAATGTTTGGTGCCCTCAAAGGCCAGAAAGGGGCTTTGAGTCACCTGGAAATGGGGCTACAGACAGTTGTGAGGTGCCATGTGTGTGCTGGGTACTGAACCTGGGTTCTTTGGAACAGCAGTCACTGATTGTAACTGCTGATCCATCTCTCCAGCTCCAAATATTCCTCAAATAGAAACCAAAACCACCAAACCTATTTCTCGTCTCCCTTTCCCTCCCTGCTCCCCCCCCCCCACCTTTTTCATGAGTGGTTTTTGTTGTTTGTTTGTGTGTTTGTTTTCAGTGTCTCACTACGCAGCCCGGGCTGACGGCGAACCACTGTTCGTGCCCCAGGTGTCAGGATATCAGGTGTGTACTCCCAAGCCTGATTTGAATCTATGTTTTAAAAAAAGCTATTAAAGCCTTTTGCTCTACCTGAGCAACAGGCACGGATCCAGGGCACAGACACACATGCAGGCAAAACAGCCATACACGTTGAAGGGTTAATCACCTAAAGGCCTCACTCCCGTGGGCGGAGAAACTGCACACAGGAAAGCTGACTTGACTAATAACACTGGGGGCTGTCAGGATGGAGGACACCTGTGGTGAGATGGAAAGCCAGCCTCAGTTGGTTATCTATCACTTTGAGACTGGAGGAGCTGACGTGCAGATGGACTCTGTCTTCCGGGAAGTTCCTACTTGTATCCCTCTGAGGCGCTAAAGCCCCTGCACTGTGTGCACAGTCTCCAGTCCCTAGGACTGACTGATGCCCTCCATCGTCCTTAACTAAAGGACAAGCTGCTTGGGACCGGTTTATGCTCCACTGATCTGGATCGAATGCACTGTTGTTTTTTTGTTTTGTTTTGTTTTGTTTGTTTTGTTTTGTTTTGTTTTGTGGGTAGGTGGGTGAGGTGGTTCAACTGATAAGAGTGACTGCTGCCGAGCCTCATAACCTGAGTTTGATCCCCAAGATTCACATGGTCCAAGGAACAAGCCTCGCGTGTGCCCTCAACCCACACAAACACTCATAAAATAAATACAGTGTAGTAAAAATTCGAATAAAACAAAAACCGGATAGAGGAGAAGAGGGAATTACATAATACACTGGTTACAGATTTATTAAAAACAATTCCTGCTGTCAACATTTACTTTGGGGGAAAAAAAAAACTGGCCTTAGTGACAGCCTTTAACAGGCTTGGCAGACAACGGGCTTGGCAGACAGGGGAGCAAGCGCGCACACGAGCGGCCGCCGCTAGGGGGCGCTCCCTCACGTCGCCCCACGCCCGCCGGCCACTAGGGGGCGCCGCTCGCATCCCCGGAACACCGGCGAGCGGCGGCGGCCGGCCGGGCGGCGGCCATGGACCGCTTCGTGTGGACCAGCGGCCTCCTGGAGATCAACGAGACGCTGGTGATCCAGCAGCGCGGGGTGCGCGTCTACGACGGCGAGGAGAAGGTAGGGCGGAGGCCGGCTCGCCCCGCGGGCCTCCGTGCTGGGCCCGGCGCCGCCTCGGCCCTGCGCTCCCGGCCTCGGCCTGGGGCCCGCGGGCTGCACGGTGGACGGCGGAGCCCGGCGCGGGCGAGCGGGGGTCTCGGCGGGCGGGGGCCCGGGACAGCCCAGTTCCGCCTTGTCAGGAGCGCGCCCCCAGAACGAACGCCGTCCCCAGCCTCCTGCTGCCGCTGGATGGCTGGGGGTTTGTCCTGGGCTGAGCCTCGGAAGGGGGCCGCGGGGTCCAGCCCCGAGCGAGCTTGAGGCTTCCTTCGTGCTACGAAGTGATGCAGTAAGCCTTTGCCTCGTAGTAATGCAAGCTTAAACCCTAAGGGATGGGCTTGCAAGTGGTAAGAGAAATACCGAAAGGAAGCGTTTTGTACGTACTGGACGCTGCAAACCATCCTGTTCTGAAATGTGCAACCCGGTATCAGGAGGGGGAAAGGAGCTTGCGCTCGCACGAGCGCTTTTAGTTTCTAGTTTTCACGTACTGGATTCCACCTTCCTCGCTCTTAGGGAAATGAAGTCTTCCTCTGTACTTAATACACTTTCTTCCTGGTCAGTGCTTAAAGCTAACCCAGGCCTCCTGACTTAGGGTATTTTTCTGTGCACTGTGCTACTGTTGTTTTTGAGACAAGTTGTTTTCCGCAACTGCTTAAATAAAGTTTGATTTACTTTTTAAGTAGCTTAGATTATTCAGGGTTTGGGTAGTAAATCTAAACCAGCCTGACTAGTCTGTCAGGTTGAGATAATCCACGGGAGATCCGGGAAGGGAATTGTCGTACAGTTCCTTCACTAGAGCAGCAAACTTTCACTTTTCTTTATGCTCACTGGTGGACACAGTGGCTTGAGCGTTACGTGTAAATCCTAAATTCGGATTCCAACAAGATAAAAGGCAAAGCCTCTTAGCCAGAACTGTCGTAATGGAAGGGAACATTTCGCACTTTTGGAGTTAACGAAACATTTGTTTTGGAAATTTTTACTACTTAGCACAAAAAGAGATTCTTAAAATGTAAATTCAGTTGTTTTATTTTGTGTAAACCAGATTAGCCAAGACAAAGAATTACAAACTATAATAAGTACATTGAGCATTGCCTCTTTTTATTTTAAACGTTTTTCTTGTTTTCAGTTGTGTGTAGATGTGTGTGTCTGCGTGTGGGTTCGTGCGCATAAGTCCCCTTGTCAGCCTAGGCGAGAGGTGGCAGGTTCCCCGGAGTTGGAGTTAAAGATTGTTGTGAGTTGCCATGTAGGCGCTGGGTCTTCTAAAAGAGGAAGCCAGTGCTCTTATCTGCTGAGCCATCCCTCCAGCCCCCCTCCTTCCCATTTTGAGACAGGGTCTCTCTCTCTCTGTGGCCCTGGCTGTCCTAGAACTCAGGCCTGTGTCGAGCTGACAAAACTAACCAGCACGGTATTCTACCAAAACACTTGGCCAAATCAGAGAAAAGACTTTATAAGTTCTGTTGTCCTCTGTGTCAGAAATAAAAGGCTAGGTATGTGCATCTTTAACCCCAGCACTGGGAGGCAGAGGCAGGCGGACCACTGTGAGATCCAGGCCAGCCTGGTCTGGTGTGTGTAGCAGCATAGTGTACATGTCTGTTGTAAGCATGATAAGCGAAAAATTCATTTTTATTTTTTAATGTAATAAAATACGATGGATATCTTACAGTGTTGCTAACAGAATGCTTAATTTTAACTTCTATTTAGGTGGCCCCACCTCATGACCATATCAGAGCATAAGCAAAATGGCTTTAACTCAAAATACCATCATATTGGGGACTTAGGGTTCAGTTCTCAGCAACAAGCACAGACACACAAAACCAGTATATGTTCATATACGTCATATGTTTGCACATCTATGTGAATGTGAAATATATTGTGCACACTCTTTTCAGGTTTCTTTTTTGTTAAAAAAAAATCAGTCAAGAGAATATAGCACATTTTTCTGGTTGTCAGTGTACCTTTCACGTGTTCACCGGTCTGAAATCTGTATGACTGGCAGCCAGTCATGGTGACACACGCCTTTGAGGCCTGGACTTGAGAGGCAGAGGCAGGCGGATCTCTGTGAGTTTGAGGTTGGCCTGGTCTATGTATCAAGTTCTAGGACAGCTAGGGCTACATAGTGAGACCCTGTCTCAGAAAAAAAGAAGAAATTCTGGATGGTTGCTACAGTGAGTGGCATTCCATCAGACACATCGAAAGACACAGTAAACGCTATAGAATACAGTCTCCTTTTTTTTTTTTTTTCTGTCTCTGGTCCACCATTTGGGGGCCCAGTTTCCTCTTGATGGAAGTTTAAATTTCCCCCCCTCATTTGCTTTCACAGGCATCAGTGGATGAACTCATCGTCTTACAGATAACTGATGCCTTGTATTTGTATTTGTACTGTCAGTTAACGGCTGGCTCTCCATGTCACGCAGTTTCTGTTAACTTTGCTCCGTTTTCTACTTGATTGCAGGCTGTTCTTTGTCTTGGATGTGAATTGCAGTTATTTTTCCTAGTCTGCTATTTATCTTTGTGTTTGTTGTTCATAGCTTTTGCCATCAGTCCTTTGTAAGTGAATATCTGAGGTTTTTTTCTCAATGCCAGTGGGTTTAATGGCTTTTCTATCTGGAGATTTTATTTGTTTGTTTTTGTTTTTGGGATTTTTAAATATGTAATTTTCCTACTCTTTTTTGAACAATTTTTCATTTTTTTCTCTTAACTCTTTGTTCCCTCTAGAATTTTTTGTGAAGTGTGTCGAGTATAAGTCACTCCATAACCCAGGTGTCAGTGCCAATAACTGAGTTTCTATCAGTGTCTCTTCTTACATGCTTACAGCTATTTCTAGGCTTTCTTTTACAAAGATATTTTTAAAATCTACAGAAGTATGACATAGGAATCTGATCTCAGTGTAAAATCACCTGGACAGTTTTATAGAGCACAGGAGGAGGGAGCTAATGGAGAGATGGTTCAGCAGTTGATAGCACACACTGATCTTCCAGAACACCTGTTTGCTCTTCCCACAGCTCACAACTGCCTAACTCCAGCTGCACGAGATTCAGTGCCGTCTTCTGGCCTTGGCAGACACCGGCAGTCATGTGCACAGCTACACACAGACACATATGTGCATGTTAATATCAGTCCTTTAAAAAGGATCCTTTGCTTCTTTCCCTCCCACTTTCTCACCCTTTCCCTGAGATACTCATTGTTAACTGTGGGCTCATTTTAGACCCTTTCCCGGTACTGATACAGTGATGTGTACGCACACACATAGAGAGAACATTTTGTTAGAGAATTTCATTCTGTGTAATACATTGCAAACTCCTTTTTTCCCATCAGCTCTGTCTTAGTGTTCCATGGTAATGTATGTAGTTTCACCTCGTCATTCTTTTAACTTTGGCATGTGCATTCTACTGTAGATATATTTTATTTAACTACCCCTGATTATACATCTAGATTATTTCAAACTTTTCTAGAATTCTATAATAGCTATAATATAAATATGTATATATATGCACACACATATATATGCATGTATCTATTACAGAATTATATGAGATATATATGTGTGTGTATATATATATATATATATATATATATATATATATATATATAGCTTATCTTTATGGGGTATATAGCATTGCTTTTTAATTTGTGGTAAACCTCATTCTAAATGTTTAATAATTTCATATTTTATGCTTATTGAGTAAGGAAATCTGAATAATATGGTATTGATATTTTGTGTTGATCTTATTGTTTTAGATAAAATTTGATGCTGGGACTCTTCTTCTTAGTACACACCGGCTGATTTGGAGAGACCAGAAAAATAATGTAAGAGACGTTTAGCATTGCTCTGGGGTTTATGTGGTTATGTGTGCGTTGGGGGTGTGACTTGGAACTGAGTGCCTGCTTCATCGCTGAATTGCACCCTAGTCTGACCTTGAACTTGCTATGTAGACTAGTCTGGCTTTAAACTCAACGCGATCTACCTGCCTTGCCTCCTGTGTGCAGGGATGCTTAGTCTTTATGATTTCAAATACCAGAGAGTCACTCCTACAACCTGCCTCAGGGTGGAGAAGGAGCAGTTCTGGACCTCAGCTGTGAGGGAGCCTTAAAAAGACAGTATGTCCTCTTCTGAACAACCTGTTCTACCAGGTTGCTGGGAAGCAGGATCAGCCTGCCTATCTGCTGAGAAAGTCCTTCCCCCCATGTCACTAAGGAAAAGACTCCTCACCCTAATTTTATGGTTGCTCTGTAGAGTGGGGTGTATGTGTATAATGCCGATATCTTTATTCCAAGGAGGTTTACCTTGTGAGTTACAGCTGTCAGCAGGAAAAGCTATCCAGTCTAGAATCTTATTTTCCGAATCATTCCCCACCCCCAGCTGTGAAGTTCAACTTAGTTCTGGTGCTGGAGATAGGCCTCAGGCCGGGAGCACTAGGCCTCAGGCCGGGAGCATTAAGCACATGTTTTCACATCTTCCACTGTACTCCCAGTTTCCAGGACCTTTATATTTTATGTGTTATGGGTTTTGACTACGTATGTCTGTGCACCATTTGTATGCAGTACCCATGGAGGTCGTAAGAGGTCTCCAACCTCCTGAAACTGGAGTTACAGATGGTTGTGAACTGTCATGTGGGTGCTGGGACTTAAATCTGGGTCTTCTGAAAGAGCAGTCAGTCCTCATAACCTCTAAACCATCTCTCCAGTCCCTCACCATGAATGTTTAGTACTAAGATGAACTATGAATGTATTCTTTAGAAGAATAATGTACTCTTTAGAAGAGTGCTAACTATTGCAATATCTGACTTTTTGTCCTATAAGAACCATTTGTCATTATTTTAAAATGATCTGCAGAGGACAAATGTTGAGATGATAAGATGTCTTGAGGCTAGATACTGATGAATTGATTTTGGTGTATCCCTTCGGTTACCATATAAAGAGGTTATTTAGGCAGGAAAGGGGAGAGACGTTTGCAGGGGAGATAGATGTGAATGGTTAGTGATTATATACATATGGAAATGCTAAGGTGAAAACCCTGGCACTACTGAAATGGCTCAGCCAGTAAAGATGCTTGCCTCCAGAACGAAGGATTTGGCTTCTCTCCCCAGATAATGCCTGGTAGAACAAGAGAACTGATGTTTGCAGTTTTGACCTCCACACATGCACCAAAGGGCTGCAGCATGCTTGTGTACACATAAGTAAAATAAATTATAAAAAATGGAAACCTACTAACTTGTACAATTAATACATATTAATAAAAAGAAGCCAGTTTTGAATTCTTAGACCTGTTATATGCCAGTCATACATAATGCTTTAAATTAAACTTAACTATTTTTTTTTTTAAGTTTTCCTGTGTTGCCTTGCCTAACCTGAACTCAAGTTGTCCTTTTTACCCTCCCAAATCGCTGGGATCATAGGCATGTACTGCTTCACATGCTGTTATAAAATACCTTAAAACTTATACTTAGTAACAACAAAGCCACATTAGCATTTCCTCTTAAAATGTGTACATGTGTGTATATCTGTAGAGAAGCAGAAAAAAATCACTCATGTAAAATACATTTCTTATTACTGTTTTTGATTTATTTGGTTTTGTTTTATATAAGAAATATTACATCAAAAATTTTTTCATGTAAATTCATTTTAATTCGAAGCTTGAACATTACAAATGGTAAATTGCTTTACATTGGATATAAATCATATTTTACAAAAAAGATATTCAAAATTTTTCATAAATCCTACTTGGAAAAATATACCAACTATAAAAACAAAGATAGTTACAACTGTTATTTTACTTAAGATGAGTTGTTGTTGGTTTATTTGTGTACACGTCTGTGCTCTCATATGTATCTATGTGCCTGCAAATGCCTAGGGAGGGCAGAAGAGGGCGTCAGAGTCCCTGGAACTAGAGTAGCAGGTGATTGTAAGTTTCTCAACAAGGGTGCTGGGAACCAAACTCTGGTCTTCTGCAAGAGCAGCAAATGCTCTTAACTGCTGAGACGTCTCTGCGGCCCCATTTGCTTTTGCTTTTTGAGACAGGGTCTCGCTGTATAGCCCAGGCTGGTCTGAGGTTAGAGATGTACCACCACCAGGTTTAGTCACATTTTATGTGTGTGTGAGAGAGAGAGAGAAAGAGAGAATGTGGGTCCGGGGGACTCAACTTGGGTTTAGGCTTTGGGGCGGGCCCCTTTACCCACTGAGCCCCAGTGCTGGTCCTGAGCCCTCTTGCCTTTAAAATTCCTCCGATGCACCAAAACGCATGGACTTTTATTTAAATTCTCCTTAAGTTTATCACGGCGATTGCAAGCGTAGCTCCAGCTGAGCCCGCCTGCTGCGGCCCTCCTGCCCAGGCCAAGAGGGAGCAGTTTCTTCTCTTTTTCTTTTTTAATATTATTATTATTGTTGTTGTTGTTTACAATTTATTCACTTTGTATCCCGGCTGTGGCCCCCTCCCTCATCTCCTCCCCATTCCACCCTCCCTCCATCTCTCCCCCCATGTCCCTCCCCTAGTCCTCTGCTAGGGGAGGTCCTCCTCCCCTTCCCTCTGACCCCAGCCTATCAGGTCTCATCAGGACTGTCTGGATCCTTTTTCTCTGTAGCCTAGGAAGGCCACAGGCAACCAAGTTCATGCCAGTGACTGCTCCTGCTTCCCTTACTAGAGTACCTCCAAGGACACTGAGCTGTCCATGGGCTGCATCTGAACAGGAGGTCTAGGTTTTCTCCATGCATGGTCGTTGGCTGATTCATCAGTCTCTGTAGGACCTCCTGGGCCCAGATTTCTTAGTTCTGTTGTTCTCCTTGTGGAGCTCCTGTCCCCTCTAGGGCTTAATATCTCCCTTCTTCCACAGGATTCCCTATACTCTGCCCAAAGTTTGTCTCCAGTCTCAGCATCTGCTTTGATACCCTGCTGGGTAGAGTCTTTCAGAGACCCTCTGTGGAAGGTCCCCTTTCTTCTCCTACTTCTGATGTCTATACTGTCTTTCCTTCTGAATGAGGATTAAGCCTCTTTCCTAGGGTCCTCCTTGTTGTTTAGCTTCTTTAGGACTATAGATTTTAGTATGTTTATCCTATATCATACGGCTAATTTCTGCTTATTAGTGAATATATACAATGTGTGTCTTTCTGCTTCTGGGATACCTCACTCAGGATGATCTTTTCTAGTTCCATCCATTTGCCTGCAATTTTCATAATTTCCTTGTTTTTAATTGCTGAGTAGTATTGCATCGTGTAAATGTACCACATTTTCTGTATCCATTCCTCCACTGAAGGACATCTAGGTTGTCTCCAGATCCTGGCTATTATGAATAGAGCTGCTATGAACATAGTTGAGCAAAATACCGCACTGTTGATTTTAAGTACCTCATAGGAGATGAGCACTCCAGGGACGCTGCACTCCACCTTCTGACCTGTGTAATAGAGCTCTCTGTTGGTTTCCTCTTAGGAGTGCTGTATGGCCATTCCCCTGTCCCAGATTGTGTTCATTGAGGAGCAGGCGGCTGGAATCGGGAAGAGGTGAGGTCTAACCTTTATCCACAAAAACCGTTTCTTGTCATACTATTCGCAGAAGGTTCTTTAAGGTTATTTTTCTATCTTCTGCTCATTCTTAAGGTCTGAACAAAGTGGTAAGGCCTGCTGTAGTATCCTTGTCATAATAAATGATGTGGGCCTCCACTTAACTGTGTGTGTTGTCACACACAGTCTTTCCTGTGTGTGCCTGTCTTTCCTGTGTGTGCCTGTTATGCAGCGTTTAAACTCCGGCAGGCCTCATCTGAGGGAAAGAGCTGTTGATACTGGTAATCTATTGATATTGATAACTGTTGGCAAACCTGTTCCATAGGGTTATCTTTCCACGCTGGTGATTGTATGGTTCCTAGGGTCAAAGCTGGGTAGGACTATGGTTGCTTCCTTAGTATGTAACACTCTGGTACCATGAACTCTAGTTCTCAGGAAAGCTTTAAAGTCAGAACCATCTTAGATCCTCCAGATCGTGAGTCTGACATGCATGATGCCTTCAGCAATCGGGACTTTCCTCCCACCTCTGAGACACAACTAAGGGCAACCGCAATAGCCTACGCTGTTCGGGGAGTCTGTTAGGCAGCCCTGACCAACACCCCAAAACAGGGCTTCTCACGCCTGGTGTTGGGGGTTTTGTTAGATAGTCTATGGCTCTGGAGGGAAGTATTGTCAGCCATAAGGGAACATTTAATTGAACGTGCGTGACTGTGTGCGTGTGTGCGTGTGTGTGTGTGTGTGTGTGTGTGTGTGTGTGTGTGTGTGTGTGTATGTGCGCACATGTGCACACCCATTCATGCATTTTAACTAAGTTTAGGTAGCTAGATAATAATACAATTTCCTTGTGACTTTGCAGACATCCTTACTGTTACTTTTGGCATCCTCCCTCCTTTTTTATGTCCCTCCACCTCTCCAGCTGAAGACACCTGCCCCCATTTGTCCCCTTTTCCCCTTCAAGTCCATCATACCCTGCTACTCAAATACCTTCTCTATTCCTCCTCCCCCCACTTTGGTCTCTCGTACTTTCCTGATTTTGCAGTTACTACAGGATGTGTCACTACTGAAGAACCTGAAGAAGTTAGGAGCCTCCGACGAGAGAGAGCATGTGACGCTTGTCTTTCTGGGTCTGAGTTACCTCAGGCAATATAAGATTTTTCTAGTTCCATCCACTTACCTGCAAAGTTCGTGATTTAATTTATGTTTATAGTTACATATATTCCACAGTGTATATGTGCCACATTTTCATTATCAATTCATTTGTTGAAGTTTCCATTTTCTAGCTATGGTGGATAGAGCAGTGATGGACGTGGCCGAGCAAGAACCTGTGAAATAGGATGTCAGTCCTTTGGACATAAGCCAAGCAGTGGTAGACGCTGGGTCATGTGGTAGATTTGTTTTTGAGGGTTTCCACACTGATTTCCAGAGTGGCTGCACCAGATTGCAATCCTGTCAACAGTGATGACGATCCCTTTTCCCCATATCCTCTCCAGCGTTAGTTGTCAGTTGTTTTGTTGATCTTTGCCATTGTGACTGGAGTCAAGATGAAATCTCAAGTTGTTCTGGTTGCAATTCCCTAATTGCTGGGGAAAATGAACATTTTGGGGGCTATTTCTTGAACTTTTTTTTTCCTCCTCTTGAAACTGTGTGTTCAGATCCCAAGTTCGTTTTTGAACAGGTCATTTGTCATTTTGATTCTTTGTTTGGGGGTCTCTTTTAAGAATTATTTATTTATTATTTATTATAGTTTATTCACTTTGTATCCTGGCTGTGGCCCCCTCCCTTGTCTCCTCCCATCCCACCCTCCCTCTTCTCCCCCTATGCCCCTCCCCTAGTCCACTGATAGGGGAGGTCCTCCTCCGCTTCTATCTGACCCTAGCCTCTCAGGTCTCATCAGGACTGGCTACACCATCTTTCTCTGTGGCCTGGTAAGGCTCCTCGTCCCTCCAGGATTAGGTGATCAGAGAGCCTGCCACTGAGTTCATGCCGAAGACAGCCACTGTTCCCCTTACTAGGTAACCCACTTGGAGATTGACTCTATGGGCTACATCTGAACAGGGGTTCTAGGTTATCTCTATCCATGGTCCTTGGTTGCCGTATCAGTCTCTGTAGGGCCCCCAGGGCCCAGGGGTTTTTGTTTTGTTTTGTTTTGTTTTGTTTTTTTCACTGTTGGTCTCCTTTGATTCTTTGTTTTTTGAGTTCTCTGTACATTGTGGGTAGATTCTCTGCTATACTATGGGCTGCTTGTTCTCATGATTGATTGATTCTTTAGCCGTGCAGAAACTTTTTAGTTGTCAGTTGTTGGCCTTGATTCCTGGCAAATAAGTCCTATTCAGAAAGTCTTTTCCTAACTTATATCATGGTGGGTACTATGTTTTCTTCTAGCAGTTTCGGTGTTTCAGGTTTAGGTCTTTGATCCTTTTGGAGATAGTCTTCATAGAAAGTGATAGATATGGGTCTAATTTCATTCTTTTGCGTGTGGACATTCATGTTTTCCGACACTATTTACTCAAGATGTTTTTTATTCTCCAACTTAAAATGTTTTGTTTGTTTGTTTTTTACCTCTTTGTCAAATAACAAATTGCTGAGGTTTTGTGTACTGATATTTGGGTCTTTAATTTTGTTCCATTGGCCTCCATATCTGTTTTTGTGTGTACCCGTTCCTTTTGCTCAATATTTTTTTTTGACTATCGGGTCTTTTGTGGTTCCATATGAATTTTAGAATAGTTTGTTTTTTTGGTTTTTGTTTTGTTTTGTTTTTCTGTTTCAGTGAAGAGTGAGATAGGGATTTTGACTGAGATTTTGTTGAATCTGTCTATAGCTTTTGGTAAGATGGTTGCTTTCATAGTGTTAATTCTACCAGTCTGTAAGCATGTGTTGTCTTTCCTTTTTCTACTGTCTAGATGTGGCGACTGGGGCAGGGTGCATGGAGGGGAGGATCAGGTGGACCAGGCTGGACCATGAGGCGTGTCTGGCAGTACATTTAATTATGCGCACAAACATGGCCAGGTCTCTCCAGGTCGGCAGTATTTGGAGAGTTGTTTTTACTGTTGAGTCTTCCAGATCATTGTGGCCTGAGTGGCCTTTTCCAACAAATGACACTGTAGAATGTTAGCTTTGGATGGGTTTTTATAAAATATCAACTGTCTGTTTTATATGTGACTGCTCACGTGTAAGGTAGGATGCCTTGGCAGAAGTCATAGCTCCCTCACCTCAGATGATGGCTCTGTGGGTGGGAAGCGTACTCATAAGCCTCTCAAAATATTAAGAACTTATCTTGAATTATTTCTAAAACCATACTTTTATTTCATTTATACAGCCGATGACATTTAGTTCATATTTTATAAGTTTTATTTTTGTACACTTTAATGATCATGAGTATAAATTAGAAAAGACTGTCTTTTAGGAAATTCTTTGTTTTTATACGAATATAAGATTCATTTGAAATATAAAAGAAGTTTAAAAATAGTGCTTGTAGTGGAACACACTTTTACTTTTAGCATGTGGGAGGCAAAGGCAGGTGGATCTCTGTATTGGAGGTTAGCCTGGTCTACATTGCCAGAGCTACATAGTAAGATGTATGCGCCAGAACAGTACATAATAAGTAAATGAGAAGTTACAAAAGCAAAATTCATGATTTTAAGATGGTCAAAATATTTGCTGTTTCATCAGTGCCAAAATCGTGGTTCATCTGCACCCATCTCCTCCTAACAAAGAGCCGGGTCCGTTCCAGAGCAGTAAGAACTCCTACATCAAACTGTCCTTCAAAGAGCATGGCCAGATTGAGGTGAGCTTCCCCGTGAGCACAGCCGGAGTTGAAGAGCATGGTAGAAGACAGTATTATGAAGCATGCCAGGTTTTTAACCACATAAAAGCACAAAAACAAAGAACCTTTTTGTATTTCGAGCCTTATCAAAAAGTGACCAGCAGGAGGGTGCGGCTACATGGCCACATAAATATTCGAAGCTGGAAGCTCCACGGCTCGGGAAGCTTTCAGTGGTCACTCGATGAACAGGTCATGGGAAGGTGCTAAGCCGACCTTTCTGAAAGCTCGCCTGCAGCCACCTGGTCTTGGCTAGCTCCATACGGGGAATGACCAAGCAGGAGGCCTCAGTGTCGTGGTCCAGAGAACCTAATTGGGAAGCTGCGAGATAGACCCTGTTCTGGAGCCGTGCGCGGGTGGAGTCATGCCCTTGCTGGCCACTGTCTTCCGCGGCACTGAACTAGTGCTCCTCACACAGTGGTTTCCAAGCCTTACACACACTTTAGTTGGCTTTGCCAAAGGTGTTTTCACTGCAGTTAGAAAAAGTATTTGATTTTTTTTTTCTTTTTGTGAGCCTAGCCACATTTTGTCCCTGATTTTGGTTTTGTTTTTTTGTTTTTTGAAACAGTATTATGTGGCCCATAGTGGCCTTGAATTTGGTTTATGGGTGAGAGTGTCCTAGAACTGATTCTCCTCCTGGGATCTGAGGCCTGTGCCACTGCATCTGGTTGTCCCTGGTTTTACCTGATAGTCTAACTAGACAACTTATTCTCTGCTGCTTTTATATATTTACATACATAATTGGGGGAGTGAGGGCGCTCACGTGTCACTCGTCTGTGGGGTGCATTCCGCTCTCTGTAGCAGGTCAGTTCCTGTGTGTGTGTTTTATTTCCTTGTGCTTGCTGAAGCTGATCCGAGAAAGCAGCTCTTGGCTTCCTTTGATGTCTAAGGAGTCTAGTCTGTTACTGATGACTGAAGAGAACTTTATAGTAAAGAAATGTCTTAGCAGTATGTCTGTGATGGCTGCCACTGGGCTAACTCACGGCTTTGCATATACATTGCAGTTTTACAGGCGTTTATCAGAGGAAATGACACAGAGAAGATGGGAAAACGTGCCAGTTTCTCAGTCATTACAAACAAATAAAGGACACCAGGTATTTTTAAAAGCTATTTGTAAATGTTATATCTTCCTTTTTGTTTGTGTTGTTAAGGCAGGGTGACCTAGAACTTGTGTGTAGTAGCCCCGGTGGCCTCAGTCTTGAAGTGATACTTCTGCCTGAGCCTTCCAGGTACTGGGATGACAAGCTGGCCACAGGCCCAGCTGATACACTGCTTTCATCTCTGTATTTAGGTGCCCCTTAAGAAGACTCTGGCTTGTGGTAGTGCACACCTTTAATCCCAGTATTCGGGAAGCAGAGGCAGGAAGGTATCTCTGGGTTCAAAACCAGTCTGGTCTACATAGTGAATTTCAGGATAGCCAGGACCACATATAGAGACTCTTGTCTCAAAAAAAGCAAAAACAAAAACAAAACAAAACAATAAACAAAGAGAAGAAGGAGGAGGAAGAACTCTCTGTGATCACAAACTTGTCAAAAACAAAATAGTAGAGTTCTAATTTTTTTTTAATGAATTTTGTCTGAATCAATCACTCAACTATGGACAGGCATTGAGATATGAGAAAGTAGCTTAATAGCTTCTCAAGTACAAGAATTTTAGGTACAATTTTTTATATAGTTAATAAATTATTAAATGTCTAATATATGATAGATCTCCAAAGAATAAAAAATGAATAAGAAATTTAATTATACCTAAAATACAGAGATAATCACTCATGCCGTTGATTGTATATCATTTTTCCTTTAATAGTTAAAGGTCATTATGTGCAGCCAGAAAGAGACAAATGTTTTGAAAGGAAGCTAGATGTGATTGTATGCTATTTTCTTTGTGGGTTCTTTCCCGCCTTTGAAAACTCAGTGTAGTTTCCAAAAGGTTTTGTTTCCTTCCTGTTTTCTATATTTTATGAGCTACTTACTTTTTCTATTGTTTTTCCCCCCAGCCAGGAAGAGTAAGAGCTGTAGGAATTGTAGGCATTGAGAGGAAACTTGAAGAAAAAAGAAAAGAAACCGACAAAAACATTTCTGAGGTAATCCTTAAACATCCTTTTATAGCCTTGACTAGTTCCATTCTGTAATTTGAAATATATTTAGTTTTCCTAAAACTTTGTAGTCTGTTTCCTATAACTGATCTACCTCAGCTTGGCATATTTTAATACTGTTTTTTTTTTTTTCTTTGTATTCATATTTACAGAGAAGGTTTGGAATAGTGAGATGTTTTCTGTTGCTTGTATTTTTTTCTTGGAAGTTTGTTGTGATGTTCAAAATAAATTATTCTATTTCAAGAAATAAATTATTTCCATTTTCATGGATTCTCAGACCTCAAAGAATTCTCCATAGACACTGTGCAGACACTGATTTATTTAGGAAGCAGTTCTTGTTCTCCACACCGTGAACCTTCACAAGGACCAGGTAGGCAGGTGCTCTACTGTCACTGACATGTGACATATGTGAAGAGAAAATGCAGGATCCTGATGGGACCCAGGCCAGGCTCCTTAATGTCTGCTGGGGTCAAGGAAGGCCTGTTAACAGCAGGAAGAGGGAATCAAGGGCCAGAAAGATGAGTAGGTGTTGGTAACACCAACGGGGAAACGAGAGGTCCGATAGAAGGGATCCGACATACAAAGCCAGAGTCACCAGTACTGAAGCAGGAAGTCAGATATGTGAGTTGTTCCTGAAATGAATAACCAGAGTGGAGGCTGGTAGTCACTACAGACCAGCACAAGTGCCCTTTCCACACAATTGCAGTGGAAACTTGACTGTGGTGTAAAGATAGAACGTTCCGTAAATGTGAGGGCATAGTAATAAGATGGACATGTGCAGCTCTCTGTCTTTAATTTTTATTTTACATGCCTTCCCACAGTTTTTTATAGCCTACTGATTCTATAGTTTATAGTAATAATAGAAATAATAAATAGTAATATAATTATTATTATAATAAATAAATAATAATTAATATAATAATAGAAATATTATTGTGCTTGATAATTACCTAAAATATTATGTACTTTGTATACACTCAGTATTTTAGATTTTCTGAATGAAAATATACAGTAGTGATTTCTTACACTGTTTTTGCTTACACAAGTAAAAAAGTCTGTTAACAGTTTATGTAGTCAGTGTAAAAATCCAAGTTTACATGGCAAATCTTTGTTCTAGTTTTGAAAACTAGGTTGATGTGTGATTTAAGTGGTAGAAATGACTTCGTTTCCTAGCTGGTGCCCGGAGCCTCCCATGAAGGGCTTCCTGCATCTGCTGGCCCTTACTGATAAGAACCCGATGTCTAAGCCTTTGTTTATCTGAGGAAATTCCTGTGAGGTGTGTGCACGTTCCCTTTGTTTTCAGTGTTAGCTTAGAGAGCTGCCTATGAGGATCTTACACGACTATTCTTACACTATTCTTTGAGCAAAAGAAAAAAAATTTGCAGGTGGGGGTACTTTCCTGCAGATTGGCGTAGCTGAAGAGAGCCACAATTGCTCATGTCAGAGCACTGTGTGGATTGATTTTTCACTTAATGACAAGATGCTTGATTGTGCACACCACTTAGCTGAGAAATTCTGCATTATACTTTCAGTACCCCGAGATAATTCATTAGAAACATATCTGACTCAGTTTGAAGACGCCCCTGAGGTAGACACTTGCTGAAGTGATTTAATCCGTGTAGATGGCATTTGGATGCTCTGTATGCAGTGGTTCTGTATGTAAGACTGTAAGTGTCTTGGTTTGACATTCGGAGGCTAAGGCTCACTCAAGTCATACTTGCATTTCAACCAAAATAATTATGTCCCAAGAAAGTTTTCCTGCAGCTAAGTAAGCTGGAAAGCTTTTTATAGTCTTTGGTTTTTGATCTCCTAGCAGGAAAAAAAAAGTGCTTTTTTTTACATTGTGTGTGTCTGCGTCTTTATGAGTGTATGTATTAGTTAGTGATGGTACAACCCAGGTCCTTAACAAATGCCGGAAAAGCATTCTGTCACTGAGCAACACCCCAGATCCAGATTTTCTTATATGTATCCAAGAACAGTAAATAATAATTATGAAAAATTTGGTTGTAGTTTGAGGAAGTTTACAGTTCCTTTTTTTTCATTTTCTGAGACAGGGTTTCTCTGTGTAGCCTTGGCTGTCCTGGACTCTGTAGACCAGGCTGGCCTCAAACTCACAGAGATCCACCTGCCTCTACTTCCCGGAGTGCCAGGATTACAGGTGTGCGCTACAGTTTCTTAAAGTAGATTCTTAAAATGAGGTAGATGTGTTGCTTATACAATTAATAATAAACTGATTATCTGTAAGAAAATTTTTTATTTGTATCATTACTTTAAAACATTTTAATTCTTTGAAAATATTTTGATGCAAACTTCATTACTCATTTCAGGCCTTTGAAGACCTTAGCAAGCTAATGATCAAGGTATGTGTCACCTGATCCACTCACACTCAGTCACAATAATCTTGAAAGCATATTTTTCAAGGATTTTTGTCTTTTCAGGCTAAGGAAATGGTGGAGTTATCAAAATCTATCGCTAATAAGATTAAAGAGAAGCAAGGTGATGTCACAGAAGATGAGGTGAGGAAGCTTTTTTCTTTTAAAGTGTTAGACATTAGTTAGAATGCAGTGATGGCCTTGTGGTTGACCAGTTCTCTCTCCCTCCCATTGAGCTTTGCCTGTAGCATCTCACACTTGCTGCCTTCCAAAGGTTTTTCGTTTTGTTTTGCTTTTTTGTTTGTTCTTATTGCATTTATTTACTGGGGCAAACTGGCCACACTGTGCATGTGGTGGTCAGAGGACAACCTGTAAGAATTGCTTCTCATCCTCTATGGAGGACATGGGCACTGAATTGAGGCGTTCAGATTTGGTGGCAAACACAGTTGCCACTGAGCCGCCTCACCAGTCCTGCTTTCTTAATGGAATGTTCTTATTTCTTGCATGTGAAAGTGCTAAGGAAATACTAGACCATATTCTTTTTTTGATAGTTCAAGATTATTTCAGTGCTTTTTTACAGTGTAGAAACTAAAGCTATTGAAATGTCTAAAGGGTAGCTGTTTCATGCATATCTGTGTTTGATGTCTGCTTTATTAGGTTTGGGTATAATCTGGTCATATCCATTTTTTTCTTTGTAAGTTTTTAGTTTTAGCATTTGGTTAGTATTTAAAGTAGCATAATTATTACCTAAATTTTCTTTCGTATAAAACTTTGAAAATAAATAGTATGACAGACTGGGATAGAAAGAAAGAGAATAACTAGATTTCTTCAAGGAACAACTAAGACTTGTAGCTCACAGCAAGAAAACACAGTAGAAGACATGATTATATAGAGAAACAATTAAGCTACAATGAGTTTATGGTGAATAATTTCCAATGCTGTGAGGAAAGACTAATTTTGCAGTCTATTGATGCATTTTCCCCCTCTCTTATAGACCATCAGGTTTAAGTCCTACTTGCTGAGTATGGGAATAGCCAACCCAGTTACCAGGGAAACGTATGGCTCAGGCACGCAGTACCACATGCAGCTGGCCAAACAGCTGGCTGGAATATTACAGGCCCCTTTAGAGGTAGGTAAGCCCAAACCCCAGTATACTTTCAGAACCGTGCTCAGTTATTTTCAGGTCATCAGAAATCTCAAGAGCCTGTTTTTTTCATGGTGTGGCTAACATTAAATGACATGGTTTTTTTCTCCAGGAGTATTAAATTAGTTTAGTATACTTATTAATTAGCTTTTGAATGTAATCTTCAAAATTGCTTTCAGTTTCCATTTCAGATGTTTATACTTTTTAAAAGTCTGTTTGATGAGAAGTTTTTCTGTTTTCAAAAGATCTTTCTCTGTATGAATAATTTTCTCTCTCGTCTGTTTTTGTTTGGTTTTGAGACATGCTTATTTTGTAGCCTAGGCTGGCCTTGAATTTGCCATCCTCCTACCTCTGCCTCTCCAAGGGCTGAGACTGTAGACATGAAACACCATATCTGGCTATATCTAGTCTTGTCTGTCTCTTAAGACAGAATCCTTCTACGTATCCCTGGCTGTCATGGAGCTCACTATGTAGACCAGGTTGGCCCGGAGATACCTGCTTGCCTCTACTTCCTAAGTGCTGGGGTTAAAGGCTTGCTCCATCCCATAGTGCCTGGTCCCATATCTAGTCTGTATAGTTCTGGAATATACTTTGCTAAAGCACTTTTAAGATATGCTTAAATATAAGCCAAAGTAAGGACCATGGCAAGTCCCCATGTGCCTGTCATCTAGCTTCATCCATAAATCATCCTCTGCTTAGAGCTATTTGAAAGCAAATCCCATGTCACCCTCTATGTGAATATTCTCATACCTACAGTGATAGAGGAGGCCTCTAACACAGCTGTGGCATCACCTCTCACTCAAAACACTAATGATCTCTGATGTCAAATGTCTGCTTAGTGTTCACATTTGCTCTTACAGTTTGCCTTCCCACATCAAACGCATTACAATGGGTTCACTATTTCTCAAATTTCTTTCTCTCTCTTTTTTTTCTCTTTCTTTTTTGTGTGGTGGTTGTTTTGGTTTGGTTTTATTTTTTGTGCTGGTGGCCAAACACAGGACCTTGTATATCTTAGGCAAATTATTTTATTTGCCTAAGCTGCAGCCTGACCTAGCCCTGTGTTTATTTATATTTAAAATTTTAATTCCTACTTATTTTTGAAGAAACTAATAGTTTATCCTACAAGGTATACTTTGGCTGACTCTGTAGTATTAAGATGTTTGCCATCCTATGTGTTCTCTGTAAACTATTGTAAATAGAAATTTTTTAATGACAAGAATAGGAGGTGTTGTACATTTTATCAGTAGGTTTGTAATATCTATCTGTACATTAAAAAGTGCATCTTACATATATACATATATATGCATATATATGTATATAAAGTGTATGTGTACATATATACATAGATAGATAGAGGGTAGCCATTGACAGTCATTACGTAGATATGTTATTTCATTAGTACTTGCAAAATTGTGGTATCACTTATTCTATACTTTTTTTACTAACTGAAATGAATTAAAACATTAAATACATATTAAAATGTGTTAGCATTTAATGACCCTTCCTTTGAGAAGCTTCAAGATGTCAGGCCACATGGCCCCCAATACCTTTAGCCTTCTTCTCAGCTCTCCTGCTGAAGAACCAGGGAGGGTCTCTAAAATTCCTTCCTGGCCTCCTTGCACTTACCAGCCATGGGGGTAAGCATTTACCTGCATCTGTTCACTGACTGATGCCCACAGTTTATCAAGGCTGAGGATTTGGTAGAGGCTCTGGGCCTCTTCTCTGGTGTCGCCTCATGCCACCCTTCCTGAGTTAAGCAGTGGGATGCTTGTCCATGCTGACCCCGTGCTGACACACGCTGCCAGTATTCCTCTGGCCTGCTGGGCGCTTCCAGTGCTCACCAGTGTGGCTGTGGCCCACGTGGCCCCTAAGTTCTCAGAGCTTTCTCAGCCGGAATCAATCACATGTCTGTAGCCAGAAAGACTAAGCACGCTTTCTGAAGCATGGTGTGGTTCCCCTCTTTTTGTTTGGGCGATGGTAAAGTCCACATATAGACTCTGAAATACGGGGAAGTGTGTGAATAGGCTGTCTTGTGTATAAATACCACTTTTTAAAAGAAAGCGGCGTTGTAGTCTGTGATTTCACTTAGATTATGATCTCTGTTACGAAGTGGTAAATGCTCACTGTTCTCTCCTTTCTCAACAGGAACGTGGGGGAATAATGTCACTCACAGAGGTGTACTGCTTAGTCAACCGAGCCCGAGGAATGGAAGTAAGAATGCCACATTTAGATGCTCTTTTAGCTAAAGATTGTACTCCTTGTAGTGAGTACATCGAGGTAGGGTGTGAACATCAAAGCTATCTTCAGAAGCAATGTGGGGAGAGCAGAATTGTTGTCCTGGGGGCCAAGACATTGATTCTGTCCCTGGTTTTGCCAGTGCTGCTGTGCAACCCTGCGTGTTGCACTTACCCTGCCTTAGAGCTCAGTTTTCTTACCTTAAAGGTAAAGGTTTGACCTGATCAGTGCCTGCCAGCTCCCCTGCATTTGCGCTGTGATGACTGGAAGCTCCCCTTGTAGTGTTTAACTCTTTGGCACAAACTCAGCTGGACCCAGTAGCGCAGAGGCAAAGCCACCTCAATCCTTTGGCCGTGTTATCACTAGGAGCTGTTCTTCAGTTCCCTTTGCCCAACCACACCTAGTGCGTTGGCCTCTGAGACTTCTCTGGTGCTGGTGGTGTCCAGCAGTCTAGTGCCGACTTGCACAAGCAGTCACTTCCATATGACTCACGTATATCCTTCCAACCCCCACCCAAGTCCTATGAGTGCAGCGTCATCCTGTCTCCAGGACATATATATTTTATATGTGCTGTCATCAGGTACACAACTGTCCACCAGGGCACAGCACATGTCACCTCATTTATCCTTTGTTACTCAGTGAGCTCACTACTTTTACTGTCCTCACGTTGAACATAACTTGGGAATGAGGAAATTAAGGTGTAAATAACTTGGCTGAGGTCACCTGGAGACAGTGGTTTGACTACTATTATACGTAGGCTTGGCTGGCTCTGGACCATCCCACGTGACTCAGAGCTCCGCTTGTGTCCACCGTAGTACTGTTTTATGAAGGCTACATGATTCAAAACAAAAGCCACTAATAGCTCCATGAACAGTTGTGAATTATAATACAAGTATAAAATAAAACAAGGGTCAGTATCCATGTCAATCTCTCAAGAAGGTTTTGTTATCACTATTTATTACATATAGCGCTGGAGTGTGAGCCCAGGGCCTTGCACCTGCTAGGCAGGGTTCTGCTACTCAACTACATCATCAGCCCTTTTCCTTATTTGCTTTTTAGCAGGCCCTAGAAATGCATTGAACTTATACTGGACAGTTTTGGATTGATATCTGGAGTGATATCTCTGGCTTCTTTGTTCAGTCTTCTTGCTAAAGAAGACTGGATGGATAACTCTTTTGCTTTATAACAAGTGTTTTAAACTTTACTATAAAAACAAAACAACTTGGAAATAACAACATCACATACCAAGTCTCTGTACCTCAACAAGCTTCTTTATAGTTGGAATTGGCATATTAAATGTTACACTTACAGCATCAATATTTTAGATACATATCCACCATCAAAACCAAAAGTTCCATGGCAGAATCATAACTAGAAAAGTAATTAGGTTTTTATCCTCCTTTATAACTCATGTCCATCACCTGAATTCATTTCTTCCTCATCCCCTTATGTTTAGCTTTTCTCGTTCTCCTGCCTATTCTACAGTACTCGTGTACATATCTCTACACACACACACACTCTCTCTCTCTCGATAAGCTTCCACATATGAGAGAGAACATGTAGGTTTTTTTCACTTAATATTATACATTCTAAGTGCATCCATTTTCCTGCAAAATGTTTTACTTTATTTTTCTTTAAAGTTGAGTGTGTGTGTATACAGATATATTTAATGAATATATGTAATAATGAATTTTCATTATTCACTCATCTGTTGATGGACAACAGGGTGAATGAAGCAACAGTGAACAAGGGGTACAAATAGCTTGTGTAGGATGTGGAGCTCTCTGGGTACATGCTCAGAAGGTAAATAACTTCGCCATGCATCATTGACTTCTTGTGGTTTTAGTGATTGTTACAGTTATGTAGGACCACTCTATTGCTTTGCAGTGTAAACTGGATTTCTTTTCCTCATTAGTTGCTCTCACCAGAAGATTTAGTGAATGCGTGCAAGATGCTAGAAGCACTGAAATTACCTGTCAGGTAAAGCAATGGGCACGGGAGTTTGCCACCTATAACCACGATTCTGGACAGAGGAGACCTGGAAGTCCAGCTATGCTTACCGCTGTGCATGGCAAGCCCAAAAGATGCCCTGTTGAGATTATGCTGTGACCTGAGTTCACCAGGAGCGCAAGCATCTGCCGTCCTCTGGCCTTCATCCTATCAGGATGGGTGTGTCCTGGGACAGGTCATTTTCAGACTCCTGTGATTTCAGAGAGGAAACTCAGACTCGCCTCTGAACCTTCCGCGGTGCACATGTTGGGCTCTGAGTGCCATGTTCCTTCTCCTCAGGCTGACAGCACCCCCTAACCGGAAGAATTTTATCATGTAGATCGTCGTTCATAGTTTCATTCTCTGTTAATTCTTGAGCTCGTTAATGCTGTCATGGTTGCAAGTGGTCATTATGGCTTAAACATTGTTTGATTGTCCCCAGGCCCAGCCATAAAATAAAGCA
Organism: Psammomys obesus; assembly: GCF_907164565.1. NCBI lineage: Eukaryota > Metazoa > Chordata > Mammalia > Rodentia > Muridae > Psammomys > Psammomys obesus. The sequence goes on along the minus strand of NW_026596143.1, from coordinate 13,915,709 downwards.
AAACATGATTTGCTTCTCTGTGGCTGAGCATCCTAGATGTATCTACACTTTGTTCTTACATCTGTGTTTTTCAGGCTCCGGGTTTTTGACAGTGGTGTCATGGTGATTGAACTTCAGACCCACAAGGAAGAGGAAATGGTGGCCGCAGCCCTGGAGACGGTATGTGAACCCCGTTTGCCACAGTCCTTCAGGCTTACCACCAAGGTCCAAATGCACAGCAACTTGAGAAGCAGGATTTACTGTGGAATTTAGCTTTGCTGAAAGGTCATCCACAGGCTTAATGGCTTTTGAGTGACAATGATGGGTTCATTTAATCAGCAGCATACTACAAGTTTTTTAAGTTTTTGTCCTTCTAAACCTTTTTTAGTATTATCCTTTCTGTTACTGAAATAGATTCTTATCTCATACACTATATCCCCAGCAGTTTGCTTCTCCACTGCTCCCAGCTCTCCCATCTCTTCTCCCGGAGACCCACTCTCCCGCCCTTTTCCCTTCAGATAGAAGGTCTCCAGGAGACAGCCAGCAAAGGTGCTTGCTTTCCTGTTGAAGCTCAGCACTGGGAACAGGCTCTCATGTCACATCCTTCATGGGACCTGATTATAACTCTGTGGGCCCCTACCAAAGCGTGTATACAGAGTTTGCTATGCTACTTTTCGAAAACTGAGTAGCTTCTTCTAGGCTTTCCTACAAGTGCCTTCTTACATCATGGACAGCTTCGTGTTGGGATGTAGTCTCAGTTCTCTTCCAAGTGCATCAGCTTTTATAGATTGAACAGTCTACATTTAGTTCTGTGTGACTGGAGAGATGAGTCGGTGGTGAAAAACACTCGTTTCCGCAAAGGGCCTAGGATCAGCCCCCAGAACTCTCGTGGTCATTCACAACCGTCCGTAACTCCAGTCCTAGGAGATCTGGCCACCTCTTTTGATCCCTGCAGGCACCAGGCACAAATGTGGCGTGCACCCATTCAGGCAAGACATTCATACACATAAAAGTTAATCTAGAAATAAAAAGATTTCGTTTTATAGTGACTATTTGGATTTTAATAGAAAGTCCAGTGAAACATTCCCTGCATATATTGGCTATATATTCCCCTAAGTGCACTAAAATAGTCACGGCTGTTTTTGTTGTTGTCCTTTGTTTTGTTTTGTCTTCTGCTGTGTGTTGCCACTAGGTTTCAGAACGGGGATCATTAACATCGGAAGAGTTTGCCAAGCTTGTGGGGATGTCTGTCCTCCTGGCTAAAGAAAGGTAAGTGCGCCCTTGCCCGTGTGTGTGTGTGTGTGTGTGTGTGTGTGTGTGTGTGTGTCTTCTGTGATAATGAATGAGCTCATCACTGTGGGTTTTTCTTTTTGTTCCCAGGCTGCTTCTCGCAGAGAAGATGGGCCACCTTTGCAGAGATGACTCCGTGGAAGGCTTGCGCTTTTACCCAAACTTATTTATGACACAGAATTAAGAATTTTGTATCTGAAATATGTTTTGCCAATATGCTTGCATTATACCAAGCTCATATGACATCGTGCTAAGAGATAAACCCAAATAAACGAAGAATTTGTTAGAACTTCACAGTAAAATATAAAACTCTTAACCTTTCCCTAAAATTATGCTCTCAGAAACTTATTTAGAGTACATACAGGAAAATACAGAAAAATGAATATGAATATTCATTTATAGTCATGTTGTAGTTGTATAGAACTCTTAGAATTTAACTTGAAATGTGGTTGATTTTAATTTGATCTTTGAATTTAGGTCCATTCGGGAGGAAGAGGTGAAGTTGCATGTTTGGGCAGATCAGATAATCATTTTGCTGTGGCTAAACTTCCCTGAATTGTAACTGTTTTTCTTTGCATCTGATGCACCCATCTTTGGGACATTCATGAAGGAATTAATAGCTGCACTGTAGCTTCAGAACTGATGGCACTGAAAAAAATCAAACTGTAGAATGCTGAAACAGGCTCTTCCTTGGGGGCTCTTGAGGCAGACTTAGACATGTCTACCCAACCAAATAAGATACCTTTGAACAAGGAGAGGCTAGGATCTGTTCGGCTTACTTGGAGAGTGCTTGCCTAGGCTTTCAGACCTCTCACCCAAATAATGGGGGAAAGAGAGAGTTTTTAAGTGATAATTTAATGACTGGCATTTCAAATACTGCAGCAGTATCATTTTGTTTATGAAATGTGGATTTTGAAACAGAATTAAAGAGCGGTATAGACACACCCAGAGCTGTAATTACAAGTCGGAGAATTGGAAGGGCATTTACTGCATAGGACCTAAAGTGTTGTTCTGCCCGGAAGCTCAGGGTGTGAAACAGGAAATAGAAAAGTTAACAGATCTCCTGTCTCTTCTCACAGGGAGTCTCTACCCTCAACTGGAAACATATTCCTGTCATAGTCCAGCCATTTGCCTTTCTCCTATGCCCTGCATGTTATCCACTGTGTGGAGAAAGCTCCCAACTAAACAAAACTGGTTAATATCACCCACAGGTCACTGGAGCTTTTAAGTAGGTTGCCTGACTTCAGTTGTGTAGCATGTTGACATTACCTCAAACTCAGGGAGCCCACAGGACAAAGACTTTCGGAGGCTGAGCTGGAAGTGGGAGGGTGGCGATAGTGTCACGTTGGAAGCACAGGGAGAGATGCCCTGGCACACTTTCTGGGGGCCCGAGGAGCCTCCTGCCTGAGGTGGAGGTTACTCAGATGCCCTGTGGAAAAGGGCCATGTCATCAGCTGCAAACCAGGGGGCCGCACTCCTCATCGCTTCCTGGAAAGTGGCCGCCATTGCTTCTGTCCTCCTGTGTTGTGACAATGCTGTGGCCACGGCTGCCTCCTTAGTGTTGTCTTTCAGATCTGTCACTGCCCCAAATCACCTCATTGTTTATCTCAGGTTTACTTTAGGATTAAGTTTGTGTTGGCTACTAAATCTTCTCGGGGTTGGGTAAACCATCATGTCAGATCATCAGTAAGTCTCACCTCTCTGGGCTGCGCATAGTCTGTCACATGGCTCTGATAGACCTACACACAGACACACGCACATACACACCACACATACCTGACTGAGGTTCTTAAAGTCAACAGTCACTGATAATCTGTGTTACCACTTGGATTGGTTGTAAGATTTTAGGCTGTAGGAGCTGCTGGATCTAGCTCTAATGTTTGGATTCATCACAACAAACATGTAATACATCTGTTTATTCGGTGTGACAATAGATTAACAAAAGTGGAGCAGTCAGGTTTGTCGAACATGAAGTAAAGATGAATAAAAGTGATGTATATATACTTTGAAAAAGTCACGTTGATTAAAAACAAAATGATTGTTTGGTTTTTTATTATTTGTTTTTTAAAATCACTGTTTCCATTCCTTGGTTTATCTTTTTGGCTTTTCTGGCCAAGTGTGTTGCTTTGGTCCTTGTAGTCCAGGCTGTGTTTGAATACAAACCAGTCAAGCCCTAGGTGCAAAAATGTTCTGCTTTGGTGCTCATCGCTGTAATTTTTGTCCTCCTAACTTTGTTCTTAGGAGCATGAATATGTACATTTATGATAATGAGATGCTTTAGTCACTGTCAAGAAAATAATTTACCTTGTATAATTGAAGTCTCTTCACAGTTAGATGATCGGCATTGGTGTATATATAGTATGATTATTCTAAAATTTTAAGCTGATTTTCTTAACTTGATGTTCTTTTTAAAAGTCTCTGTAAGATACATGAAAATGATAAACATTTAGTCCTACTAAACCAGTATGAGAAGTTTTCTATTTTATAATCAAGCATTGCTTATTGGTTTTCTTTGAGATTTTATAATTTAGTTATCCTTAAAAATGTGAAATGAGTTATGAGCTTTTAAAAACTCTTGACTAAGATCTCACTGTGGACCACATGCATTCGAATGGGTCTGTTACTATATAGTCCCGGTTACTGGACTAAGCAGACCAGAACGTGTTCGGCATTTTCACAGGCAAGCACTTCATGGTTGTGTTTTCCCCAGCAACCTCTGCATCTTCACTTTGGTACAATGGAGTCACAACTCGTTAGGTGACTGACTAGCTCTTAAAAACTACCCAAGGTCAAAATCAAGCATGTTCAGAATGACTCTCAAAAAGCCTCTTTTAAATTGTCTTACAAAGTGAATCCTGGAACATGATATGTAGGTATGAATTTGTTATGCATACAGTAAACACAGTAATACATGGTGATGCGCATGCCAACAGTGGACTTTTAACAACACTTACACTGTTTAAACGTGTACTGCCCTTTTGGCCAATAGATAGATGAATTTATGCAAATTTGTTGTTAATCCTCTCTTTTATGATAGACCTAGAGTGCAAGCTTCACAAAGACAGATGTTTGCGACTTGGATGTATTCCCCAGTCTTTTGCCACACAGTAATCATTCAATAAATACTGACTGAGTAAATAATCTTGAGATGTATAAATACATCTACACTTTAACTCATCCAGTTTAGTTAAAAAGACTTTTTTTCTAGAATACATAGCTATGTAAGAAACTCTGAGAAGAATGTGGCCTCATTGGGAGAACAGCCATGGAGGCAGCCGTCACTGAACACATAGAAACTGCGGCCTGTACCATCCTGCCTGGTTTAAATGATCTTTAATGTTTTTGTATTTTTCTTATTTTTATTAGTTCTGTGATAGTTTCATACAATCTATTTTGATCATAAGCACCCCCTTTTTCTCCTCCCAGATCCAACCCCCTTCTTTCCCTGCCCACTCATCTTTTTGTTCTCTCTCATGAACTTGTTTCTGGCATGTGCCTTGGTCTGTCCAGACTTTCCTTACTGATTTCCACTCACCCAGAATAACCTAAATCATAGCATACCCTGCACCATTTAACCTGCCATAGAAAAACCTGTCTCCTGTATATATAGCTGTATTTTTAAAGTTTGTAAAAGTTGCTGTCTGCCCCATACATTTAACTGTATCTTTTTCTTCTAACTGCTGCTTTGAGGCCACAAGAAAATAGAGTTTCTCTAAGTTCAAAGATTGCCAGTCGTCACAGCCTGTATAGCTTCAGTTCTAGAACCCAGGCTAGGGGTGGAGAGGGAATGAGGAAAAGAACACACCCACAGATATGTGTGCAGTGAAGCTGGGATCTGGTGGATCCGGTGGAGCTCTCTAACCACTGCCATCACAACCCATGACCTCAGCATGTTGGGAGGAGGAGTTAGCTAGTCTCCAATCTCACCTCTGCAGGTGAAGTCTCAGGCCACAGCTGCTAGTCTGTACGCACTGATCATTATTCATAGATGCTCATATTCGGGCTCCTGAGGAAAGCTTTGCCATTCCTCTTGAGCCTGACCTGTATAGGTAACAGCTCTGCCGATTTATAACAGGCCATTTGGCTTTGGAGTCGTCAACCAGGCTGTGTCCATGGCAAAACACATTCATTCAGGACTTTAGTCATTTGGGGCGTCCTCCACACCAGACAGTCACATAGCGCTTCCTTTGATGCTTCCCTGTCCTAGACTGACCACTGAAAGTTCATCTCTGATTGTTAGCTTCACTAAGTGACTCTTTGGCCTAACACTTGCCTCCTTCTAAAAGGCTTCACAGCTCAGCCAGTCTGAGATCTGCCCTGTCTTACTCCAGTTCTGAGGTGTGAGCTATATCCACAGTGTAAGAGGCACTCCTGGAGAGTCAGATTGCTCACAGACCTTGCTTTCGCCAGCTGCTGTTACAGTGTGAAAACTGGGTCACTTATGTTCTTCCTGTGTCCTGCTGTGAAATTGTTGAGTTGTAATTTCCAGATCATTGCTTATTTAAACAAAGAGCATTTGTATACAGGTGGTTATTGAGTGTATACATTTTACAATTGCACAGGTCACCAGAATATTTGCTGACTCAGAAAGAGCTGAGTGAGCCGGGCTTAGAACCCTGGGCCCTCTGAGTATGCTAGGTTAAATGCTTGTTCACTGAGCTACATTCGGAGCTACATTCATTGTATGATAAAAGCCAGTTTGAGATCAGTGCTGGCATCATACCACTGTCCTTCAGAAAGCTTTTCCTTCCTTTTATGTTGCCTGTATTTCAGACAAGATTTTTGTTGTATTTGTCTAATAAAGACAGCAATACTGTGTCTTCATCAGTGTTTCTATTGCTGTGATCAAACAAACAAAACACTACAAGAAGCAATGTGGGGCAAAAAGCAGTTTGTTCCTGCAGGGTAGGAACTCAAACAGGGCAGGAACCTGGAGGCAGTTGCTGATGTAGAGACCCCCACCCCCACCCCCACGTGCTTAGCCTGCTGTTTTATAGTACCCAGATCAGGGATGGTCCCACCCACAATGGGCTAGGCTCTCCCCCATCAACCACTAATTAAGAAAATGAGCTAGAAGGGGAGCGCAGTAACCCAGCACTCAGAGAGGCAGAGGCAGGCAGATCGCTGTGAGTTTGAGGCCAGCCTGATCTACAAAAGGAGTCCAGGACAGCCAGGGGTACACAGGAAAACCCTGTCTCAAAACAAAACAGAAAAGAAAAGAGAGAAAATGAACTACAGGCTTGCCTATAGCTTGATTTTTATGGAGACATTTCTTAAACTGAGGTTTCCTCTCAGACGTAAAACTAGCCAAAAGAGTCAGTTTGTCATGAACTATAATTAATATAAAAATGATGAAATATCTCAATAAAGCTAATTTTTAAATGCATGTAATATTTACATCTTACAACCAAAGAATAATTTTGTTGATGTTGTTGAGTGTACTTGGGAAGGTTAATACAGAGCAAGGTGCCTTGTATGTTTTACTGAATCCCTATAAAACTATTACATACCTGTTATAGTTGAGAAAAGGTGGGATTAAGCAGCCCAGGGATCCCTGGGGTCATCAAGCCTGGCTGTAAGACGACCTGCTGAGCTCTCCACTGGCTTGCATTTGAAAGGAGTCCTAAATTAAGCTGATGAGTGACTGACTATCAGAGTAAGTCTTCTTGATGGCAGTGAAAATGGACAACAGTCCAAGAACTTCTTTGTTCACTTGGCTAATTCTTAGAAAATCTTGAACTTTGATGGTATCTGATTGACTGTGCTGTCTCTCAAGATCAACTTTCTGCAAATGGCATATTTAAAACTTTCAAACATTGAGGTGGAAGTTATAAGCAAATCACACTTGCTATGCAAGAACGCCACTGCTGATCTGTATGGCCTCTCCCACTACCAACTTTCAAAAAGTTTCAGAAACAGAGTCTCATTTGGGTAGCCCAGGCTCACCAGATACTTGAAATTCTCCTGCCTCAGTTTTCCCAGTTGCTGGGATTACAGGCATGTGCACCACAACCAACTCTTAAGTCTCGTGGGTTTGGCGCACGCACAGTAAATTCATGCAGTTCGGTTCTAACATGCTTCACTCGTCCAGAGCTTTCTGGTACCTCTTGCTGGATGCCGGCCCTCTAGAAGACTGTGCTCTGATTGCTGTTCCCTTGTGTGGTTCCTTTCGTGTAAAAGAAAGTTCTTCCCTGGATGACAAGCACAGCTGTTAAACCAAGTGAAACGTATCTTCCAATTGTTTTAGGAAGATGACATTTGCAGAATAGTTTTTTTTTTTTTTAATGTTTGCTTTTAATTTAATTAACCAAGTTTGTTTCCGGACGAAGAAAAGGGAAAACGCACTTTACCTAATGTGCGTTCTTTCGAAAGTCCAGTGAAGTTTGGGGAAGCAAGTTTACGGATCACCAGTGCCACTGCAGTGGCTCTTGTGACCCTCCCTCCCTAAATAAAATGGCCCTGGGAGAGAAGTGAATGGTTGTCAAGTGTAAGGAGGCCGCTGGCTCACCCTTAAACCCGGGCGTCACTGTAGTTTATGTGCTGGGCGACCCTGCACCGGCTGCGACCACACCTCCTGGCAGGGCTTCTGGGCCCAGGGTTTCCTGCAGGTTTCCTGTAGGGTGGCTGGAGGGCAAGCTAGGGGCGGGCAGGAAAGGAAGATGCGCTGCCCAGAAGTGGGGGCGGGGCGGCCCCCCGCCCTCTGAGAGCCCGCCTGCCTCGGGGCGTGGCCCCAGGCCGGCTGGGAGGGTGCCCGGGCGGGCGTGCAGCCGCGGGACACGAGACGCTCGGCCGGTCGCCCGTCCCCGCTGAGGCTCCCCACTCCGCCTTGCCAGCCAGACCCGACCAGGTAAGAGCCCCGAAGCCCAGGGGAGCAGGGAGGACACCTGGCACGGTGTGGCCGAGTGACAGGACTCACTTTGGCAGGGGAGGAGTTCAGGTCGGGACCTTAGGAAACTCGTCGTTGCGACACAAGTTTGTGGCTTTTCAAAGGGAAATCTGTAGGGGATACTAGCAACAAGCGACACCTTCGGTAGCAAGTTCTAGGCCGGCTGATTGCCGCCGGCACGGGTGTGGACGCGTGAACTTGACCGGCCCCTTTGGAAAGTGAGTAGTTGGGGAGAGCACGGCTTCGCCTGGAAGCACCTCCCAGCCGTCGGGACAGAGAAAGCTGGTCCGCAAGCACAGCTTTGGGGTTGAGATTTCCCCGAACAAACATTATTCTTAGATACATACAGAGGCCGTGCTTGTAAGATCACTTCGCTTCTTTTATTCTTTTGTAATGTCCTGCGGACGTTAATTAATGTTCCTTTATTGGCGGCTGCGAAACGTTTGCTTAGCTGATTTTTGAAAAAACACGCCTTTAAGGGAAGATGATGCTGGTAGCCGCTGAGACGATACACACACACACACACACACACACACACACACACACACACACGCACGCACACACGCTTCTCTCTGCCTGCTCAGCCGGTGCCTTTACAGTTTATCTGTAAACCTTTGTGTGTTGCCTCTTAGCTCCTAAGGTTCAAACCCAGGGCTTCCCACATGCTAGGCAAGCATTCTACCACTGAGCTAAAAGCCTGTGAAGTATTTCAAACGTCTTGAAAATGTACCCAGCTTCTTCTTCTTCTTATTTTTTTTTTAAATAAGATTCTCACACCAAGCGTCCTACTGGGTAACTACTGAGGGAATTGGGAACATGACGGAAAAAAAAAATCAGTTAGCTCTCCCCCCCATTAGAGACACATTATGATTATTATCATAATGCATGCTATGATATACAGGTAGACTGGGTGCAGCTATAATTCCATCTCTCTCCAGCTCGAAACACTGATCATCACACAAGTCTGTGTTTAACCGTTCATCTTTGTGAGCAAGAAAATACAATCACAGAATCAGTTATGAGTTTAAAAAGGGTATGATCTTGAAGATGCAAGCCATCCGAGAAAGCTGAGATCATCTTTCCAGAGGTTGCTGCTAGCTGGGGGGGCGAGGGGGGGGGACTGCAGATGCCAGGGGCCATCATAGGACTCTCTCACCTAGTCCTCAATCCGCCATGTCCCCCCCATCCAAACAAATCTGTAGCTGGCTCCACTGAAACAGAATTTTCTTCTTGGTGTGTTGGGGAGGGAAAGGCGTCCAATCATCTGCATAATTAAACTGCAAACCCTGCTTCCCTTTCAGGAAATGCAGCGTTTCCTTTGTTCAGCTAGCTCTGACTGAACAAAAGCTAATAGAGACACACCAGTTTCCTTCCCACTGAGTGGTGCCTTATTCCAAACAGCCCTCTTGGTTCTGTCAATTCTGTCTTCTCATCAGAAGGTACGGAGTTCGAAAAGTTTTATGCATGGGCTAGAGACGCACCTCAGTGACACAGTGCTATCCTAGCACTGATGAGGCCACAAGGAAACAGTTATTAGCAGGGTGTGGTGATGCACACCTTTTGATCCCAGCGCTCTGGGAGGCAGAGGCAGCCTGGTCTACAGAGTGAGTCCAGGATAGCCAAGGTTATACCGAGAAATCCTGTCTCAAAAAACAAAACAGAACAAACAACAACAACAACAACAACAACAAAAAAAACCAATCAGTTATCTATGAACTACAAGGGACTTCAGGAAAACATATTCTGTGTTTAATAGAACGGTTTGCTAGATTCTAGTATGAAAAAGCTAGCCTTAAGCGATCCCAGGCTTATTCTGTAGTAGTCTAGTATGTCTATCAAAGTTAAGTATACCCTCCTACAATTCACTGGGAACCACAGGCCAGGAAGGCCTTCCTTTGCCCAACTAGGTGGTCTGGGAAGATTGCTGCATGAGTCAGCCATCCCCTGATGCCTATCGGCAACAAGTATTGGAAGACTGACAGGAGATGGTCATTTTACTTGTCTGTTTTCTCCTTAGACTACCCACACAAGGAAAGCAAGGTCACATGGAGTTCACGTTAAATAGTACTATACTGAGTATCTAGTTTTCTTTTTTTCTTTCTCGTTTTTTAAAAATCAAAAACATTTTCTCTTTTGTTGAATTTTTTTTTCATACAATGTATTCTGATTACAGTTTCCCCTCCCCCTACTCCTTTCAGTTTCTCCCCACCGAGCTTCCCATCCATATCCACATCCTTTCTCCTCTCCTTAGAAAATAGGCATCTAGGGAATAGTAATAAAATAAAATACAGCAAAATAAATCATAAACAAGTCAGAATATGACAAAATAACCAACCAACCAACAACAACAACAACAAAAAGAGCCAAAGAAAATGTTCAAGAAACACACATGGACAAAGAGACACACACATTCGCATACTCAAGAATCCTATCAAAATGCAAAACCAAAAGCCATAATATATATATGTAAAGGACCTGTAAGTTTAAAAAAAAGAAAGCCTTGACTTAACATTATGAAACAAAGAAATTCTGAAGATGCCATTGAGTTCCTTTCTTTCTTTTTTTTTTAAGAGTTATTTATTTTGTATACAATATTCTGCCTGCATGTACACCTGCACTCCAGAAGAGGGCACCAGATCTCATTATAGATGGTTGTAAGCCACCATCTGGTTGCTGGGAACTGAACTCAGGACCTCTGGAAGAGCAGCCAGTGCTCTTAACCTCTGAGCCACCTCTCCAGCTGAGTTCCTTTCTGCTGGTTATCTACTGCTAGAGTGAGTTGTTTCCCCAGTGAGACTCCCTTGGAGAAAACTAATTTTTCATTTGCAAGTGGCTAGCAATTGAAGAGCGTTTCTGGGTTAAGGATGGGGTGTGTGTCTACTTCCCCTCTCAGATCTAGGACCCCATTTGATGCAGTCCCGTGTAAGCCCTGTGCGTGCTGCCTCAGTCTCTGTGAGTTCATGCAAGCACCAGCCCTGTTGTGTCCAGAAGGCCTTAATTCCTTGATGACCCCATCCCTGCTGGTTTTATAGTCTTGCTATCTTATCTTTCTCAGTTCCCTGAGCCCTGAGGAGAGGGATTTGATGGAGGCATCCCATTTAAGGCTGAGTTCTTCAAGGTCTCTCGGTTTTTGCACACTGTCCATTTGTGAGTCTCTATTTTAATTCTCTGATGGGAGTGAGAGAGGCCCTGCTCTGTGGGTATAGCAATGTTTCATTAGGAGTCATTTTATTGCAATGTTCCTTTAACAGAATAATAGGTTTTCCCGAGGACTCATGATCTCTCTAGTCTTAGGTTCTTGGTCACTTTAGCAGTGCCTCGTGCGGGGTTTCATGTCATAGAGGGGCACAGTCCCTCCCAACACCGGACACTCTAGTCAGTAGGGATGAAGCTTCTAGCTAGGCACCCATTTCAGTTCTCCATGCCCGATGACCTATGGAAGTTGTGTCTTCAGCAATAGGGCTTTACCGTCAGGTTATGGAGAGCAACCAATATCTTTGATAATAGCCTGTGGTGTTTGAGGGACTCCACAGGACTCCTGTGGCCAACAGCTCAGCAAAATGTAACCCATGCTTGGCATTGGAGGTTTTTACTTGGTGACATGTCTAGCTGGACATTGTCTTACCCCCTACATTTAAACCTCCTAGTTTAATCTTTATCTCTTTATAATTCTATATTCTACTTCCCATTTCTTGGACGATCACCTCCTCTTCCTTAGTCCCTTATTACCTATATAAGCTTGTAGTTATTCTAATTGAAACACATATCCCTAAAGCTTAAAAACCACATGCATATATAAGAGAAAACATGGACTACTTGTCTTTTGGGGTCTTTGCTATCTTACTCCGGATGATCATTTCTAGCTCCATCCATTTACCTGAAAATTTCATTTTACCTGAAAACTGATCTGCTCATTGGTTGGTAGATATCTAGACTGTTTCTAATTTCTGGCTGTTACGAATAAAGCAGCAGTGAGCGTGGATGAGCAAGTAGCTTGGTAGTAAGACGCAGGGCCCTGTCTTGGTTTGGGTTACGGTTGCTGTGATAAAACACCATGATCAAAAGCAAGTTGGGAAAGAAAGGATTTATATGAGTTATGCTTCCACATCATAATCCATCGCTGAAGGAAGTCAGGGCAGGAACTCAAACAGGGCAGGGACATGGAGGCAGGAGCTGATGCAGAGGCCATTCAGGAGTGCTGCTCACTGGCTTGCTCCTCATGGCTTGCTCAGCCTGCTTTCTTACAGAACCCAGAACCACCAGCTCAGGGATGGCACAACTCACAATGGGTTGCGCCCTCCCCCATCAGTCACTAATACCCTAAGGCTGGATTTTATAGAGGTATATTTTTTCCTATCGAGATTCCCTCCTTCAAGATGACTCTAGCTTGTATCAAGTTGACATAAAACTAGCCAGCACAAGTCCTTTGGCTATATGCCCAAGAGTGGGATAGCTGGATCTTGTGTTGATCAATTTTTAGCTTTTTGAGGATCCTTCACACTGATTTCAATAGTGACTGTACCAGTTTACACTCCCACCAGCAATGAGTGAGTGTTCCCCTTTCCCGGAATGCTTGCCAGCATTTGCTGTCATTTGTTTTATTAATCTTGGCTACTCTGACTGGGGTGAGATGCAATCTCAAAGTAGTTTTAATTTGCATTCCTTGGTGGCTAAGGATGTTGAACATTTTAAGAAGCATTTTTGAGCCATTTGTGTTTCACCTTTAGAGAACTTTTTGTTTAGTCCTATGCCTCATTTTTAATTGTATTCTTGGTTTTCTTCATGTTCAGTCTTTGAGTCCTTTGACTATTCTAGACACTAACCATCTGTAAGAAGTATAATTTGTAAAGATTGCTCCACTTTCTGTAGTTCACTGCTTGGCTCAAACGATGCTGTTTAGGATCTTTTTGATCACTTATTAATTGTTGGTCTCTGATGTTGACAACAAAGCCAAAAATACACACTGGAAATAAAAAAAGACAGAATCTTCCACAAACAGTGCTGGTTAAACTAGGTGGTTTGCATGCTGAAGAATGCAAACACACCCACATCTATCATCTTCCACAAAGCTCAACTTCAAATGGATCAAAGACCTCAACATAAGGCCCAAAATCCTGGGTCTGAAAGAAACTAAAGCGGGGAATGGTCTTGAACTCATTGACACGGGAAGGAACTTCTGGACAGGACAATGGTAGCACAGGCACTAAGACCAACAATTAATAAATGAGACGTCAGAACCTGGAAAGCTCCAATATGGTAAAGGACACCATCATTTGAGCAGAGCAGCAGCCTACAGGAGGAGAAAAAAATCCTTACATCTAAAGAGGATTAACATCTAAAATGAGATAAACAACCAAATGTAAAAAAATGAGGTATAGAACCAACCCAGACTTCTCAAAAGATGAAACACAGTGACTGAGAAATAGTTTTTTTAAATGGTCAGCATCCTTCGCCATCAGGTTGCTCTTCCTCAAGACCACTTGCTCATCCATGTCCGTTGCTGCTCTATGCATAAGAGCCAGGAATTGGAAACAGTTCTAGATCTCCATCCACTGATGATTACATGATAAAAAATGTGGAACATTTAAACAATGGAATAGTATTGATCTGTTAAAATGTGTAATTATTCAAAGGTAAATGGATGGACCTAGAAAAAAATCATCCTGAGTGAGGCAATCCAGACCTAAAAAGACAAATATTGTATGTTTTCTTTTATATGGAGATACTTGCTTGTAAGCCTTTAAAATGTGTTCAGTAATATAAATGACTTCAGAGGTTAGGTAACTTGTAAGAAACCAGGAGGGAAGAGACAACCTCCTCAGAAAGAGGAAGTAGAAGATATTTCTGGAGAAATAAAGGGAAAACTAGAATAAGAAGATTAAATTTGGAGTGGGGTGGGCGAGGAGGGTAAAAGAGGAAATATGTGGAGGGACAGCTAAGAGTAAATCACCTGAAAAAATGATATGGAAACCTAATACCATAGAAGCTTCCCAAATATTCATATCTAAGAGGAATCTAAAAGGAGGCACCAAATAATGGGAGGAGACCATGCCCCAAATAGACAGCTCATGCCACCAAGTAAAACCTCAAGCACCAGGAGTGGCTTAAAAGTTGCTGGCTGGGCTAGAGAGCTGGCTCAGTGATTAAGAGCACTGTCTGCTTTTCCTAGAGGTCCTGAGTTCAATACCCAGCAACTACATGGTGGCTCAGAACCATCTTTAATGAGATCTGGTGCCCTCTTCTGGCCTGTAGGCATGCATGCAGGCAGAACCCTGTATACATAAAAAATAAACCTTAAAAAAAAAATCTTGTTGGCCAACACAAAATAAACCCAACGGCATTTTTGTGGACTTTCATTTTGTTTTGTTATTTTTTTTTTGTCTTATTGGTCTTTTGTGTGTTTTTTTTGTTGTTGTTGTTTTTTTGTTTTGTTTTTGAAAGAGAAAAATAAAAAGAACATAATGATGAGTGGGCAAGGAGGATCTGGGAGGAGTTGGGGGAGTAAAAACATGATCAGAATATTGTATGACAAAAATATATATATATATATGAGAAAAATATATATATATATGAGAAAAAATGTTGGTCCTGTTCAGACAGTCCTTTCTTTGCCAGTGAGTTCAAGACTATTCCCCACCTCTGCTTCTGTCAGATTCAGATATATGGTCTTGTGTTAAGGTTCTTGATCCATTTTGATTTAAATTTTTGTTAAAGTAATAGCTATGGGTCTACATGCAGCTGTCCCTCTGACCAGCACCACTTGGTGAAGATGCTATTTTTTTTTCCCCAGTGTGTGCACTTCTAGCTTCTTTATCAAAACTTAGGTGTCCATAGGTGTGTGGGCTTATGTCCGGGTCTTCTAGTTAATTCGTTGACCAACATGTCTATTTCTATGCAAATAACATGCTGATTATTATTACTACAGTTTATTAATAGAACTTGGATCAGGAATGGTTATATTTTCAGCAGTTCTTATTATTTAAGGTTGTTTTAGCTATCCTGGTGTTTGTGTTTCCACATGAGGTTTAAGTTGGGTTTTTTTTGTTTTTTTGTTTTTTTCAATTTTTGTGAGGAATTGTGTTGGAGTTTTGATGAGGTTTGCACTGAATCTGTAGGTTGCTTTTAGTAAGATGGCCATTTTCACTACATTAACACTACCATGAGCATGGAAGATCTTTTCATCTTCTGATATCTTCAGTTTATTCCTTCAATGTCTTAAAGTTGCTTGGTTAGAGTTATCCCAGAATATTTTATTTAAGAGAGGGGGCTACTGTGAAAGGTATTGTTTCCCATAGATAGATAAATAGATGTAGTATATATGTGCTGGCTAGTTTTATGTTACCTCTACACAAGCTAGAGTTATCCGAAAGGAAGGAGCATCAGTTGAGAATAATGCCTCCATAAGATCCAGCTGTAGAGCATTTTTTAAACTAGTGATTGGTGGAAGAGGGCCCAGACAATTATGGGTGAGGCCATCCCTGGGCGCCTAGTGGAACAATGATGAGGAGCAAGCCAGTAAGCAGGACCCCTCCATGGCCTCCATCAGCTTCTGCCTCCAGGTTCCTGCTCTTTGAGTCCTGCCCCAAGAGTCCTGCCTTCCTTTGCTGATGAGCTATGATGTCGAAATGTAAGGCAAATAAAGCCCTTCCTCCCCAGCTTTCTTTTGATCATGGCGAGGTTTTTCAAAACAGGGTTTCTCTGTGTGGCCTTGGCTGTCATGGAATCGCTTTGTAAACCAGGCTGGCCTCAAACTCACAGAGATCTGCCTGACCCTTCTTCCCCAAGTGCTGGAATTACAGGTGTGTGCCACCTCGGCCGGCTTGTAAGTAAATTTTGTGTCCTATTACTGTTCTGAATGTGTTTAGCAGCTGTAGAATTTTCTGGTGGAATCTTTTGGATATTTTACTTACAGAACCAAACAAAATAAAGACACTTTGATTTCTTCCTTTCCTATTTGTATTCTCTTGAGATCCTTCGGTTGTCTTATTGCTCCAGCTAAGACTTCAAGTACAATATTAAACAGGAATGGAAAGAGTGGACAGCTTTGTCTTTTTTTTTTTTTTTCCTTCTGATTTTGTGGAAATGTTTTGTGTTTTTTTTTCCATTTAGTTAGATGGTAGCTATGGGGTTATGATACTTTGCCTTTGTTATGCTGAGGTATGTCTTGTATTCCCTAGATTATCCAGACCATTTATCATGAAGGGATGTTGGATTTTGTCAGAGGCCTTTTCTGCATCAAATGACATGCCCACGTGGTTTTTGTCTTTCAGTCTGTTTGGACTGGAGATATTCTGTGATTTTGTAAAAAAATATAGATTTTTCTGTGCCTTTCATCTGGTTTCTTGTTGTTTTTCTGTACTTATTATTTGTAGATTTGTCCTATTCATAGTATCCTACATTTCATGGACATTTTGTGCCTAGAGTTTTTTAGATTTAACTTTTTTTTTTTTGACTGAGCTATCCATTTCTTCTACCTTGTCTTCAAGCTCTAAATTTTCCTTTCTTTGACTTTTGCTCTGTTAGTGAGGTTTAACTTTGTGCTTTTTGTTTGCTTTCTTGAGTATACTTTAAGTTTTATTTCATTTTGGGTATTCTATTTCTTTGCTAAATTCTACTTTTATGTCTTTAATTGTTCATTCAACTGTTTGTGTTTTCATGAAGGCATTTACTTATATCTTCTTATGATACTTGAACATGCTCATAATTGCTATTTTGAAGTCCTTGTCTTCCAGCTAAATTTCTTTTCTCAGGGCCTACTGTAGTAGGGTTCCTGGCATCTGGGGGTGCTGTTGTCTTGGCTGCTTGCATGTTTCCCGTTGTAGATATCTGATCTCGCCCTTTTGGATGATGTTCCGCTCTTCGGTTGCAGTTGCACCAATCTGGGTCCTCATCTAGTGGGACCTCATCTAGTTGTGGGGTCCTTGAGTCCCACCACGTGTGGCAGGTATGGGTCCCAGCTTCTAAAGGAAAGAGATGGGCTTGGAGGAATGGATGAAAGGAGTGGCAGGAAAGAGTGAGGGGTGTACAGCAGGAGAATCCCATGGGCATGGAACAGGCTGGGAGGTGGGGCCCAGGCTGGTATGTAGTGACAGGCCTAAGAGCACTCTGTATGGAAAAAGCAGATCATAGGCCACTTGGATCCCAGACGACTGTCTTGAGTATCCGTTGGTATAATATTCTTTTGGAATGTATACACTTTACCCTTGTTCATTCAAATGCTGGTTTCTCTCCCCCTACTCTCTGGTTTCAATCCAGACATTGCATTGTGATACTTATTCTAAGCATCACCTCTCTCAACTTTGTGTAAACATGCCAAAATAAACAACCAGCCACAATGTTGAGCAATAGAAAGGAAGCAGGAAAAGAGGGAGGAGCCAGAGGACAGGAAGGTGGGAGGTGGAGGAGGGCTGGGAGAACAGAGGCAGGAGGAGAGATCTTGGAACAACGTGGAGAGATGGACTGGACCTAATATATCACTAAAAGCAAATATAATATGGGAAATATAAATATTAGGAACTAAAGGGCTTGGAGGTTTAGGATGGAGTAACTGTTGCCCAGCATTGTGTTCTAGGTTAATTAAATAAATCCCAGTCTCTGTGTGGTGATTCGGTTATACAGCTGTTTAGGATTAACAGCAGCTTTAATAAAAGATAAACCAATAGTAAAAATTAATAGTCAGCTACAACAACTATCTTTTCTTTTTTTAAAATTAAACTGAGTGTAAATTAGACTGATAGTCGGTCTCAGAAAAGACCCCTGGGCCCAGATTTCTTGGTTCTGCTGCTGTCCTTGTGGACTGAGTATCTTTTCAGAGGAACTCATCATTTGGGCATAGCTCCTAAGAATCAAGAAAGAAAGCAACCAGATAAACATACCAACTTGCAATCAAATATTAATAATCCATTTGTGAGAGCCATGTTCAGAGGATTTGTGTATACATAGTACAGTACTAAATGAAAAATTGGAGACTTTTATTAAATTGATCAGTGTGAAATGCTAAACATATAAGCAGTGTAAAAGTATGTTACCCAGATTAGCTATTGGCTTTGTGACAATTAAACAAATAACACACCCTCTCCACTAAAGGATATGCTACAAAGGTGTAAGATGTTTTGTAGGATAATCTTGGCATTGAGTACGCCTGAATGTTCTAGACTAGGTAATTATAGGCTTTTGCTCCAGGGAAAGTTAATGCCTTCTCTGCCTTTCCTTTAATGCTGCCTAGAAAGTTTGACTTCTTAGAAGAATGAGTTTTCCATTAAAAAAAAAATCATCATTATCATCGTCATCATTATCATTTATGGATGTTGTCAACCATAGCCATCTATCCAGTCCCTGGCTTTGTGGTTTTGTGAACAAATGCCATTTGTGGTTTTTATGGTTCTATTGATCATGTTAAACAGAGTCTTCAATTTTGAGTTTCTAATTTCAGGTGCTTTTGGAAAAAAAGAAAAAGAGCCAACCATTTTGATGTGAGAAAGGACATGAGGAGACTAAAGGCCTGGGATTTTACTGATCAGAATGAAACCAATGCTGAAAGACTTTTCAAATCTCTTGCTGGTGGTGCTCTGTGACTATGGTGAGTGTGGTGAGCATGCATCGAGCCGTTGGTCTCAATGGGAGACACATGCACTGGCGTTAGTGATCCTGCGTGGGAGAGGCAGAGGGGCCCATCTGAACTCCCCTGAAGCCATAGCCTTGGCACCCTGGCCTCTCTGGAAGTACTGTACTCTGGGGGATTTTGCCCGGTTGATTCCAATTTCTATTTAAATGTATTTTTAACTCTTAAAAAAAACCCTCACTACTATTAAACGGAAACAAGCATATTACACGTTGCTTTACCTCTCTTCTTTCTTCTGAGACAGAGTCTTAATTAATGTGATGTCTATGGTTCCAGGTCACTGGATTAAAGCTGCATGCCACCAGGCCTCTCAAAAAAAAGCTAATTTCTTAAGGGTTTGTTTGTTTGTTTGTTTGTTTGTTTTGATAGATGAAATCCTATCACTACGGGTTACCCACCTGTGTGTATATACACATGCTTTTACGAATATACCAGTTGCTTTAAATTCTGTGATAAGTGGGAGAGAAGAAAATGAAAGAACAGAAGAAACAAACAAAACAGAACACTTGAGTAGTATTAGGATGTGGAAGGACCAGACTGTAGTTTTTAGAATGAGACTGTCTCCTCAGCCCTACGAACAGGAATTCTGGGGCATAATAGCAAAGTTCTTCCTTAAATGCTTCTGCATCTGCTCCCACCGGGACCCGTCCATTGCTTCTCTGGATGTGTATGTTGCTTTCATAAATTGGCTCCCATTGAATCTGAATCTGATCAGCCTCATTGACAATCTCTGTCATTTAAAATAGACTCTGGATCACTGGGCACGATGCATGCATTGTGCATGGCTATAGAGGCAGGAGGATTGCTACAAAAAAAAACCCTAGCTCAAAACAAAACAAACAAAACAGCCCACTCTTGTTAGTTAACTGTGTTGATTAGTTTTGTGTCATCATGACGACACAAGCTTGAGTCATTTGGAAGGAGGGACTCTGAAATGAGAAAATGCCTCCGTAAGACTGGCCTATAGGCAAGTCTGTAGATCATTTTTCCTGATTAATGATGAATGTGGGAAGGTCCAGCCCACTGTGGGTGGTGCCAGCCCTGGGCAGGTGGTCTTGAGTTATACAAGAATGCAGGCTGAGCAAGCCATGAGGAGCAAACCAGTAAGCAACAACCCTCCCTGGCCTCTGCTTCAGTTCCTGCCTCCAGGTTCCTGCCCTGACTTCACTCAGTGATAGAGCATGACGTTCCTGTTACTTAAGAAATGTTCATGCTATTACGGATGACCGATGAAGAATAAGCAAATAACATCTCCCATCCACCCGTGATGGATAAAATAAAACATCATTTCCTTCTCACCCCAGCAGAGAACACTGGTTCTTTTACTGGTAAAACTTCCTAAGTACTCATCTTGAATATCAGACAATAATAACTTTGAAGAGAAGTTAAGCATCTAACATTTTAAATAATCTAGAGCAGTTTGTATTGCCATTTAAATCAAATGTTCTCAAACTGTTGTATATCTATCCCCCCAAATATCTAAACACCAGAATAAGTTTTTCAGTTATAAGCTGAAATAAACTCTTTCCTCCCCAAATTGGTTTGGTCATGGTGTTTTATGACAGCAATAGAAACTCTAACTAGGACATTAACAAAGTGACATGTGCCCCTTTATTTTAAGATGCACTAGAGAACCACCCTGTCCATTTCAAATTTAAATTAAAATGACTTTAGTGGGGCTGGAGAGATGGTCCAGCAGTGAATAGCAAGTAAGAAGACTCCGGTCACATTCCCAGCATCCATGTTAGGCGCTGTGCAGCACCTGGAACTGCAGCTCCAGGGGAATCCAGTGTGCCTGGCCTTTTTGGCATCTGTGTGTACATACATACATTCTCTGTCTGTCTGTCTGTCTGTCTGTCTCTCTCTCTCTCTCTCTCTCTCACACACACACACACACACACTTAAAATTTTTTGAGACATGTGCAGTGGTGCTTATCTTTAATCCCAGCACTCAGGGAGGCAGAGGCAGGCAAATCTCTGTGAGTTTGAGGCCAGACTGGTCTACAAAGTGAGTCTAGGACAGCCAAGGATATACAGAGAAGCCTAGTCACCCTCCCCCAAGTTTTTTTCTTTTTTTTATTTAATTTAATTTTATTAATTACACTTTATTTACTTTGTATCCCCCCATAAGTCCCTCCCTCCTCCCTCCCTGTCCTACCCTCCCTCTCCCTTCTTCACGCATGCCTCTCCCCAAGTCCACTGATTGGGGAGGTCCTCCTCTCCTTCATTCTGATCTTAGTCTATCATATCACATCAGGAGTGGCTGCATTGTTATCTTCTGTGGCCTGATAAGGCTGCTCCCCCCTCAGGGGGAGGTGATCAAAGAGCAGGCCAATCAGTTCATGTCAGAGGCAGTCCCTCTTCCCATTACTATGGAACCCACTTGGA
Organism: Psammomys obesus; assembly: GCF_907164565.1. Lineage (NCBI taxonomy): Eukaryota > Metazoa > Chordata > Mammalia > Rodentia > Muridae > Psammomys > Psammomys obesus. The sequence continues at coordinate 13,894,545 of NW_026596143.1, read as the reverse complement.
CACTAAACTGCCATGGGCTACATCTGTGCAGGGGTTCTAGGTTATCTCCATGCCTGGTACTTGGAGTATGAGTCTCTGGGAAGTTCCCTGTGTTCAAATTTTCTGGTTCTGTTGCTCTCCTTGTGGGGTTCCTGTCCTCTCCAGATCTTACTATTTCCCACTTCGTACATAAGATTCCATGCACTCTGCCCAACAGTTGGCCATAATCCCCCAAGTTTTTTTTTTAAAATCTTTTAATTTACTTTTGTCTTTTAATTCCTTGTTTAGCCTGTGATAATTGAAGGCATCTCATTGGCCACTAGTACATGCCTCCCTCAACTCACATTGATTAAGTATAGATAAGGGGAGTTTAGGAATGGTAAGTGTGAACAAAAAATGCATGAACCCCTCTAGGCATGCACAATATGATATGTATATAGTACATGTGGATGGCTATATGCAGTAAGAATAATAAATTTTTAATCATACAACATTTTTTTCCAGAGCAGAAAGTGGTCTTGTAGGTTCTTTCATTATAGAAGAATGCCTTACCCAGCCATGGGCCCACTGATTGTTGCCTTGCCAAATTCTGCCTGCTTTGATATGTATTTGGATCCAGTTCAGAAAAGAAACAAAGATTCTTATGTGTCTGCATTCTTTGTACCCCTTTCAGCTGCTCGGCTGGGTCCCTTTTTAAAAGATATGGTTGATCATAACTGAATGGTACTTGGGAAATTAGTAGTCATCCCTTCCATCGATGCCAGTGCCCGTTGCTGTAATGTCATTAAAGTTGCCAAGGACTTGCCTAGTTATTTCAGAAATGTTCATGGTCTTATGGGTGACCAGTGAAGAATAAGTACATAATTTTCATCCACCTGAAAATTCCCTCCTCACCCACAGGGAGAACACTAGTTCTTTTACTGGTAAAGATTTCTAAATGCCTATCTTGAATATTGGACAGCAGTTACTTTGAAGAGAAGTTCAGTATCTTACATTTTAAATAAGTTTGTATTGTGCCACTTAAGTCGAACATTCTCTAACTGTTGTCTATCTATTTCCCTCAAATAATTAAACACCAGAAAATGATTAAAGTAAGAAATGAGCGGCACTGAATTTTAAGCCCCCCCAAATTGTGAGTTTTTTATTCTATCTCTACGTTCTACGACATCCTTGGCTTGGTTCCCCGCTCTCTAGTGTCTAAGAAGCTGTTTTCCTTGCATCATCAATAGTCCTACTCAAATGCACCCTCTTAAACCCAATTCTGACCATTTCTTTTCAGTCCTCGGAGAAGCTGACTACCTCGTCTTGACAGAGCCAGTCCATGTTGCCCTGAGTGACCGAACAGTGTCAGTGGGATTTCACTATCTTGGTGACGTTGGCGGGACACCGAGGAACGTGTCTGTCATGTTGTGGGAAGCCGGTACCAATCGGACTCTTACCACTAAGTACCTCCTGACCAACCAGTCCCAGGGAACACTCCAGTTTGAATGCTTCTACTTCAAGGAGGCTGGTGACTACTGGTTTGTCATGATCCCAGAAGCGACAAACAATAGCACGCAAGTTCCCCGCTGGGACAGAAGTGCTTTTCTGAAGGTGGAGTGGCCCGTCTTTCACATCGATTTGAACAGGACAGCCGAGGCAGGAGAAGGCACCTTCCAGGTGGGCCTTTTTACCACACAGCCGCTCTGCCTGTTTCCTGCGGACAAGCCGGACATGCTGGTGGATGTTATTTTCACCGACCGTCTTCCTGAGGCGAAGACGAGTTTGGAACAGCCGATGGAGATCAGAGCCAGCAAAAGGACAAAACTCACTCCTGCCCAGTGGGTTGAGTTTGGCTGTGCACCCATCGGGGTGGAAGCCTATGTCACGGTGGTGCTGAAGCTGCTGGGCCAAGATGCGGTCGTTGCTTCCACGGGACCAATTGACCTGGCCCAAAAATTCGGATACAAATTGATGATGGCGCCGGAAGTCATGTGTGAGTCTGTGGTGGAGGTGATGGTACTGCCACCTCCTTGTGTCTTTGTCCAGGGAGTGCTTGCCGTTTACAAAGAAGCCCCCAGACGCCCGGAGGAGAGGACTTTGCAGCTGGCTGAGAACAGCCTGCCCCTGGGAGAGAGGAGAACAGTATTTAACTGCACCTTGTTTGATGTGGGGAAGAACAAATACTGCTTTAACTTTGGAATTTTGAGGAAAGGCCGTTTTTCTGCAACGGAGTGCATGCTAATTCAGAGAAATATAGGTTGGTATTGAGATTTCTCAGCATTTATAAAAATCAAGTCAGTGCCTTCATGTAATCAACATCGATAGGATCTAGGTGAACCATGGTGTTTGCGATTTGTTCATTCTCCAGGCAGTACCAATTAGCGTTGTTGTCTTTCTCTGAAAAATGAAGAGCGTATTCATCCTTCAGTTTCTGTGGGAGATTGGCTATTGATTTTCAACATTGCATACTATTCATACAAAACCTACAGGCCGCTTCCTGTAAGCCCCAAGGCATCTCTAGGTTACTTGTAAAGCATTACAATGTCATCCTGGGTAAGTAGTTGGTATTCCACATTGCTTCTGGGACAGTGCCAAGAACAGAGTCTGGACGCATTCAGGACAGATGCAGTATTTTTCCTGAATGCTTTCCGTCCATAGTCAGTTGAGTATGGGTGTGGCTTATGGGTGTAGCACTTGTTGGAGGCTGCGGCACCATACGACTAGCCTGGCAATCAGATTCACATAACCTCTCTAGGTTTTCTCTTTCCCCCCAAAACCATTAACCATCAGTAGCTCTTCAGCTGGTGATGGAGGCTCATGAGCCCCTCTCTTGCTCGACTTAACATTATGAGGCAAAGAACCTCCAAGGAAGCTTTTGAGTTCATTTTGTATTGTCCATCTACTGCTGGCCATGGGGCCTTCCCTGAAGAGCGGTTTGTTTCCCCAGTGAGACGCCCTTGGAGAAAACGGAATTCTTCATTTGCAAGTGGTTATCAGCTGGAGAGAGCTTCTGGGTTAGGGCGGAGCATGTGACCACGTCTCCTTTGAGCTCTCGGACCCCCATCTGGTGTAGATCCTTGCGGGCCCTGTGCGTGTGCTGCTTCAGTCTCTGTGGGTTCTTATGGGCACCTGTCCTACTGTGTTCACTGATCCCCTCTGGCTCTTACAGTCTTTCCATCTTATCTTCTGCAAACTCCCTAGCTTTATGGGGAGGGGTTTGATGGGGACATCCCATTTGGGGCTGAGTGTTCCAAGGCCTCTCATTCTCTGCCTATTGTCTGGCTGTGGGTCTCTGTGTTTGTTCCCATCTGCTGCAGGAGGAAGCTTCTCTGATGATGGCTGTGCAAGCCGTGAGTCTAGCGGAATGCTGTACTCGTTTTATTGCTACAATCCTTCTTTCCTCCTAGGCCCCCGGACTGTCTGGTCTCAGGTTCTTCCTTACCCGCACAGTGTAAGGTGTGGCTTCCATCTCATGGGGTGGGCCTTAGATCAAAGAAGACATTGGTTGGGTGCTCCCAGGACCTTTGTGCCGCTGTCGCACTAGCGTATCTTGCAGTCGGATCACCATGGCAGATCGAAGCTTTTGTAGCTGTGTCGATGTTTCCCTTTCTCCTTTGGTAATGTGCAGGGTACCTTCCAGCACCATGAACACTAGTCTACAGGGGTGGAGACCTGGGGAGGTGTAAGCACAGGGAGCTCTGGGGCTTGCTTGCCAACCAGTCTAGGCTCATGGAGAGGTCCCAGGATCTGGTGAGAAATCATGTCTCAGACAAAAACAAGCTGGGTGGCTCCTGAGAAATGACTCCCAGGTTTTCACATGGATGCTGGGGACAGGTCCTCCTGTAGCCACCCTTTACCCAAAATTCTCCCTGGCCTCCTCACTGCAACTCTTCTGTTAGTCACTGAATCTCTTGTTAGTCCTTTTTTTAAAGGAATAGTGTATTAATGTCTGCCTCCTCTTTTAAATATGTCTTAGGACCCTAGGATACATGTTGGATGTTGCGAAAACAGGACTTATGGTCTTTACACGATTAATTTGTCCCCAAGGGACTTGTGTTCTTTGTCCCTGGTACTGTTCTAAATGCTTTTTGTGACTATTAACCTGTTTGGGCCTTATAATCCTGGAGCTTAGGCCCGCTGTGTTGCGAGCTTTGTAGATGAGGAAGTGAAGGCACAGAAAAGCAAAGCAATTCACTCAGGCTGTGTGAGTGAGGCGTCAGAGCTCACAGCCAGTAGACTGCAAACTGAGGCTATCTCTCAGCCGCAGTGCATTTGCCCTGGGTTCTATTCTCAGCACCACAGAACAAGCGAAACCCAGAGGTTAAACCCAGACCCGCCTGACAGTAGCTTTTACCACTATTCTGTCGCCACCTTCCATATTGTCGATTCCTGCGTAAGACAATAAAATGCTTTTCTCTTGGGAAAGATCCTGCTATTTTTTTTCCCCACAGTTATCCTGTACTATGCAGCCTCTTCGAAAGAACTGTAGCTGTTTATCTGTCCAACAACCAGGGATGCGCAGGATTTGTTCAACAGACATGAGCCTTGCTCTGCGCAAAGAAAATCCAGCTGCTTTCCCAGGTGTCCGTGACTCTCACTCTCGCCTGGGGGATTTCTTCTCAGCGCGTTTTGTTTAGTGACCTTGGTCTCTGGAGCACAGTGTCTTATAAACGTCAGTGTTTCCTTAGCTGTGTCCTTCAAATCGTCTCAGAGACAGAAACAGTTTTTTCTTCTCACCTTCCAGACAAGTTCTGTTCATTCAGAATTGTCATCTCTTGTGGTGGCTGGAAGGGCATTTTACCTGGGCCGAAGAAGCTTCTTTTAAAGTGTGCTTGTATCTATGGACATCTAAAGAGGACCAAATAAAATAACCTTTCATCCACGAAGAACAACTATTTGGAATAGTGGTCATTTTGCTCTTCAGCTGTGATGTGTGGGACCATAGATGTCTAATGAATTCCTACTAGAGTATTTTATTCAAATTTGTTTATTATCTTAAGGGCTCTGAAGCTTACGGTGTTTAAATATTTTTCCCATGTAAATTCAATCATTGCTTTAATCCAGCTGAGGTAATTCCCACTTAGTTATTTTGATTTAAAAAAAATCATTTAAATGGTTGCTTTTTGTTGTTCTTTGGGCCATGGTTTTACTTCCAAGGGGGAACAGCACAGCGTCTGCACGGTGGATGTGCATGTGTGTGTATGTGTGAGCGCTGGCCTTTTTGATGAGAAGGTGCCTCCTTCCAGCATCTTCCTCTAATGCTCTCCACCTTCTTTCTCTTGCTATTTTTTGAACTAGGGTCTCTTCCTGAGCTGAAACTCTGATTCAGCTGGGCTGGCTAACCAGGTCCCTGGGGTTTTCCTGTGTTCACTAGTGTCAGAGTTAGAACTTCAGGCACAAGTGGCCAAGGATGGATTTGGATTCAGGCTTACTTGCTTTCACAACAAAAGTTCTCACCCAATAAGCCATCTCCTAAGCCCCGAACACATTATTTTTAAATGAGATTTTTTTTTCTCTTTATATCAAAGATTCATGTTTTTATCAAAACTGATTTTCTCTTTTCTGGTCCCCACTATGGGAATTGTCGGTTTTAGTTCACACATGACTTTATGTATTTAAGTAAATTACACTTATATTTACAAAAAAAAGTCAAAAAAAGTCAAAAGTATTTTTTTAACAGCATATAGCTGGGTCATGTTTTTTTTAATCCAATTTAACAATCTTGAGCTTTTAATTGGTATGTTTAAAGAAACAAGAGGAACATTGTCTTTGTTAACTCTCCATTTGGAGGTATTAAACAGGAACACAAGAAAAGGATAAATCAACTGGCTGTTGAGCTAATTTTCTACTTAGATCTTACAGTCATAGAACACCTGGTAGAGTTTTAGGAACTAAATCACATCAGGTGAACACAGAGAGGCTTTCAGCGGAGATTCCCAGAGCTTTACAGGCACGGGGCCGCTCACTGACTGAGCTGCTCAGGAGCCTTGCAGACAAAGCCAGCTCATTGTTCTTCTGTGGGACGAGCCATTGTGTGCTCCCGGAGGCACAGAGCCAATATTGTGCTCAGTTGGACCTCGGTATGGAATATCATTACCACACCTCAGCTGACGTCGGTCCATGATTCTCATTTCTAATGCCCATACTCTTGTGAAAATCCTCAGAGCCTTAATTACCTTAACGAACTCATATTCCATGACTCATTCCAGAGATTGCACCACTCGGCTCCCCCGAGAACACACCTGCCCTACAAATGTTCCTTACTGTTTTGCAGAGCTTTGTGTACGTGTAGCCGGGTTAGATGTTTTTGTCCGTGGTGATGAAGAGACATTGTTACACAGAGGATTCCTAGTGCTGGCGAGAGCTGACAGATCCTGGGGTTGGGTGGATATGGATGGAGAAGGATTTGGATTCATTCTCAATACGAAATAAGTTATTATGTGTGGCAGTGATGTCATATCTGCTTCGAGGAGAAGTTTGAGTTCATCAACAGCTTCTTGTTTGGAGGCTGTAGCTCAGTATAGAGGAGTTGCCTGGTGTGCCAGAGGCTCTGGGTTCCGTCACAGGGCCTGGAAGGGCAGGGAGAAAACGGTTTTGGGGGGAGTTGGCGCACACTCTGAGGTTCTGTGTATAGGTGGGTCTGCCGTTAGGAATGCTAAGAGTAAACTGACCTATTTGTCCAGTGTTGTTCCTCTGTGTCCAGGAAATATTCTTGGTACTACAATCAGCTTTGTCTTGGGTTAATATAGGCACTCCATTTTCTTTTTCACAAGGTATATTTTCTTCTACCCTCTTACTTTTTAACCTACACATCTTTTTATGTATTATACATATTTATATGTGTTTATGTAAATAGAGTTCTTGATTTCAAATAGCACACACACACACACACACACACACACACACACACACACACACACGGGTCATGTCAAAATTTGAATCCAATCTAACAATCTCAGTGTTTTTAAATTGGTATGTTTATGTAATTTATGTTTAGTATTATTATTACATGTTTGGATTAAAGTCCGTTTTTCTGGGCTTAAATTTCTTCCATTAGATCTTTGTTTTGTTTTACTCTTTTGTTTTTTGTAAATAGATTGAAGATTTTTTATTTTAATTTTATTTATATATTTATTTATTACAGTTTATTCACGTTGTATCCCCTCTGCATCCCTTTCCCTCTCTCCTCCCAGTCCCACCCTCCCTCCATCTTCTCCCAGTCCACTGAAAGAGGAGGACCTCCTTCCCTTCCCTCTGACCCTAGCCTATGAGGTCTCATCAAGGCTGGGTGCATCATCTTCCTCTATGGCCTGGCAAGGCTGTATCTCTCAGGGGGAGGTGACCAAAATGCCAGCCACTGAGTTTATGTCAGAGACAGCCTCTGTTCCCCTTACTAGGAAACCTAGTTGGAAACTGAGCAGCCAATGGGCCAGAGGCTGCAGGTCCCTCTGGAGCTAGAGAGACAGGCAGTTGGGATCTGCTTTGTGTGGGTGCTGGGAGCAGAACACAGGTGCTCTGCATAAGCAGTATGCAACTGCTGAGCCACTGCTCCAGAGTTTGATATTTTTCGAAATTTTCATTTTAAAAAAATGAAAAAAAGTTTCATTGCATGTATGACATGTGTTGTGGGTTGGTCTGGTGCTATGTATTCTAATGATAATTACTGGCCTCCAAGATCTGGTTGATGCCCAAATGAGGACATCCCCATGTACACCGTCTTTGTCCTGAAAGCCTTGCTCTACCCAATTTAAAGTTGATTGGTTAATAAAGTTGCTGGAGCCTGTGACTGGACAGAAGAGAAATAGGTGGGGCTGAGGTACCTGGGCTTGGAGCCTGGGAGGAAAGGAGAGGAGAGAGGAAGAGAAGATATAGGAAGTCACCATGGGGCAGTATGGTCATGGGGGCTGGCCTGATAGAACAGAAGCAGCCCACATAGGAACCATTAAGGTAACTAGCATGGGATGTGTAGATGGGAAATAGAAAAGGAGCTTAGACGGTTGATACCTGCCCAGTTACTGTGCTTTAAAGCTGTTATAAATGCAAGAGGTCTCTGTCTCGATTATTTGGGAGGTAGCTGGGTAAGAGAAGCCCTGCAGGGTTCAATATTCTTACACAACAGACCTGTGTGGTGTGTGATCATGCTGGAGCACCCAGGTTGAGGTGAGAGAACAGCTTGTGGGAGCTGGTGCTTTCCTTTCACCATGTTGGTCCAAGGTGACAGTAGGTGACTCCCCAGCAGAGCCATCTCACCAGCCCCGCCCCCCCCTTTTTTTTGTTTTGTTTTTTTTTGAGACAGGGTTTCTCTGTGTAGCCTTGGTAGTCCTGAACTCGCTTTGTAGAGCAGGCTGGCCTCGAGCTCACAGAGATCTGCCCACCTGAGTGCTGGGATCACAGGTGTGTGCCACCACATCCAGCAGCGCTTAAAATTTTAAGATATTAATAATTTTTGCCTGGGAGCCAGGACACATGTGTATCATCCCGCAGGTGAAGAGGCCAGAGGACAACTTTGTGTCTGTTCTCTCCTACCTTTGCCCCAGTTTTGGGGATGGCATTCAGGCTTCCAGGCTACATGACTAGTGCCTTTATCCATCAAGTCATCTTTCTCTGTTTTTATTTTCTTTTGCATGATTTCCTACTTGATGTTTTCTGAGCATCTTGAATTTGTCCTCTAGTATCTTTAATTATTTGGGGCAATTTTAAGACATATCTTTTCAAGTAATTCTCTCTTTCTGTTATGTCATCAGGGTAATAACAGAAAAGGAGAAAGTGACAGAGACAGAGAGAGAAAAAGGCAAAATCCTTTGGGATGAGATTAATTAGCATCTTGGCAGAGCCCTTAGGACCTAAATACTTTCCATTAGGTCTAACCTCCCAATACTGCCTCACAGGGTGCGGTTGGGGTGTGTGCCAAACTCCAACCTGTGCTTTGTATGTATCTACTCTACTCAGAGATATCTTTATGTTTCCATTTGGGTTGTTTCTAATTACCTATATTCATATTTACTTTCTTTAAGTGTGTCAACTATACCGGGAGCTGGTGGAAGGCATTTTTTATCTTCACCACTGTATTTTTGTGGCGTTAGCATTTCTGTTAGTCTTTTCAGCCTCCATTAGTGGTACATTTTCATGTGTGTATTTATCTTGTTTGACTTTTCCACTAATGTTTAATTTAACACACTAGTCATGGGTCTTTTTAATTTTGTTTCTAATACACCTAATATTTGTGTCATATCTTATCTGGTTTTATTGATTATTTTTTTTCTTGCTTTTTTAAAAATACATATCAGGATTGTCTAAAATTGTAGACACCGAGGCAAATGTAATTTAGTCCCAGAAATAGTTTCACTTCTTCTTTCAATAGGCTATTTTTTGTGGGTTTTGGGTTAATGTATAAGGGATTGGGCCATGTTTGGGTTGTTCACATTGGTCTGACATCCTTCCTGCTGAATCCAGGATTTCACTCTCTGGCAGTGTTACTTCGTGTTTCAGGCAACTATTGTGCTGCAGATGGGATCTTCATCTTTCTGTTCTACCTTCCCTTGTCAGTCTTGGCACCCATGTGGACATCAGTGAGCATCTGTAGGCTTTCTATGTAGATTCCAGAGGTTGAACTCAGATCTTCAGGCTTGGTAGCACCTGAACCTGTTGAGCCATAATGCTTCTAGCTCTTGCCTTACACAGGCACCAAGGTGTTGAAATTTGGTACTTGGCACCTAAATTACGAACCTGAAGGTATTACTAATTGCTGATACTAAACTACTTGGTACTTAATTTACCATCTCGGGGTGCTCCTCTCTCATCTGAAACAAGTGCTGTGTATCTGAAGCTCGAGGATGAGGCAGGCCTCTCTGATCTGTAGCAGTGGAAGACCTTGGTTGGTGTGGGCGCAGGACATCTTCAGCTCCTCCCCAAGAGTGAAGGACCTTCCTCTCTCTAGTCTGTCACAGCAGCTGGCCTCAGTGAATGCTCTCAGCATGATAGTTAGCTATGTTTTTCTCAGTGGCTGAGGCTGTTGTTCCCTAGAGGAGATGGAAGGAAGGATTGGTAAGGTTTGATGTCGCTTTGTTACTGTGACCTAGTCCCTCTTCGGACACCATGAGGAAGCTTTGTCTAGTCCAACACTTGACCTCAGTCTTTCTAGGAGGATCCCTAGAGAAGAAAGCATGTGGGTACAAATTCCCCTTCTTATCTTTTCCCCAGGGGCTTTGCGTTCTCATCCCACTCTTTGAGTAATTCACTATGTTTTAGATGTATCTATCTGAGGAGCCCGTGTGGGCGCATCCTGGACCCTGTCCCAGCAAAACAAGCATTGCAACCCCATCTTTTCTTGGAGGGGCCTGACTTTCCTTTCACTGCAGGCAGGTCTGCTTCCTTGTGACCTCAGCTCTCTGGCGGGTTGTAGGAACTCTAAGACTAGCTAAGAGTTTATAGTCTATGCGGCTTTTCTTTGTTTTGAGATATTAAGACTAACAGATTTTTCCATTTATGAGATTTTTTTTTTTTAACTTCTTGCCTTTTAAGACCAGAGCTTTGACTTCCGCTGCTTCATTCGGGTGCAGTGAAATCCCGACTCTCAAGTGAATCAGCACTAAAAGCGTGACTTATATCCTTGCAGAAACTTGGGGACCATGGCAGCCGTGGAGTCCGTGTAGTACCACGTGCGGGGATGCTGTCCGAGGGCGCCGCCGTGCGTGTCTCTCTCCTTTCCCCTCCAGACCCAGCTGCTCTGGAATGTCCTCTGAGACCTCTCCATGTTCCCTGGAGGAGTGCGCTGGTAGGTGTCCTTGCTTCCCAGGAGCTTCTGTCAACCAGGCCTGTCTGGGAGCCACCAGTCTGTTTAGTGCAAGCATGCTGCTGTGACCACCATTGATTGTTCTGGCTTTGTACTTACCAGTGTCTAAGACTTAGAGTAGTTGGGAGCAGTAACTTGCTGGTGAGATGACAGGCTTTGACATTTGGAAGTGAGGGAAGTGACACAGGAATATGCCTAGAGATTCAGACATGTTAAATACTTTTAAAATACAGAAATGGTTGGTGCGGAACATTGAAGGAATCTGTTCTTTCCTACCCATGTGGATTCCAAGGACGGAACCCAGGTTCTCAGGCTTGGCAGCAGGTGCACTATCAACTGAGCCATTTGGGGGACAGGATCTCACTCTGTAGCTCAGGATAGTCTTGACTTTTTATCTTGTCTCGGCCCCTGAGATGCTAAGATTTCAGGGTTACCACCTTGCTTAGCTGGTTGTTATTTCTCCCCTACTTCTCTCCTAAAACCAAAACAGAGTGAGAGAAGAAATCCATGGGAAAAAACATCTTTCATTAACTTTGCCCCCATCATCTCAGAGATTGTGCAAATGGGTATGGGGTGGGAAGGGGGCACACAGACCATCAGTTGTTAAAATGAAGCAGGCAGGGTGCCCTGTATTTTCCTTTTCAGTAGCTTAAGTTTATTTGTTACCAGTTCTGCCTGGAAGGAGGTAGGGTTGGTTTTTGTTTGTTTGTTTGTTTTGTTGTCTTTCTTGCCATCCCCAGGAACTGGACTTTCCTGCATTTTCTAAGCATCATCAAGGTTCACCTTGATAGGCACTCCAAGGGTGTTTGATGGGAGTGGTCCATGGAGGTGATGATCCCTGAGCCAGGCTTGCTCCCTCTGTGGAGCTGAATGGCACTTAATCAGTTACAGTGATGAAGGGTCTTGTTCTTACACTGGCTACTTCCTGAGAAGCAGCTTGGTTAGTTGGCCAGAACTGCTGTGGCCCTGACTTTAGATACATCCTTCTGCTGAGGCCCACCTTCTGTATACTCTCTGTTACATATTCAAAGGCATCCTTAGTTCTCTTCTTTTGGGAAGAGTTAGATGCTTTCCTCTGTCTGAACTTCAAAGAACCTTCTAGCCAAAAGCATAGGCACCCAGCAGCCTTTCCCAGTGGCCTCACCTTTGGTCTTAGAAGGTCCTTCTTGCTACTTTGTCCTTCCAGCCAGGACCGTAGGCCTTCTTTCCTTCATTTTAACATCTGAAGAATGTAATTCTCTATTATATCTTCTTGCAACCCTAGCCTAGGTTCTTCTTTCCACCTTCGGTCACCCCATCTTCTTTAATAAATCCTGAACCCTATAAAAGAAATTGTATCTGAACATGTAAAGACATCTCCCCCCTCTTTTTGTAACATTTAAAATCTTGCATGGACACATGCACGAGAGCTTTTGAGTACATGCATGTGCCATGGTGCTTTTGTAGAGGTCATAGGATAATGCAGACATTTGTTCTTTCTACTGTGTGGGTCCTGGGAGTCAAACTCTGGTTGTCAGTGTCTGCAGCAAGTGCCATCTTGCTAGTCCCAGGCATTTTTCTTGTCATTCTTCTGTAAGCAATACAGTATGACAACTAGTTATATAACTTTTACACTATACTGAGCATTATAGGTGACCTAAAAATGTCGTTAAGAGAGAGAGAGAATGTATGTGAATTTTATGCAAATATGATCCCTGTAGACTCTGATGTCCCCAAGCACCCAGGAGAAAATCCTCAGATGCTAAGTGATGACTCAACACCCATGTCTCCACATCCCAGAGGAAGGCTCTGGGCACATGGAGGTGCCCTGCCCTGAGTCACAAAATGAGGGACCAAGGAGACTAGTACCAACTCCATAGTAAGCTGCCTGTCTTAAATACTTGGCTTTTATATTCAGGCCAGTGTGGCTTTCTGGAGGAGGCATCATAAGTGGAATTATCAGTTGTTTGGGGAGGTGGGGACATGATTATATTTCATGTTCTGGACTCTAGCTAAGTGCTAAACACACCCTTCCTTGTACACCCTTCCTTGGGCCTGAGATGAATGCTTTGTTGGATAAAATGATCTTTCCACGCATTTGCTTCTCCCCATTCATTCTGTCTGTCATTTCTCAGAGATGTGGGAGGGCATCTCCTTCACTTCAGGAGACCCAGGAAGGGTTAGATAAGACAGGGATGGGCCAGGCCAGTGGCTCTTTCCAGCTGTGTTTGCTCCGAAGCTGCCAGGCAGAGTCAGAAGGGAATAGAGCAAGGAGAGCACTTTGTGATGTGTGATGGGAATGCTGCTACACACTGACCTCAGTGGCCACTTGGTGAGCTGGGAGGCGAGGGAAGAATAAAGCATCCTGAAGGGCCTCAAAGGTTTGAACCTGTGCTGTAGATACATCTTTGCTGTAACATGGATACAAATAAAAAGGGGTAGGTGTGGAAAAGTGTGCCTGTTAAGGATTTTCCAGTACCGGGAGTGAAAACTTGAGTGGTGGCAATTGGGATTCAGGGAGAGGGGAGTTGCAAAAGTCCAGGATGTGGCAAGAGACAGGCACGAAGGATGAAAGCCAGGACTCTAACGGCCTATAAAACTATATTCCCTTAAAATTGGGTGTGTCAGGAGAAGGCGCAGGTTCTTGGGGGAGGGGGAGAAATGGTAGAAGTGTAGCTCAGAGATAAGAACCCTTAGGTGTCTGAGGCTCTGGATTCATCCTCTACAGGGATATTAAGTAAAGATGGTTCTGGTCATGCTTTCCTAAGAGAATGCATTCTGATCACCAAAACAAATCGGGGAGTTGAAAGAGCCACAAAATGGCAGGCAGCACTGCGGGCCTGAACTGTTGGGAGGTCACTCATGATTATAGGCAGAACTGTACTACAGAAAGCCAAGTTGGTGATAGAGAAGCAGTATGTCAGTAACTTGTGCTGAGCAGAGCAGGGAAGACAAGGGCTATGAGTGGCTGTGGCAGTGTGGGGCTGGAGAACGGTCATTTTAAGGTAGCAAGAGTGAGTGTGTGCGTGTTTCTATGCCGAGAAAAAGGAGCTGCACTGGGGTGATTGGGCAGAGGGGTGATCCATTGGAGAGGGCAGGCTTAGAGAGCTTTGTTGGGTGCACCCACATTTCCCAGGAGCACACTCATCCCCCTGCTGGTGTGAGAAAGAGGCCAACAGAGGTGCAGCAGCTGCTGTGTTCCTAGAAGCAGGGAGGGACAACGGCAGAGGATCTCTGTGGGAATCTGAGTTGGACACTGTGGAAGTGCAGAGGCCCAGGTCTGCGCAGCCATGAGTTTTTTTCCCGTCTTTACTCAGGCCCTGGGTCCAGCACCTAGGCATTCACATGCCTAGGTCATTTAGGGTGGCCTCCCCCTTCAGACTGGGTGAGAAAACGTTTCTTTTATCTCACACTTTCGTTACTGTCCACCATGGAGGGGAGCCAAGGCAGAAATCTGGAGGCAGGAACTGAAGCAGGAAACATGGAGGAAGCTTTGCTCGCTGGCCTGCTCCCAGACTCACTCTTAGCTGCTTTTCTTACACAGACCAGCCCCAATCGCCCACAGATGGTATTATAGCTCACTGTGGGCTGTGTTCTCCTACACTGATCAGTAACCAAGAAAAAGGCCCCTGGGTGTGCCCAAAGTATACCGCGACAGAGGAGGTTCCTCAGCTGAGGCTCCAGCCTCCCAAGGCTGTCAAGTTTACAATCCATCTTGCAGAGATCTGAAGTTCTGCTTCCTGTAACTCAGGGGAATCTAAACCCTCTTCTGGCCTCTTGAGGGCACCATCTCTTGTGTGTGTGTGATTACACAAACACACACACACACACACACAAATTAAAAAAGACCCTGATCTTAAAAAAAAAAATAATACAAAGACATAGCATGTGTAACAGCTTCCAGCTCGGTTGTGGCTTGTGGAGTCGCTGGCAGCCTCCTTTCTGTGGTCCCTGGTTTTTGCAGGGTTTTCTCTTTACTGATAACCATTTTTTTTTGTTTGTTTGTTTTTGTTTGTTACCTACAGCTCTCAGCAGGAGAGTCTTCAGTTCTTTCCTTCCTCTTTAATTGCTCTGACAACTGGGGCGACTAGTTAGGCCCTAAAATCACGCAGGGAAATCAACATAGGAGAATATGTTTGGTTTAACTTTTTTTTTCCCTTCTTCTTCAAGTTTTCCGGCCGCCAGGCCCGTCGCCTAGTCCACCCCCGGATCCGGTGAAGTCCAACAACGTGGTGACCGTCACAGGGATATCCCTCTGCTTGTTTATCATCCTCACCACGGTGCTCATCACCCTGTGGAGGAGGTTCGGCCGGGCCCCCAAGTGCAGCACCCCTGCTCGACACAACTCCATCCATTCTCCTGGCTTCCGGAAGAACTCGGACGAGGAGAACATCTGCGAGCTCAGTGAGCCCCGGGGAAGCTTCTCGGACGCGGGTGACGGACCCAGAGGAAGCCCCGGGGACACGGGCATCCCGTTGACTTACAGGTGCAGCGCCCCAGCGCCTCCTGAGGACGAGGCCTCGGGCAGCGAGAGCTTCCAGTCCAACGCGCAGAAGATCATCCCGCCCCTGTTTAGCTACCGCCTCGCCCAGCAGCAGTTGAAGGAGATGAAGAAGAAAGGGCTGACGGAGACCACCAAAGTGTACCACGTGTCTCAGAATCCCCTGACAGACACCGTGGTGGATGCCGCTGCCAGCCCTCCCTTAGACCTGGAGTGCCCCGAAGAGGCGGCGGCGGCAGCAGCAGCAGCAGCAGCGAGCAAATTCCGAATCAAGTCTCCGTTTCTGGACCAGCCTGCGGCGGGTGCCGGGGAAAGGCCCCCCTCCAGGCTGGACCTCGTCCCGCCTCCGCCCAGCTGCGCGGTCAGTCCCAGCCAGACCCTGCTCCGCAAGTCGCAGATGAGGTCGGCTGCGGGGAGGGACGGCTCGTCTGAGCGGTGCCACTCCAGAAGTGCCCTCTTCAGGAGGACTGCCAGTTTTCACGAGACCAAGCAGTCCCGCCCTTTCCGGGAGAGGAGCCTGTCAGCCCTGACGCCCCGCCAGGCCCCCGCCTACAGTTGCAGGATGCGAACCTGGGACCAGACGGAGGACAGGTGCAGGCCTCCCAGCCGAAGTGCCCACCTGCTTCCGGAGAGACCAGAACCCTTCCCAGGGGCGGCGCGGGCCAGCAGTCCTTTGGGCCCCGTCTCTAAATCCTACACCGTGGGGCATCCTAGGAGGAAGCCGGAGCCCGGGGGTCGCCAGGCAGGATTGGTGGCCGGGGCTGAGAAAATGGAACCCCACCGCGCCCACAGGGGGCCGTCCCCGGCTCACAGGAGCGGTTCACGCAAGCAGTCTTCCCCCGTTTTCCTCAAAGACAGCTACCAGAAGGTCAGTCAGCTCAGCCCTTCTCACTGCAGAAAGGACAAATGCCAGAGCTTCCCGGTCCACCCAGAGTTCGCCTTCTACGACAACAGCTCCTTCCGCCTCACTGAAGCTGAGCAGAGGATGCTGGACCTCCCGGGCTACTTCGGCTCCAACGAAGAGGACGAAACCACAAGTACACTTAGCGTGGAGAAGTTAGTGATCTAGGCTGAGAAGCGGCAGGGCTTGTCCAGGGGCCCTTACCCAGCCGGCAAGAGCCACTGCTCACACATTTTTCTGAAAACTGTATTGTGTAGCTGTGGGAATTAGTTCACTCAGAGGATGCGTGTGTATGCACGTGTTTTTAATTAGTTAGGAAGAAGTTATTTATCCTGAACTTGTCTTTTTTGTTATCCCTGTTCTATTGGCATATTACTACTAATAAAATTTAAATAAGGCAAATGCGCGTTTTGAACACTGCACTTAGGAATCTGGGGGGTTTTTCCCCAAAGGGGAGGAGCCTCCGGCTGCTTGATGTGTGTGCAGAACTACCTGCCTTCTTGTGAAGTAACAACTAAACGTAAGAGCCTAAAAATGGGGCTGCTTCTTTTGAAGTTTGTTACCAAGGGACCAAGCGGCATAATTCCTTTCAGCCCAGTAGCCTAATGACTGCCCGCTACACATAAATAGCCGCGTTTTCTTTTTATCCACGGTGACCTCCACGGGGCCACGCCCATCCTGCCTTTAGATTGTTTCCCTTCTTTTAGCGTTTATCAGGATGTCAGCAGGGGAGGCTTCAGATAGGGGGAAATTACAAATGTAAACATGGGCGTTTCAAAAGTTAATATTTGTTGAAGTGTCACTCACGACTTTTTTATTTTATTTTGTTTTTTGTTTTAATTAAAATGTGCTTCCTTTGGAAGTGGTGTAGCGATGACTATCGCTTTTCAGGAACAGGAGGGGTAGTCTGTCCAGAACTGTCTGACAGCTGCTATGCGTGGACGGAGGAAGAGCCAGGCTTGTTGCTCTGCAGCTTCTTTATTTATCGGACCAGAAAGCTTTATTCTTGATCTAAGTTCGCAGGCCTGTGTGCCGACCTTTGACACAGAGGGCGCGTGCTTGCTTGTTCCAGATTTCCCAGTGAACTTCGCAGCAGTGTCAGAGTGAGACCAAAACAGCTTTGGAGAAACGGAGATTCACAAGAAACACTAGGAGCTGACAGGTTTTCTGTGAAGCGACCCGCTTTTCTGGTGTCCTCACTAACAGAGAAGTCCTGCCCCTGAGAGAAAAGATGCTTCATCACAGTCTTTAATGTGTGAACTGTAAATTTCCGAGGTCAGATTTTCTGTTTCTTACCACTAGGTCTTCGCGTACTAGCCCCGGTAGCTGCTGTAGAATAGGGGCTCACTAAATAAAGATAGAATAAGTGGCCAGCTGGTGAAATGCCTCAAAACCATTTGTGGTTGGATTAGAATGATTTTTTTTATAATACTTTTCATTGTAAATCATTATAAAGGAAACGTGTTCATGAGACATTATGAGATTTCAGTTTACAGAGGTCTCACAAATGGAAATTCTTCTTATTGTTATTATTATTAATGATGTTACTACTTTGTGTGTTTCCAACCATCCTCTGAACAATGAGTGAGGCTTGGCCAGCACTGTGCTAATTCTGCGTTTCATATTATGTTACTGTACGCAGCTCCAGCGATCTGAGGAAGCTTTCCACGTTTGTATATTTACTGTCTGTGTTCCAGCCAGTCATGACTCCCTGTAGTGTGTCTGTGCCCACTTTGCTGAGAAGAAATGTTCTTTTTTTTTAAACATAACTTTTAATCTAAAATTTACAAATTAGAATTTTAGAACTTTATACAAGACTATATTTTTTTTACACCATTTACACCCCCTCTTCTTCCCTCCCTACTCTCTCTCATATTTATAATTGTGTGTGTGTGTGTGTGTGTGTGGTGACTGGCCACCTAAGATTTCATTGAAACCTGTCAGGGGGCATGTCCCTGGAGAACGATTCCCCCTCTCTCAGCAGCTATTGATTGCCTGTAATTCTCCATCTAGGGCTGGAGCCCTGTGACGTTCCATCTATCATGTTGGCGTGTTGACTAGTGTTGTCACTGTAGAGGCCTTGCTTGTACAGGCCGTATGGTTGCAGTTTCATGGGTACACCTTGTCATTGTCTTTGTCACTTATCTCTCCTCACTCAGGACACTTCTATTTAGGACTCCAGCCATCATCCACAGATAAAAATGCTCAAGGCCATGATTGCCAGCTCTTTGACTATGACCCCTCTGGAGATCTTTGGACTGGCCATCCAACTGTAGAGTCCTGAACATCTTTTTATCCTCTATTGACAGTTCTGGGTTTGGGTGTAACACCAACACACAGCTGACCACCAAAGGTAGAGACCGGAATCACCCTGAACTTGGTCTCACCACATCTCTGCAGTGTCTTCACAATCCTCAGGCTCTGCTGATGTTGTCTCTCTGTTCCTGCTGCACAGTTAAATGTCATTTGAGAATTTTGTACAATGAGTTTAGATCCTATTCATCCTCTCTGTTCCATCTCTCCCCAGATCCATCCCCCCTTCCCTTCCTACCCAGTTTTGTGGGGTTTTTTCCCCCATCAAGGCCAGCTGCCTAAATACTCTTTAATATGTGGACTCCCACAGGAGGTTGATGGACCCATCATGGGCTCTGCATTCAAAGAAAATGAACCATTGCTTTCCCGGAAGCTATCAGTTGTTAACAGTCGCTCCTCAGCTCTTAGTGGAACTTAGAGCCCAGCTCTTCTCCATGCTGGGATTTCCTCTGGCATGGGCTTGACGGATGCTGTGCACACCGTCACAATTACTTTGAGTGCATTTGTGTAACTGCTGCGCTGTGTCCAGGAGAGAGTCTCCTTGGAGGCATCCACACCTCTGAGCCTTAAGGTCTCTTCAGCCCCTCTTCTGCAATGATCCCTAAGACTTGGAAGGAGGACTGTGAGGGAGCTTACTCTCTTCAGTGCTGAACATTCTGAGGTCTCTTCTCCTTACACCTTGGCAAGTTGCAGGTTTCTGTGTTGCTTGTTTATTGCAAACAGACACTTCTCTGATAAGAGCTGAGAGTTGCCTTAATCTGTAGGTATAACACCAGGGCATGAGGAATTGATTTACGACTGTGTCTACTTAGAATCATAGTACTAGCTTCTCCTCCAGGGCCTATGGCCTGTCAAGCCATTTTTGGCCCAGTATGGTCCTTTCAAATTTCCAAAATGTCCTCCTTCTAGTTTGCTCTCATCTAATTTATCGCAATCATGGCAGCCAGAATATTCTTTATAAAATTTCAATTAATCATTCCACTCACCTAAAGGAATCCTCTTTCTTCATTTGACTCCCAGTGGCAGAACTCACCCAAACTTCTTGACCTAGGTCTCTCAGGACCAGGCATAGCCACTTGACACAACTCTTGATTCTTCACAGACTGTTAACACACTTCTTCATCCTGCAGGCTCCATACAGGATGCTCCTAATGCACAGGACCCCATCTATGTGCTGTCCATCTGGTGAGCATTCACATTCTTTCTGATATCATCCACCAGGGACAACTGCTTTGCCCAGGTCTGCCTTTCCGAGAGCCTTTGAGCACAAGGAAGGAATAAAATGCAGTCTTACTGTTTTTATCTCCACACTTAGAATACGCAGCTAGAACAGTTTTCATTCCTTTTTATTGAATTGGACGTCATCACCTCACATTTATCATGAGGTTTGGTTTTGTTTTCAAGCTGTGATCAAGTCCAACTGTGAGAGCTCTACCGCCGGGCAGGTATAACAGGTGCAATTCAGCAGTGGAAACTTCTGTTAGTCCGCCCGGCCCTGGGCTCCTTCCATGCAGCCACTCCTACCAGAAGTAAAACAAAGCCCACAGGCAAGAGCAAGATTAGAATATTAGAAGCAGATGAGCTATGGTCTTAGTTATAAATAACAAGGAAAGAATGTCTTACTTCTGGCAAATATTAGGAGCCAGTCTCTCCAGAGGATCAAGGGAGAAAACTGAAGAGCTGGGGATTTGGCTCGGTGGTAGAACATTTGCCTAGCATGTGTGAGGACCTGGATCCAGTTCTTAGCATAACAACAGGAAAGGAAACTGATGCCTGGACTTGCTATGTTTAAGTCCTTTTAACAGGCCTGGGGATGAAGGACTGGAGAGACAGCTCAGCAGTTAAGCTTGCTTGCTGCTCTTGCGTAACTCTGGAGTTCAGTTCCCAGCACTAACATGGCCAGCTCACAGCCACGTGTGACTCCAGGGTCCTGGTACCAGATGCCCTTTTCTTACTCTGGAAGTACCAGGCATGTATGTAGCACACATCCATGCATGCAGGCAAACACTCATTCATATAAGATAAATAACTAAAAATTTTATTTCAGTAGATGAAAAAATGGGAAATCATGCCTTAGCTGCCTTTGTGATTCCTCATCATGCTCAGAGTAGTTGCTCTATAAATACCTGTTGGGTGAAGGTGGAATGACTCCAATTGACGCCATCAAATGCGGCTTTAATGAGTTCCTGGGAGGAGGTAATCTTAACGTTGCCACAGTGGCCAGCTGCCAGGTGTGTGGGGTGCCAGCAGAGCTGCTGGATGTAGATCGGTGGAAATGGCAATCTTGAATAAACGTCTAAGAATTTAGTAAGAAAGGCTTAGCAAAGACTCGCATAAAACAGCAAATAAAGCAGAGCAACTACCATTTAAGGTGAACTTCCCTTAGCACACTCAGCTAGGAGAAAACAAAAGCTGACTTACGGCCCGAGAACAGACTCCAGCCTACACATTCATTCTGAATAACAACAACAACAAAAAAAAACCTGTGGCTTGGAATCCTTTTTATGATGAGGCTATGAGAGCCAACTTTCCAAAGGTCAAATAAGACTCTATTATCTTACTCCTCTCATTAACACAGCTTTCTACCCTCCCAAAGCTTAAAGAAAGCAAAAACTGGAAGGAGAGACTTTTGGATGCCAAAGTGGCCTAGAGGTAGGATTTAGTCTTGAAAACTGGCTTAACCGAGATTGCTGAAGTGATGGATATCATGTGTGTGTGTGTGTGTGTTTGTGTGTGTGTGTGTGTGTGTGTGTGTGTGTTTAAGACAGAGAACCAAGAGCGACTGTGACTTTCTGACCTTCTGCCTCTGTCCTCCTGAGTGCTGGGATTTCAGGCATGGGCCACTGCACTGTGCTTATGTGGTGCTGGGCATTGAAGCCAGGGCTTCTGCACCCTCCTCAGGCGCTCTACCAGCTGATCTGTGTCACTAGCCCGGTCATAAGAGCTTTGTTTTTTGCTACAGTCTGTGACAGATGAAAAGACGGAAGGCTCATTATGAAGTCTCTTCCAGAAATAGAACTGTATATTTCCTCCAACTACTAGGAAGCGTTAATAATGTGGATTTTATGGACCAGCTTCATGGCAGTTAGGTGTATGTCACCGTGGCATTTGCACAACCGTGGGAAATGCAGAGTAAGGAGTTCTCAAGAGTACCCAAGAGTCACTACGCAAGAGTGAGCTCATGCTTCTCCCAGCTCTCTGACATCAGATCATGATGCAACACATGACTTCCTAGTGAGCTTGGCTCTGAAAAGTGGAATAATAATTTCATAGTCTTAAGCAATCCTGATCTGCTCTAAGACTGCACTAAGGTAAAATACTACTGTGTTGACACTATCTCAAACTCTTACATGTATCAAATTGACTGAACTCTCACATCAACTCTGTAAGATAAAATGCTCATTTTGTAGATGAAAAAAGTAAAGTTAAATTACCTGTTTGGGAGAAGTCAGGATTTGAGATCTGTCAATTCAGCTCCAAAAGTCACATATTATATATAAACCGTCTTGTTGCTATTTTCCTTTAGTTCCGTGAGAAAACAGTAAATTAAACATTAGCCTGTATCTAAAAGGTAAGGAAATGGTTATGGTAAAAAAAAAAAAAAAAGTCAATGAATTATCAGTATTTTTAAAGTCCATATTTTGCCTTTACAACGTCCCATGACACAAATGTATAGTTTGGGGGAGAAAGGTCTGGAAGTGTAAAATATTTTGAAAGCTGGTTAGATGGAGAGGGGCTTTGTGTGCTAGAAAAACAAGGACATGACAGTGGAAATACATCTCCCAGTGAGAGAGCCGCAGCGCTTCAAGACTGTGTGTTTCTAACCCGTCCTGCTGGGCAGGGTCTCATGCTCTCAGGGAATATTTTCCGAGTAGAACTTTTTGTTCAACCAAATCACAATAAGGTCTTAATCAGGTTAGATGTTGACTGTTTTGAGCCATTCGTTACTAAGAGACTTCCAGGGAAATGATGTTGAAAAATGTGTGTGTTTGTACTCATGCAGGCACGTAGGCATGAGTGTGTACACATGGAAAGTAGAGGTTGGTATTGGGCGGATATCGCTCTTCGTTGTATTTTTTTTAAAGATTTATTTATTTATTTTAGAATTGCTTTTGCTTATTTTTTTGTTAAGTTTTATTTTTTTAAAGATTAGAATATAATCACAGTATTTCTCCTTTTCCTTTCTTCCCTTAAAACCATCTCATACACCGCTTCTCACACTCCTTCAAATTCATAGCCTCTTTTTTCACTAATTGCTATTGTACACATATATGCATAGACATATATATTCCTAAATAAAACCCACTTACTCCGTACAATGATACCCATATTTGTATTTTCAGCGCCAACCATTTGCCACTGGACAGCTAGTTGGTGTGTACTTCTCTGGAGAAGACCACCTGTGTCCCAGATTTCCTCAGTAATTCTTTGTGTAGGGCTGAGGCCTCCCGGGCTTTCCCTGCCCACCATGGCATGTCCATTGGAGTCATCCTTCTTCAGTTCCTGTCTTGGCCGCCATACTGGTGAGACTTTATGGCTGTGGCCTCTAACTTCACTAGGAGATACAGTCTCACAGCAAACTCTCTGTTCTGGATCTCTACAATGTTTTTGCTCCATCTTCTGCAATATTCCCAGAGTCTTAGATTTGGGAGTGTTTTGTAGATGTTGGAACTAGGCTCCACAACTCTGTACTATTAAGATTTATTTTTTATTTTTAATTGTGTGTGTGTGTGTGTGTGTGTGTGTGTGTGTATGTGTATGGCGTGTGAAAATGAGCACTGCTGTGCACAGAGGATGCAGAGGGTGTAGGAGCCTAACATGGGTGCCGGGAACAGAACTTGGGGTCCCTGCAAGAGCAGTATGAACTCTTAACCATTGGGCCATGTCTCCAGGCCCTTTATCTTATTTTTTGAGAGTTTCTCCTTTTTTTTTTCCTTGAATTTTCATTTAATGATTTATTGGGTTTTCTTTTTATGCCACATTTTGATTTAACTGGAAACAGTTCAATGTTCCCTTTTAAAAGGAAAAAGAATACTAAAAACGTATCTAAGAAAACAGTCTCTTTGTAGTTTTTAGGCAAATGAGCTTTACAGAAAACTGTGTCTCCCTGCCCTGAGCACTATATTCTTATGTAGGTAAGTACTTTTTTATTATTATCACTTATTACAATTTATTCAATTTGTATCCCGGCTGTGGCCCCCTCTCTCGTTCTCTCCCAATCCCACCCTCCCTCCCTCTTCTCCTCCCATGCCCTTCCCCAAGTCCACAGATAGGAGAGGTCCTCCTCCCTTTCCATCTGACCCTAGTCTATCAGGTCTCATCAGGACTGGCTGCATTGTCTTCCTCTGTGGCCTGGTAAGGCTGCTCCCCCCTAGAGGGAGGTGCGCTGAACCTGAAATTTGATGATTGGCCAAACTGGCTGACCAGCAAGCTCCAGGGATCCCAGTGCTGGGATTATAGGCATGTGCTAAGGTGCCTGGATTTTACTGGGTGCTAGGGCTAATCCTAGGTCCTAGTGTTTGGGCAGCAAAGTCTTTACCAAGTGAGGTGTCTCCTCAGCAGCCCTTTTTTGTTATGTTTAATGACATAACAACTGAGTACCTCTTTCATTAAATTAAATTTTGATTTATGTTTCTCATGGGAAAAATAATCAAATTTGATGTACTACAGGAAAAAATAATTATAAAATATTAGAAGCAAGAGTTTTCATTTCCCTGATCACACTTGTATAAATAATATTATAAAACTGGACATGGTAGGGGCTGTCTCTGACATAAACTCAGTGGCTGGCTCTTTGATTACTTCCCCCTGGGAGGTGGGGAGGTGCAACCTTACCAGGCCACAGAGGAAGACAATGCAGACAGTCCTGATGAGACCTGATAGGCTAGGGTCAGATGGAAGGGGAGGAGGACCTCCCCTATCAGTGGGCTGGGGGATGGACATGGCAGAAGAGGGAAGGAGTAAGGGGTTGGGAGGGGATGAAGGAGAGGGCTACAACTGAGATGCAAAGTGAATAAATTGTAATAAATAAAAATTAAAAAATTGTTAATTAAAAAAATGGATATGGTGGCACATGCCTAGAATTCCAGCACTTGGGAGGTGGAGGCAGGAGGATCATATGACTTTTGGTTACATATTTAATTCAAGGATAGCCTGAGACATAGGAGAAACAACAGACAAACAAACTAAACAACAACAACAAAAAACTCTAAAAACTGAAAATTAAAATAAATAACATGACAAGAATTTTTGAGAGGACGTTTTAAAAGCCAGTGGATCCTGAATATATTAATAACCATTTTCAGACATTAGGTGATTAAAAAGAAGATCATCAGTGAGTAGTCATAGGTAACACAGTAAATATTGTGTCCCAGAAGATTAGCATAGAAATGAAAATCCTATTGCCTACTGATGTTGCAATTTGGTTTTTATTGTTTGTTTTGAGACAGCGTCTCTTTGTGTAACCCAGAATGTCCTAGAACTCTTTATATAGGCTAGGCTGGCCTAAAAATCACAGAGATCCACTTGCCTCTACTTTCCAAGTGCTGGGATTAGAGGCATGCACCACTGTGCTCAACTGTTGTAATATCATAGTAAGCACATTGTTCTCACATGTACCTTAATCATTATTCAGATTGACTATTTTCTATATGCCCACCTGTAAGACTGCAGCAAGACTACCTGAGGACAATATGGGGCCATGTACTTCTCACAGATATGCTGACTACTCTGTCCCAAGCCTTAGCTGACCAGAGTGTACTGAAGGAGAGCAACTGGACTCAGAAAGCCACACCAGAAGGCAGCAGAGGAGAGGGATGGTCAGAGTATATTGTACAGGCAGACATTAGAGGAATCTCAAACACTAAGACTAAAACCTGTAGCCCCAATTCAAAGTCCACAAAAAAAAAGATCTCAACTTTCTTAGCACTTAACCTTATCCTGAACATTGTACACACCTACACTAAAGAGGAAAGGTAATTTGAGCAAAAAGAGATATGTAACTAAAAAACTAGTTGAGATGTGTGAGACAACACACACACATACACACACAAACCTAGTAAACCCCAATGAGAACAGTCCAGATCTTCAGAGAAACCCTTCCAAAGAGCGGTTATAACTGTAACCAAACAACTCAAAGAAAACAAAACAAAACAAAACAAAGAGCTCCATGGAATAAGAAAGTCAATCCAAGATATGAAAAATTTATTCAATAAAGAGATAGGATTGGTGAAGGAAAGCAAACTAAATCAATGGTAGTAGTGAAAACTCAACAAGCCAAAACCAAACTAAAACAAAACAAAAAACCCTAAGTGAATGTCTTCATCAGTAGAATTAATCATATGGAAAACAGTGAGTTTGTAGAAGATCAAGTAGAGTATTGAATCACTCAGTAAAAGTCAATGATAATTAAAAAAAAAAAAAAACAGAACACAAGAGAGCATTGAGACAACATGGAAGGAATTAACCTTTGATTTCTAGCTAAAAGAAAGGGAGAAGGAGGAAGGGGAGGGGAAGAAGATGACAAAGACAAAGTAGAACTAGATACAGAGGGAATACAGAATATTTTCAACAAAAATCATAAAAGAAAACTTCTGAAATTATGAAAAGAGAGGCTTCTCCGGGTAAAAGAGGTTTATGCATTACCAAACAAACAGGATCAGAAAAGAAATTCCCCATAACAGATTATAGTTAAAACATTAAAATCAAAGAATAAAGAAAGGGTATTAAAATCAGCAAGGAAGAAAGGTCAAGTCATTTATAAAGACAGGCCTACCAAAATAACACCTGATTCACTTTTAAACAATAGCATTTAGAGGCAGAAGGGATGGAAAGGCAAGTTCTGAAATACCAGAGCTGTTAACCCAAACTATTATACTCAGTGAACTATCATTAATATTAAAAGAGAAAGAAAAAAGAATAAACAATACCCCCCAAATGAAGGTGGCAAAAGAAAATCAAAATCAGAGTCAAAATTAATGATGTAGAAAAAGATATATAAAGACTCAATGAGACAAAGAGTTGGTAACAAGATTAACAATTTAACCAAGAAAAAAAGAGAAGATTCAAACTAATAATATGAGACATGAAAAAAAGAGACATCACAACAGACACTGAGGAAATTCAGAGCATCACAAGAACATACTTTAAAAATCTATAGTCCACCAAACTGGAAAAAAATCAAGAAATGGATAAATTCTAGAAACATATGACACACTAAAGTTAAATTGAGATGAGGCAAATAAACAGACCCATAATATACAATGAGATAGAAGCAGTAATTAAAAAAATTTCTAACCTAAAAAATGCCTAATAGGGCCATACAAATTCAGCTCAGAATTCTACCAGACCTTCGTAGAAAAACCAACATTCCCCCAAGTATTCCATAAAATAGACAAGGATCAGTTCCAAATTCTTTTTATGAGGCCAATATTACACTGATAACAAAACTGTATAAAGACTTAACAAAAAGTTATAGGCCAATTTTTCTGATGAACATACATGCAAAAATTCCCAGTAAAACACTTGATGGGAAAAGAGAGCATGAATTTGAAAGAGAGGGCAAAAAGGGGGGATATGTGGAAGGATTTGGATGGAAAAGGAAAGGAAGAAATGATATACCACAATCTCAAAAGTAAAAGAATTAATTAAAACCTTGCAAACCAAATTTATAAACACATAAAAAAAAATCACCTACCATAACTAAGCCGGCACCATTCCAGAGATACAGGGATGATTCACCTTACAGAAATGAATAAATGTACCTACTACGTAAATATGCCCAAAGGTAGAGACTACAGCATCATCTCTTTAGATGCAGAAAAAGCCTTTTACAAAGTCCAACATCACTTCATGATAAAAGTACTGAAAAACCTAGAGATACAGGAGACATATCTCCACCTAAGGAAGACAACATACAACAAACCCACAGGCAATATCTAACTAAATGAAGAGAAAGTCAAAGCATTTTCCTAAAATCAGACAAGAAAAAGACAAATCTGTGTGTTTTCTTCATTCTTGTTCAATATTGCACTTGAAGTCTTAGCTAGAGCAAAAAGACAAGGAGATATTCACTGATGGTTGTGGTGTTTGCAGAGACCCTCACATCAAAGAACCCATCAGAAAACTCTTAAAGTTGATAAACACATTCAACAAAGTAAAAAGATACAAAATAGACATATAAAAATCAGCATCCTTACTAGATACCAACAACAAATATACTGAGAAAGAAATCAGAGAAACAATCCCATTCACGTGAGCTTAAAAAAAATAAAGTTGTAGTATAGGAAGGCTACTACTGATTTTTATATATTTGTCTATTTCATAACAGGCATATTTGAAGCCAAGTGGAGAACTTGGTTTCTGTGCCCATTCTTCAAATAAGGAACTTGACAAAATGGCTGTATTCAGACACTATTAATTGTCAAGTCATTTCTCTAAAGCAACTCCTTGGTACTTGAAATTGAACAAGCAATCTCACTTTTCATTCTTCATTTTGAAAAGTTACTTTGTTTTTTAACCTCATTTATTTTAGATTTTACAGTTAAAAAACTCATAGGAAAAAAAATTAAGCCTAGCCCTTAATGGTGGTTTAAATGAGAATGCCCCCCAGAGGCCCATAGATTTGAATGATTGGTCACTAGGAAGTGGCACCATTTGAAAGGATTAGAAGTATTGTTTCCACAGGAGTTTGTGTCCTGTGTTTAAACACGTAACAATTTTTAAAACCGCATGGATTTACAGCGGATTCTATTCCTGGTCTTTTGAGGTTCATGAACAGGAAAGGAATGTGGCCCCAAGGTCTAGGGGTACAAAGTTTTTAAAGGGAAAAAAGGCAAGGAGAGACCTACGTGCTTTGATATTACATGATTGGGTAAGGGAAATTGAAATGATTTGGTCTAGTTTAGGCACCAAGACTACAAACAGTTCTGGCCTGGTCATATGGGTTGGTTTCCCAGCAACAGTATAATTAGTGGGCAGGAAAGAATGCAGTAAGGCTAGTTCTTCCCCTCAGGGCATTAAGGCTAACTAAACTTTAAAACAACACCCACTGATTTTTAAGTCTTTGGTCTCTCAGCATGACAGGGGGATTTATCTGTTTCCCCTTTACACATCTACCCTCCCCTAAGCCATATTATTCTATTCCCAAAGACCATTAAGTTAACATGAAATATGGCATGCTGAGTGTGTCCTAAAGGCCCTTCCTAGTCTGGCTCCAGACATCCTCATCTCCTAGCACATGTTCCTTCAGAGAACAAACTCTTAACAGATGGACTTCCTTTGGGTCCTCAAATGATCATATCTTTTCCTCCGTGGGGCCTTTTCTTCTTCTACCCATCATGCTCTTTTCTTCACTTTTTGTTCTTTCTTAAAACAGTAGCTGCATTTCACTTGCTTTGATTATAGGCAAATTCTAAAAATTAAAAAACAACAAACACAGTTGAATAAATGATTTTGTGTGAGAGTCATATAAAAACTGGTAATAGGATTAAATCCATTTAAAAATTCCACACTTATGTATTTAGCCATGAGAAATAAAAGTATGTATCCACAAAATGATTTATTCTTTAATATCCCTAAGGGCTTTTATAAATAACATCCTGTAATGACTAATCTTTACTGTCAACTACATTGTATTTATAATCAGCAAAATTTATAATTTATGAAGTTTATCTCAAAGAGTAGTATAATCTTGTATTTTTGTAACCTGGCTACTCAAAAGAGACTCTTAAAAGAATAATCTCCAGTGAGTCATTATTTTTTTTCTCACTTCTTTTGGGTCGTACTCACACACTCACACACTCTGCACTCTAGGTCTAAAGACTTTTATTTTATACGTAGCTTCATGGTTCCACATCTCATTCCAAAATTACATCAGGTTAGAAGATGGCAGAACGCAACACACACGGAGAGGTGTCTGCACAACTGTGTGGTTGCATGTTGTGACAGTAGGGAGGACAAGGGGACACCAGAGCATGACATAAGAATTCTGAAGAGTCTGAGCGCGGGATAACAGATAAAATCAGGTTGATATGTGTTTCCCTCCTCGAGGCACATCCTGTTATGGAATAGGTTTCATCCAGAATAAAGTATAGCCTGCTTTAAAGGCAAGGCAGCATATATAAATGGCCACTCCATAAAGAACAACTTAAATAGTATTTTTGTTTTGGTGCTCAAAGGAATAAAACTTCAGATATTTAAATCAATCCAGATAGGACAGTCTCCCTAGTCTTTTGACTCTGAGCACACCCCAAATTTAAGCCATTAAAATAATCTTGCTAGACCCTCTGCAAGCACAGCATTTAAATGGCATCCCAGGGAGTTTTCTAGATGATTTCCACTCTACAGAGATGTGAGTGTAGAAACTTTCCAGTGGGCCTTGAAACCAACCAAACCAAGCCAAACAAAAGAAAACACTCTTACAAATGCTACCAATTGAATGAACTTAGTTCTTGTGTTGAAGGAGGCTCTTCATGAGCTAAGCTCTGAAGGAGAGGGAAAGAGGAGCTTGCAAAGACAATCTTGCTGAACATAGAGAGTAGTGGAAAGGAGGGAGTCCTCCTCCTGTGAGGCTGTGTCCTTCAATTCAGAGTGTTGCTTGAATTAGATGCAGGGATAAGGGAGTCCCTGAGAAATAAGGAGGGAGCAAAAACTGTTGAAGAAAGCCTGGAATGCCAGACCTACTCGGAGAGATGAGAATGTAGGTGTGGGAGGGCGTCTAGGGAAACGACGCCAAATCTGCCAAGCAGATTTGGTTTTGTGACTGCCAAAAGCATTCCTGGGATATTCTCCCTGCTTGCTGGGACTAGAGAGGCAATCTAAGTTTCAACAATACTACAAGTACAAGCAGATGTATTCAAAGTTACAGATTTCAACTTAAACCACAAAGTTAAATTTAAATGGCAAATAACAAATTTATATGTGTAATTCTCAAAATACTTTGATAACCCTAGGAGCCCCAGGTGGGCCGAGACACCCTGGACCAGAAAGCTGACTTGACTGATGACACCCTTGGAAGCTTCTGGTGAGGAGACCCACATACCAGCCCCGCGGGAGTCCACACTTCCAGACTGCAGAGGACTGAGCTGCAGGTGGACTCTTCCATCCCCAAACTCCTCCTTTTCCATCCCGTGAGACTGTGCGCACGTGGTGTGGGCTCTTAGGGTTTTATAGGATGGAAAAGGAGGAGTTTAGGGCGGCTTCCGCTGTCCTGAATGAGGAACAATTCTTCTGGAGATGCCTGTCTTGGTTTCATTTCCACATTGCCTCTGTCAATCCCAGTCTAACAAATTCTACTTCTCTTTAATGGGTAGTTTTGTATTTTTATGTTCTGTAACAATTTTTATTTCATATTTCTCAAAACAAAACAAAAATCTCTTTTCTGGAAATGCTCTTTGGCGGAGTAAATCTCCTTTTGGCCAGAAAGCTTTGAAAGAGGCTCTGGCTCCTTACCAGCTGGGAGCAGTTCTTCAGGCCTCTGCCATTTGGAAAAGGACGCAATGGAGATGAGTTACCTCAAATATAATTTCACGATTTTTGCCAAGATTAACCCTTTCAACAACTGCTCATCTATGTTTGTTTGCTTTGGTGGAACAAAGTAGAACAAACTCTGGGTAAGAAAGCCAAGGCTGGTTGATATCCACGGGAGGTCTCCCCTTCTCTGAGGAGAAAAAGAGGGGGGATGAGGGGTAGGGGAATTGAGAGGGAGGGACTGGGAGGAGAGATGGGAGGGGAAGCTTCGATCATGATGTAAAGGAAGTTAATTA
Source organism: Psammomys obesus (assembly GCF_907164565.1). Lineage (NCBI taxonomy): Eukaryota > Metazoa > Chordata > Mammalia > Rodentia > Muridae > Psammomys > Psammomys obesus. The sequence goes on along the minus strand of NW_026596143.1, from coordinate 13,863,334 downwards.
ATGAATGATTAAAAAAAAAAGAAAGTCATTCTGTGGTTCACAAGTGGAGTTGAAGGAGCACCCATCCCAACAGGGCCCTAAAAATCATGGAGTTTAAAAATACTAGACCTTAAACCTAACTCAGGGCCTTAACATTAAAATTTTAACTGTAAGCATCACTGTATTTGTAAGAACAGCAGAGCCTCTGTGTCCACCGTCACGTGGCTTCTGCCAGCACTAACTGCACAGCCACAGCCCATTTGTCCATGTGGACACAATACTGTTAAGCTAGAGACCTTATTTAATGCATGAGTCTCTCCCTTAGTATCTTTCCCCCATGTTGTTGGCTATCTTGATTTGTTTCAGAGTCTCCTAGTATTATGAATCCTGTCTTTTCCAGTCTGTCAGGTGTATTAGAATTCATAGGACTTTCTCTCCATTTTTATTTTTTGGACCTAGGCTCCGATATTCAACTCACAGGTTGAGAACCACTGAGTTAAAGCTAAGAACTTACCTGTAAAGTAACACATAAAAAAGAGTGTAGCTGGGTATGGTGGCACATGCCTGTAATCCCAGCACTTGGGGAGACAGGAGCAGGTGGACTCTGTGAGTTCAAGGCCAACCTGCTTTACAAAATGAGTCCAGGGTAGCCAAGGCTACACAGAGAAACTCTGTCTTGAAAAAAAAAATGTAGTGAAGTGGAGAGACGGCTCAATGGTTAAGAGCTCTTCCAGAGGACCTGCGCTTGATTCCCAGCACCCATACTGTCGACAACGCCATTTCCAGGAATCCAACACCTCTTCTGGCCTCCACTGGCACCAGGTACACACTTAGTACACAGACATACATACAGGCAAGACATCTGTACACATAAAATAAAATAAAAAATTTATAATAGTTTAAATTTAAAAAAGAATGTAACTTAAAAAAATGTAACTTTCAGAGGCCCTCTGTGGTAGGCTCCTGTCCTGTACCCTGTTTTCTTCCACTTCCGATGTCTGTCCTGTTTGCCTTTCTGAATGAGGATTGAACATCCTCCTTCTTGCTTAACTTATTTTGGTGTACAGATTTTAGTATGTTTATCCTGTGTTATGTGGCTAATATCTGCTTATAAGTGAATATATACCCTGTGTCTTTTTGCTTCTGGGTTACCTCACTCAGGATGATCTTTTCTAGTTCCCACCATTTGTCTTCAAATTTCACGATTTCCTTGTTTTTAATTGCTGAGTAGTATTCCATTGTGTAAATTATACCACAATTTTTGTATCTGTCCTTCAGTTGAAGGACATCCGGGTTGTTTCCACATTCTGGCTATTACAAATAAAGCTGCTACAAATATGGTTGAGCAAATGTCCTCAGCAGGGTATCAAAACAGATGCTGAGACTCATAGCCAAACTTTGGGCAGAGTGGAGGGAATCTTATGAAAGAAGGGGGAGATAGAAAGACCTGGAGGGGACAGGAGCTCCACAAGGAGAGCAACAGAATCAAAAACTCTGGGCCCAGGGGTCTTTTCTGAGACTGATACTCCAACCAAGGACCATGCATGGAGATAAACTAGAACCCTTGCACAGATGTAGTCCATGGCAGCTCAGTGTCCAAGTGGGTACCCTAGTAAGGGGAACAAGGACTGTCTCTGACATGAACTAAGTGGCTAGTTCTTTGATCACCTCCCTCTGGGGGTGGGCAGCCTTACCAGGCCACAGAGGAAGACAATGCAGCCAATCCTGATAAGACCTAATAGGCTAGAGTCAGATGGAAGGGGAGGAGGACCTTCCCTATCAGTGGACTTGGGGAGGGACATGGGTGGAGAAGCGGGAGGGAGGGTGAGACTGGGAGGAGACAAGGGAGGGGGCTGCAGCAGGGATACAAAGTGAATGAGTTGTAATAAACAAATAAATAGATAAATAGATAAATAAATAACTAGCGTGTAACTGTCATGTGAGGTAGGCAGCAATGGAACTATGTATGTATTTCTTAGTGTTTCTTCTTACAAAGTAGTTGCATAAAATAGGAATAATTTTAGAATAATAGGCATAAATGCTGTTATATAACTTTGATAAAGATGTGATTATCAAAGTTTTCAGCAATAAACTGATGATTATATAAGCACTATCACAGAATGTATTTAAGTAGCTTCAGAATTTAAAGTCAGTGTTACAGAAAAATTTAATGTAAGTTTTTGACATTAGTTTTTTAAGTTTAATTAAAATATAGTTACTTAATTTATCCCCTGTCCTCTCTCACACACCTCCCATGTCTGTCCACCAATTTACAGCCTCCTCTGTTTAAATCATCATTGTTACATATATCTATAAAAGAATATAATAAATGTATTCTGCTGAGTTCATTCTGTGTTGAGTGTACATATGTTTTTATGAACAAACAATTGGTGCTGGAGAAACAATCAAGGTGCCTCTACCTGGGGAAGACTAAGTCTTCTTCTCTTGACAGATGTTAATTGCTTGTAGTTCTTCATCTAGGAGTAAAGGCCCCATGAACTTTCCCTGTCTCTGTTGAGATGTCAAAAAACCCTCAAAATAACTGCAACACACACATCTTTTAATAACTCTAAATATTAATGGACTGATTCTACAATCAAATGACACAGGCTGAATGGATTAAGAAATAAAATCTATCTATCTATTATCTACAAGAAACTCAGCTTTAATGATAGGTAGCACTTAAAGCAAAAGGAAAGAAAAAGCATTCCAATCAAAGGAGATCAAGAAGCAAGCAGGCATTGCCATCTTAATATCAGAATAGACGTCAAACTAAAACTAAACAGAAGAGACAATGGACGCTTCATTAAAATCAAGCGATTAATTAATCAGGAAAACATAACAATACTAAACATTCATGCACCACCCTGGGGCACCCATTGTAGGTAATTTTATCACCCCAGTCTCTCCAATAGATGGTCATCTAGACAAAAAAGTAAACAGAGGAGCCTCAAAATTAAATGACATCTTGCATCATCAAATGGGCCTCAGAGATAATTTATATGATATCTCACCGAATACCAAAGAATATACACTCTACTGAGCAAAGCATAGAGACTACTTTGAAGAAGACTTCATCTAGAGACACAAAGCAACCCTCAACAAATACGGAAAAATTGAAATTAAAAAAAAAAAAACATTGAAAATTTTCAAATACAGAAAATTGAAATTCCATGTATCTCATCCAGCCATTATGCAATGAAACTTAAACTTGACAGCAAACAAACTCTAGTAAGTGTATAAACTGATGTAGATTAACCAATTCATTACTGCCATGCATGGTCAAAGAAGAAATCAAGAAAGAAATAAAAATATTCCTGGAGCCAGGAGCGGTGGCCCAGGCCTGTGATCCCAGCACTCTAGGAGGCAGAGGCAGGCATATCACTGTGGGTTCAAGGCCAGCCTGGTCTACAAAGGGAGTGCAAGACAGCCAGGTCTACACAGAGAGATCCTGTCCTGAAAAACAAACAAAACCCAAAAATCCTGGGACTAAATAAAAATGAAAGCACACTACAACAAAACCTCTGGGACACATTAAAAGCAGTTCTATAGCCCTAAGTGCCTACGTTAAAAAAAATCAGAAAGAGCACAAATAAATGACTTAATGATGCAACACAAGATTGGGAAGATCAAGAACAAAACTTCAACCAGGCATACAACAAAAAGTTATGAAAGTCAAAGGAGAGATTAATTAAATAGAAACAAATTAAAATAACCACCCCCCCCCCCCCCCAAATCTGGCTGGTTCTTTGAGAAGATAAACAAGACTGACAGACTTTGGGCCCAACTAAACAAAAGAAAGAGATGACCAAAATTAACGGAATCAGGGAAACATTGCAACAGGAATCAAAGAAATACAGAATATTATGAAGGAATAAAACCCTGTACTCCATTATGATGGAGAACCTAAAAGAAATATATGAATTTCTTGATTCATCCACATAACCAAAGCTAAACCAAGAAAAGATCAACAACCTAAACAGCACCATAACAAATGAGGAAAATGAAACAGTAATAAAAATCTTTTTTTTTTTTAAGATAAGTAAACCTTTATTTCCATGTTTTCCAAAATAAGCTAGCTGAACTGGTTGCTTTGGAAGGTGATTAGTCAAAGAGACCAAATCCCATATATGCATCTGATTCCTCTGACTCTTCCTTGGCTTCAGCCTTGGCTGGGGCCTCAGCAGCAGCAGCAGCAGCAGCAGCGGTGGTGGCCACGGCCACAGGTGCAGCAGCCACAAATGCAGATGGATCAGCCAAGAAGGCCTTGACCTTCTCAGCAAGTAGGAAAGTGTAGTCAGTCTCCACAGACAAAGCCAGGACCCACTTGTGTTGATGATAGAGTGTGGCACTGAGGCAACAGACAGGTAACCAATTTGCAGACAAATGCTGGCAACATATCGGACATCCTCTAGGAAGCGAGTGTGCAGTCTGCTCTGTGCTGTCAGGCACTTCCGGGTTATAGATGCTGTCATTGTCAAACACCTGCTGGACGATCAGCAGGAAGGAGAAGGGGGGAGAGGTTCAGCGTGTTCAGCAGCGTGGTCTCACTGGCTCCCACGTTGTCTCCACTTTTGGTCAGCTGCACATCGCTTAGAATTTCAGTGGTGCCTCCGGAGATTTTGGTGGTGATGCCCAGAGCCTGGAAGAACGAGGTCTTCTCAGGTCCCAGACCAGTGTCCTGAGCTGGCACAGTGATCACACACGGGATGATGGCACCAGCTCGAGCAGCAGCCGGCCCCTTGTGGGCAGCAGCATGTCCCTAATTTCAGTGAGGTCCTCCTTGGGGAGCGCAGAGCCCACATTCCCCCGTGAGGCAGCAGTTTCGCCAGAGCTGGGTTGCTCTCCAGGTGGCTCTGATGGCCTTGCGCATCATGGTGCTCTTGCCCATCAGCACCACGGCCTTCCCGCGGAGAGGCATGCGGATCTGCTGCATCTGCTTGGTGCCCACACTGTCTGCGCCCGCGATGACGCCTTTTAGGTAATCATCCAAAAGTTGGCTGAGCTTAAGGAAGTAGCTGGCCATCCAGGTGGCCCTGTCTTCCCGGGGCGTCACGGAGGTGCGTCAGGGATTGCCACGCAGGGTTTAAAGATGATGTCACTCTGCTGAGGACGCCTGGCAAGAGTAATAAAAATCCTTTTGACTGAAAAAGCACAATGCATTTGGTTCAGAATCCTGTACAAAGTATTTTGGTAAATACAAACAAAAAGGCTATTGGATCTTATTTGATAGAACTCAGAACACCAACTGTTTCTCAGCAAATCTGGTCAGTTAGATTGAACTGCTGTGTATAGAAGAGGTCACCTCTTGGAATGGGAAGGTATCACACCTCTCACATTGGAAGCATTGGCCTAGAAAGGCAAAAAAGTTATTTTTTTGAAGAACATTTTTATGTTCATGTTTTGGGTTTTGATTTGATATTTTTATTGCCTTTGTTTTTGAGATCTACTATGTGTATTGAGAAACAAGCTAATTTCCTTGTACTTTGCATCATTCCGTTATTAATTTTCAACATTCATACAATGTTAACTATGAAGTGTTTGTCCAGTAGTTAGGAGTTTCTTTGCTTACAAAATCACTGGAAATCATTAAACTGTTTTTCCTCTTTAAAAGAATTCGGAAAAACAAACACAAACCAAACCTAAATCCAGTAAGTGACATGAAATAATGAAAATCAGAGCAGAAATTGGTGAAATAGAAAAAAGAAAACAACATAAAGACTCAATGATTCCTAAGAGCTGCTTCTTTGAGAAGAGAAATATGATCAACAGCTCCTTGGCCCAAAAACCCAAAGAAAAAGAGAGGACTCAGATGAGCAAAGCAGAGATCAACACCAGAGACCCTCTACACATTGGTATCACCTGGGTCCCTAGCAATTGGAGTGGGGCTGTTTCTAACTGTTGCCTGCCTTTGGATCCCTTTCCCGTAGCTGGGCTGCATTGTCCAGCCTCAGTGGAAGAGGATGATCTTAGTCTTGCTGTGACTTGATGTGCCAGGGATGGTTGGTACTCATGGGGGGACCTTCCCTTCTCAGAGAAGGGGAAGAGAGGAATGAGGGGAGGGGTGCGAGGGTGTGGCCAGGAGGAGAGGGGGGAGGGGGCTGCAATCAAGCTGTAAAGTGATTATATAAATAAATAAAGATAAATAAACAAATAATAATAAAGAAAAACAGAGACCAAAAGAAAAATACAGAATATTATAAGGGAGTGTTTTTAAAACCTGTGTCTTTAAGTTAGAGAACCTAAAAGAAATGGATGAATTACTAGGTTAATCCACCACCAAAGTTAAACTACGGAGAGATTAACAGGTGAAATGGACCAATAACAATTAAGGAATCAAAACTGTGATAAAAAGTCCTTCCCCCTAAAAGAAGACCAACTATAGATGCAGTCACAGCAGAATTCTATCAGACTTTCAAAGAAGTTCTAAAAAAAAAATCCTTCTTAAATTATTCAAAAAATAAAAACAGAACACCTTCAAATTACTTTCACAAAGTCAGTGTTGTTCTAAAAACACATCCCACCAAATAACAATAACAAAAGTAAGGTCAAATCACTGATAAATACTTATGCAACAGTCTTTAATAAAATACCTATAAACCAAATGCTAGGATATATCAAAGATCATCTGCCATGATATGATCTCGTTGGCTTTATCCTGGAGATGCAGAGATGGTTTAACATATGTAAGCCGATAAATGTAATAAGTTATATATGTGGGCTTAAAGATAAAAATCTCATGCTCACCCCAATAGATGCAGAAAGGGTTTTTGACAAAATCCATCATTCCTTCATAATAAACATCCTGGAGAGAATAAGATGTCTTAACATAACAAATGATGTGTATGACAAACCCACTTCTAACCTCACCCAAGATGGAGAAAACTCAAAACAGTCGTACAAAAGCCAGCAGAGGCCGGGCTGCTTACTGTCCCCACTCTCTTTGCACACAGAGCTTGAAGCCCTCGCTAGATCAGTAAAACAAGAGAGGGAAATTAAAGATACAAACAGTAAAAGAAGAAGTCAAGTTATCCTTATTTTCAGATAATACTGTATGCAAAAGAGGTGTCAAAAATTTCACTAGAAAACTAGAAATGATCAGTACTTTCAGCGGAGTAGCAAAATACAAATCCATCTTACAAAATGAGAAGCTTTTTAATATACTAATAACAAATATGCTGAGAAAGGTCATTGAAAGACTCCCATTCACAACAGCCCTGAGAAGAAAAAAAAATCTAGGAATAAACGTAACCATGAAGGTAAAAGACATTTACAATGAAGCCTTTAAATCCCTGAAGGAAGAAATTGAAGATGACAGTAGGAGATGGAAACACTGCCCATGCTCACGGATTTGTAGAAATGATACTGTGAAATTGATAATCCTACCCAACATGTACAAACCTGATGCAATTCTAATCAAAATCTGCATGTCATTCTTGGCAGAATCCTTTAAAAATTCTAAAATTTCTATGGCACCAGAAAAGGTTTAGAATAGGTAGAGCAAGCCTGAACAGAAAGAACAATGTTTGAGGGATTGTCATGTGAAGCTATATCACAGAGCTGTAGTAATAAAAGTACCATGGTGTTCGCACAAAACACACATGTAGATTAATGGAACAAAATAGAAAAGCCAAATACGAGAAACACAGCACACATAACCACAGTCACTTGATATTTGACAAAGAAGCAAAAAATACACCAGAGGAAAGACAAATGAGTCTCCAACAAATGATTCTAGGAAAACTGGAAATCTACCCATAGAAGAATGAAATTAAGCCCATTTCTATTTCCCTGCAAAAAGTCAACTCCGCATGGATGAAAGATGTCGATGTGAAGTAAAAAAAATGCTGAAACTACTAGAAGAAAACATTGGCAGTTCCCTACAAGATATAGGTGTGGAAAAGGACTTTGGAATAGGACTCTATCAGCTCAGAAATTAGGGCCAACAATTGACAAGTGTGACCTCATAAAACAAGAAGAAAAAAAAAAGGCTGTACAGCAAAAGAAACAATCTTTCTAACCAAGGAACCCGCCAGAATGGGAGAGTGTTCTGGAGAGAATCATCAGTTGTTGCTTCTTGTAGAGGAACTGGGTTCAATTCTCAGCCACACATGGTGCTCCCCAACCATCTGTATCTCCAAATCCTAGAGGGAAGGGTAAGTTCTCTTTCACTGTTGGTGGGACTGCAAACTGGTGTAGCCAACATGGAAATAACAGTGGAGGATTCTTAAAAAAGATAAAGGTAGGTCTACCATATGGCCCAGCTATACCACTTTTTGGCATAAGATTTCTCCCCCACACTCCACAGATACACGCTTAGCCATGTTCAGTGCTGCTCTCTGCACACTAGCTAGGAAATGGAAACAACCCAGTGTCCCTCACCTAATGAACTGGTGGTGAAAAGGCACATATACACTACAGATTTCTATTCAGCTATAAAGGAAAATGAACTAGTGGAATTTGCAGGCAAATGGAACCTCTTGAACCTGAAAAGCTTCTGTAAGGCAAAGGACACTGTCAATAGTCTGCAGATAGGCAGTCTATAGATTGGGAAAAGGTCTTAACCAATCCTACATCCGACAAAGGGCTAAAATCCAAAATACATAATGAACTCAAGAAACCAAACACCGATAAACAAAATAAACCAAGTAAAAATGGAGCCCAGACCAAAACAGAGTTCACAACAGAGGAATGTCGAATGACGCAGAAGCACTTAAAGAAATTTCCAACATCCTTAGTCATCAGGGAAATGCAGATCAAAAGGACTCTGAGATTCCATCTCACACCAGTCAGAATGACTAAGGTCAGAATCTCAAGCAACAACAAATGCTAGCAAGGAAACACTCTTTCATTGCTGGTGGGAGTGTAAACTCGTACAACTGCTTTGGAAATTAATCTGGTGCTTTCTTAGAAAATTGAGAATAACTTTACCTCAAGACCCAGCTCTACCTCTCCTGGGCATATACCCAAAAGAAGCTCTGCCGTACAACAAGGACACTTGCTCAACTATGTTCATAGCAGCCTTATTCATAATAGCCAGAATCTGGAAACAACCTAGATGTCCTTCAACTGAAGAATGGATAAAGAAAATGTGGCACATTTATACAACGGAATACTGCTCAGCTATTAAAAACAAAGAAATCATGAAATTTGCAGGCAAATGGATGGAGCTAGAAAAAAAAATCAACCTGAGTGAGGTAACCCAGACCCAGAAAAACACACTTAAAAAAACAGATTTTAACCATATGGTGCAGGATAAGCATACCACGAGGCACAGACCCAAAGAAGAAAAATAATAAGGAGGACCCAAGTGAGGATGCGTAAATCTCACTCGGAAGGGGAGCTAGAATAGATAGAGGTAGTGGCCGAAGAGAGGGAGCAAGGTAGAAGAGGGGACACGGAGAGTTAAGAGGGTAGAGATGAGACCTGGGAAGAGTGAGAGACAGAGGACAGAAGGACTGTAGAGAAAAGAGAAACTGAGGGTGGCGACATCTAGTGACAAGCTGGAGACCCAAGTCAGGGTAGGCTCCTGGGAAAACATGAGGGGGACTCAAGCAGAGACTCCTAGTAGCAGAGGCCATAGAGACTGAGAGGACACCCTCTAACGAGACAAGTTTCCTAGTGGAGGGAGGGGAACGCCAACCCACCCACAAAAACGTCGACTCACTTATAAGTGGATATTGTACTCACTTATAATAAGTGGATATTAGACACATAATATAGGATAAACATACTAAAATTTATACACCTAAAGAAACTAAGCAAGAAGGAGGACCCTGGGTAAGATGACCAATCCTCCTTCAGAAAGGCAAACAGGACAGACGTTGGAAGAGGGCGAAAACAAGGAGCAAGACAGGAGCCTACCACAGAGGGCCTCTGAAAGACTCTACCCAGCAGGGTATTAAAGCAGATGCTGAGACTCAGACCCAAACTTTGGGCAGAGTGCAGGGAATCTTATGAAAGAAGAGAGTGATAAAAAGACCTGAAGGGGACAGGAGCTCTACAAGGAGAGCAACAGAACCAAAAAATCTTGGCAAAGGGCTCTTTTCTGAGACTGACACTCCAACCAAGGACCATTCATGGAGACAAACTAGAACCTCTGCACAGATGTAGCTCATGGAAGCTCAGTATCCAAGTGGGTTCCCTAGTAATGGGAACAGGGGCTGTCTCTGACATAAACTCAGTGGCTGGCTCTTTGATCACCTCCCCCTGATGGGGGAGCAGCCTTACTAGGCCACAGAGGAAGACAATGCAGATAGTCCTGATGAAATCTGATAGGCTAGAGTCAGATGGAAGGGGAGGAGGACCTCCCCTATCCGTGGACTTGGGGAGGGGCATGGGAAGAGATGAGGGAAGGAGAGTGGATTGGGAGGGGATGAGAGAGGGGGCTACAGCTGGGATACAAAGTGAATAAACTGTAATTAATAAAAATAAATAAATTTAAAAAAGAAATTTGCAGGTAAGATGGTGGAACTAGAAAATATTCCACTGAATGAGGTGACCCAGACTCAGAAAGACAAACATCTCCTATTCTCTGTGATTTGTGGATCCAAGTTTGAAATATTTAGATGTGAGCATATAACTGGGGGTAATTAGCAAAAACCAGAAAAGGAAAAGAAACAATGGTTAGATGAAGCTCCAGAGGGGAGGCCAGTGTGACACAGGTGCTATAGAGAAATAGGGAAACTGAGGGGATAGAATTTAAATGGGGGGGGGGCAGGGCAAGAGAGAGGCAGGAGGGATAAATAACACCAAGGATGATTGGAAAAGCCATAGGGGAACACTATTTTGCAATTACTTAAAACAACATACATATACATTATATACAATGTAGATGCACATGTAAATAGTTTAAGTGAAATTGTGCTATTTGGGGTGATAATGCTCCCCTCAAATGCCACAGACAACCTAACAAACCCCAGTACCTATGTTGACTTGTTGCTGGAGTTGAAGATTTGCAGAACAATATAGGGTGTTGCTATTGTCCTTGATTGGCTTTCAGAACTTGAAAGTAAGGCCCATTGATGAAGACGCCATGCACGTTAGACATGGAAATTAGGAAGAATCAAGCTGGAACCTGATGGGGAAGCTTCCTCCCTGAGCTCTAGCCCTCGGAGTATCTGCAGGTGCAATGCAAGCTGCCAAGGGAGAAGAGCCATCAGTAGTCCTACCCAGCCATGCCTGTGAACCAGAGTGACCTTTCGTGCAATAGCGGCACTTATATCCTGGGGAAAACCAACAGCCATCTAATTGGACTTAAGGCCTGCTCAACAAGAGGGAATTCATGCCTGGTGCCATTAAAGATAGCTAGCTAGCCATGGCTAGGGAACATGGACCCTAGAGGGGAACCCATTACTAAAACTTATCTAACTCAGCATTGTAATCCCCAACTGTATTCTACAAACACATCCTTATGCCCACAGATAAGTGAAGATCTCCCCCCTCATAAAAGAAGCTTCTGTTTGCAGCGGAGACTGCCCACAGCTGGTCAAAATGCAAAGAACAACTGACTATGGGATTCTCATGCCCAATTACACCCCCACACAACACAAGGCTTAAGGAACACCAGGGAAGAGGGTTTGGACAGATCGTAAAGGCAGAAGTCCAAGTTGTCAGCTGCAAGATACTGTCTTCTATATCTGACAGAGAGAGGCACCGTGAAATTTTAACCACACCGTCCCCTAAACAAGACCCACACAATGGCAACACAAATTGACATGACATTGTGGACCAGTGAAGGATTAATGGCTCCTATGAGAGGGAAAATCAGTATTTCTCTAGGGATGAGTTCTTTGAAAAATTATGCAATCCCAAGTGGCCAGCTCTAAACACATATACATGTGAGCAACACTGAATGGACTTAGCAGTGTGCTTGTGAATACATACGTGCATGCATGGGTCATGGTCAGGATGTGAGGCCCTCAGGGTTCAAGACATTCAGTTCCTGTACCTGTTCCAGCCTGACACATAGAGACATTTGGACCTGGTGGTTACCTTCTTTATTCTATAGGTGAGAAAATGTGTCAAATGGGTTTGACAAAAGAAGCACATTCTATACTAGAAACTAGTAGGGGAGATGGAGTGGGGGGAGGGGGGAGGGGAACTGATATAAACGCACTACCCAAGCATGAAATTCTCAAATAAGATGTAAAGAAAAATACATTGGCTTTACATTTTAAAATTGTGTGTGTGTGTGTGTGTGTGTGTGTGTGTGTGTACATGTCATGGTGTGTATGTGGAGGTCAGAGGACAACTTAGGAGAGTTGGTTCTCTCCTTTTTTCCATGTAGGTCCTTGGGATTGAACTCAGGTTGTCATGCTTGATGGCAAGCACTTTTATCTGCTGTGCCATATTGCCATCCCTATGGTTCTTTAGCTCTATCTGGTGGGCATATTTCTTACTACAGGTGAGTTTGTGTCCAGACCAGTGCTTGCAATTTTTGCCCAGCATCTGCAACTGCTTGATAAACTTTAATTTCAGAGATATGTTGGATTCAAAGTCCTTATTGAATAGTGTCTTTGTTACTTTTCAATCACTGTATTAAGACACCATGACCAGGGCAATATATAAAAGCTTTCAATATGGGTCTTTTGATTTCAGAGGCTTCGAGTACATGGTGATAGAGCAAAGGTAAGGTGGTAGGAACAGCTGAGATCTTACATCTCCATCCACAATCACAAGGTGGAGAGAGCTCACTGGAAATGATGCGGGTATTTTGAAGCCTCAAAGCCCACCGCCAGTGACACACACCCTCTGCAACGAGGCCACACCTCTTAATCCTTCTCAAACAGTTCCACCAATAGAGACCAAGTATTCAAGTCTATGGGGATCCATTCTCTTTCACAAGCAGAAACATCCTCGCTCTTAGCTTCAAAAGGAAAAAATAGAAGCCATACAACTGCTGCTCTGAAATACTCTCCTGTGATCTTTGACCTCAGTAAATTTTTAACCCCTTTGCCTGCACTCTTTAAGAGGAAAAGCATCTGTTTCTAATTTCCTGCCATATGGAATCAAGCTCATTTTGTTTTCCAGTTCACAGCCATCTCAAGACTACTGGAATCTCTGGCTTAGGGTTGCCATGGCGTGGAGTTCCTTTTACATATCGGCTTGTTTCTTAGCAACAGATAGAGACCTTTATCAGGTGAGGGTCTGAGTAAGGGTATTCCATTCCGCCCTCTAGATCTGTGCTGGCTTGTACTGTTATCTCATTCTCACTAGGAGAATTTTAAAAGTGAAAGTTTTAAGGGGGAGGCGTGGTGAGTGGGATTGGGGAGCAGAGAGTGGTTACCGGGTGTTGTTAGGGGCACTTAAACAAGAAGGTTTGTCTTGTGCTCGGACGAGAAGAAAACAGACATGCCTCTTTCTTCCTTGAGGAATGCCCAGAGCCTCGATCCTGGACAGGAGAACTTTTAGGTTGGCAGATGTAGTACTAGCCTTGTTCCTGGCCATGAATTGACTGGTTGTGTTGACTTACCAAGCTTAATTTGGGGAAAAAATATAGAAGAAAAAAGAATGAAAAAAAAGAAAAGCTGTTATCCTGAAGGGCAGCAGGAGAGAAGACTGGCGTCAGGAACCAGAGTGAAGTGAGCTCCCTCCTTGGTCAAGGGGTAGCTAAGCTGTAAGACACCAGGCCTTGTGGGTCCCTCTGCCCAGCCCTACTGCAGGGCCCCACTGCAGTTCTAGCTCCTCCCGAGCCCCAGCAGCCCAGATAAAGCAGTACCTGCAGGTAATGGGGTTCGGGACTTGCCGGGTGGGACCCCCCAGAACTCTGCCTGGCTTGCCCTAGTTCACATCTGTGCAGCCCCAGGCAGCGCCTGAGCAGTGGGTAGATTTTGCTGCCACTGTGCTGAGCTACCACTGCTGGAAAAGATGGCTGTGTTGCAGTCCCCAGATCAAAAACCAGCATCTTTGTCCACATTGGTCTATTTGTTTTTAGGTTTCAAAAATTTTTTTTGTCTGCCTCTGCAGACACTGTGATATTATTAACTTGGCCGATTGCTTGGCAGTATCTATTCTCTAATGACTTGCAATCTTCTCATATAACATAAATAAATCTCATAAGCTCTTGAGCAGGCCTACATTCTCCTATTTCTTTGATCTTGAACATTCTTTGACTAGACTATTTCAGGATAGAAATATTGTAAATTACCATGTTGATCTGAAAGTGGTTTGAAGCCAGGCATGCTGCCACAAACTTAACAGTCAGGAGGGTGAGGCAGGAAGATCTGGAATTCCAGGCCAGCTTTGGCTACAAAATACCTTGTCAAAAACACAACAGAAATAACAAAGAAAAATAAAAGCTTTTATTGGACTTTTTGTCCCTTGTAGCAAGTGTATAATCTCTAAAGTGTCTTATATTTAAACTAAACTTAAAACTGTTGAACACTAGTCAAGTCTTCTCCTGTATTTCTGGAACAGAAATATCAAAGGTAAACAGAACTTATGATTCACAGATATGACAAATTTGTACATATTGCTGACTTAAGAATATTAAAGATGCAAGACTTTAGAAATTCTACGTATGTTTCATCCTGATTTCAATAATACAAAATGTACCTTTAATGCATTGAATATAAAATTTATAAGTGCCATTTTTTTTTTTAGATTGTGAGCTAACTTTAATCACCAGACGACACCATGCAGAGATTCAAGAAAACCCCTTTGTATCTCTGGATGGAACACTATGGATATAAAAAGTGAGTGATATAACCCAAATGTATGTCAAGCACAGCTTTCAGTCTGGGTTAATGAAGTCAGGGACATATGTACACTTTAAGGGATGTAAATTGAATACAAGCAGCGTTTGACAAATTCACAGTCTAAATAAATCTATTCTCATAATCTTCCTCAAAAATCTGGGCAGTGGGACAAGCATATTCCAATCACTTTAAGCTTCTCCTATAGGGATAGCTGTTTGACATCTTGGTGGCTAGCCAGCGTAGGTTTGGTAAGCTAGTACGTGACTCAGGAAGCCATTCCACAGGAACAGCCACCACTAGCACCTCAGCTGACACAACTCAAGTCCTGGAACAATGTTTGTCATCCTTGTGAAGGTCAAAAGTGGGTTTTCATTGCTAAGATTAAAGAACGTTGGAATTACATGAAAAACTATAATGCTTTAAGCAATTTCACCCATGCGAGAACACAGTATGCCAGAGAGACCTCTGTTGTATAACCTTGGGCATCTCACATGAGATTTGGTCCCTACGTGATCTTGTCTTCAGCCAGTAGCTCATAAGGAGTTTGGCCTCTGTAATACTGGCAATCTGTTGAAGCACGTCTTCCACGTAAGGTGATGTTTAAATAGCGAGCTTAGGAGGACTGTTTGTTCTTCTCGGCTACCAAATGTTTTGCTCAACGGGTATTTATCCATGTTGCAGATTTGCTCTGTGACATGCTCTCATAGAGCCTAGTAACATGATTACAAAGGCCCCGATGTCTTTCACCTGCTCCAAATCTGTGCTTTGGTTATTCCTACTTGCCAAAATGAATTGTGAGAGTTGATCGTAGACAAATTAATTTAGGACAGTCTTAGCTAAGTCTTACAAGTCTTACCTTTTGCAGGAGGCATCTGGACTGCATACTATTCATTCGTGTCCTATGGGGAAGATCAGATATGTGCTCCTCCCAGCAACTTGTCAAGGCGTTACTGTAGGCTAATACATTGCTGTACCTGAACTTCTTTTAGGTACCATTTATGAATGTCTCAGGACACATGTAGATTGATGCCTCAAAGAACTTGCCAGCTTTCCTGGCCTGCCACCTCAGTCCTCTTAAACTAAAGAGTCACTGTGTATCTGCCAGTATCTTCCTCAACTGAAGCCATGTAGGAAATCCAATGATCACCCAAGATGGCTTCCTAGGAAAGAGAGGCTTATCTATAGCCTTTGGGTGTCTTCCTGTTACAATTTTTCAATGTGTTCTGCACAGCTAGTCCTGTTGGGTTTCCTATTGAAAACCAGCAAGAACTTACAAATAACTTTGTTTTTGTAAAGACATTGTAAATCTTAAGGTTTGAAGGAACCTGAGCCATGCTTTCATGTCAATGTAGTGTCTCCCTATAATGAAAAGTAATTTATGTGGATCCTAAATCTAGGTCAAATTCTAGACTTTCTTCACAAACAGGGTGAAAAAAAATGACAACATTAAACAACGTCTTTGCTTAGACTTTTGAGCTATCTATTGATCAGTCTGGAATTGGTGTGTAAAACTGAGGATTTTTGCTTAGCATGTCTGGGAGAAAATGTTCTTGTGAGTTGAACTATTTGTCAGAGAAAACTTGAAGTTCTCTGCCATGTGTGGTATCTAGAAGGTGAAGTGAAGAAAAACTTATTTTTTTTAAAAGTTTTGTTGAAAAGACAGATGTGAAAATAATAGAAAACAGAAACCAAATATTTCATTTAATAAGGGAGACCAGACAGAATGTCTGAAGTCTACTTTTACATACCCTTGAAGTGTGGGGTGAATAAGAACTGTTAAGACATTAAAATGTCTGTTTGCTTCAAAATATCAGTACTCATTTTCTTAGTTGTCGTCACGACGCTTGAAACACAACCAAAGCACAAACTTGAAAAGACTGCACTCGCTTTCAGAGTGCTGCTGGTATTATCGGTGAAGATGCACATTAGTAGATTTGCAACCTAAAAATCTGATTTGAACTTTGACCAGCTGCGAGTCTCTATTAACTACCATCCAGTGGCCATAGAAGTTCCGCTTATGAGGCCTCCATGTTGCTGTAATCCATGGCACAGAGAAACATACTGACAAGGCAGCTTGATAGTATGTCCATTTAGCAAAATTATGACAACCAGTTTACTTCTAGGGTCTATGAGCTCCCAGGCCATGGGTTCTGGTTCAGCATTACAATTCCACAATTTCCTCCTGTGGAGCAGGCCCTGAATCCAATCAGAGATCAGTTGGTTACCGCCAAAGCATTTATGCCTGTACTGTACTCACGGGCATATCCCGCCATCTAGTTGTTATCCTAGCTCTCAGGCTTCACAGCTACATCTTTAATAGATAACTGTACGCCACGCTCTGTCACAGAATGTCTGAAGGTCAGAAGACAGCGTGGGAGAGTCAGTTCTTATTTTCTACCTTGCATGAATTCTGATGATTGAACTTAGGTTGCCATGCTTACGGGGCATGTGCCTGTACCCACGAAGCCATCTGCTGTTCCTCGTCACCTTTCCGTTTTCTTATACATAAGCGTTTCTTCATATTTACTTTAGAAACTTTGATTTGTTCCTTCATATGTTGTTCCAAGTACTGTATTTTTTTTTTCTCAGCAGTTATATTTTTCAAGTACCTAGCTATGTTGACTTGTAAGTTCATATTCCCCTGCACTGTTGGCTCATCTGTTTGGTGACCTGTATCGAGGAAGAGCTGAAGGCCTGCCTGAGATCCTCTCAGCCTGAAGCTGTCGTCTCAGCGCAGTATGAAAATTTCTTGGTTTAGCTGAGGAGTTACAAGGTCACCCTTGTTGAAAGCCAAGACTGAAGACATGCCTTTCTTTAATGTGGTTTAGCGCGAGGAGAGGTCAAGGGGCCTGGGGCAGAGAATTGCAGAACCTAGGGAACACTGTCAGTAGGCAACTGTATAGGTCGGGCTACATCCCCTTCAAACTCCTGGGAAAGGCAGCGTTGGAGGAGACAATCTTCATGGTTGCCACATGGGCTTTGGAGATGGAGGGGCTGAGAGAGTCAAGACCCAGTGACTAGTCATGGCCCTTCCCTGATGTGTAGGCTTGTCTACTCTGCTCTACTTTTACCTGAGCAGTCACTGCTGAGAAAAGGCATTAATGCTCTCCAAACAGAATGCGAACTTGAAAATTTCTTCTCCATTTACTCCTCAAGATTGCTGTTGTCAGCCTTCTTTCCTGGTTCTCCTTGGTTCCAAGCTCTCTCCTTGGTTTACATTTGGTTTATTTCTATTGTTATTTGTTTCTTTTCCTTCTTTGTTCTGTTCTGGTTTTGTTTTTGTTTTCTGAGGTAGAGTCTCATGTAGTTTAGGTTTGTCTCCATGGTGATAAGTAGCCAAAGATGAATTTGAGCTCTGGGTCTTCCTACTCCTTCCTCACAAGCTCTAGAATCACGGGTGTGCACAGTCACGGCCACTTTTATTGTTATCTCTTTAAATATGGATTTGCATTTACATCTAGGATGGGGTTGTACCCTTTTTTTTTCCCAGATAGAAGAGTGTATTATTTCTCAGATTATCATCGGGAAATCATTTTGATGTCTTGAATTTCAAAAGTATGTATCCGTTTATGTTGTTGTAACATAGTGTGTGCCTGTGAGAGAGAGAGAGAGAGAGAGAGAGAGAGAGAGAGAGAGAGAGAGAGGGCTTTCACAAGTATCCCAGATTGGCTTTTAACTCAGGGTCCTCCTAAC
The DNA here is from genome assembly GCF_907164565.1 of Psammomys obesus. Classification (NCBI taxonomy): domain Eukaryota; kingdom Metazoa; phylum Chordata; class Mammalia; order Rodentia; family Muridae; genus Psammomys; species Psammomys obesus. Next base: position 13,844,963 of record NW_026596143.1, on the reverse strand, counting down.
TCAGTCTCCCAAGAACTAGGATTACAGGTATGTGCCAGCACACTTACTGGAAGCAAGATGTCTTAAAACTCAATTGTACTTGTGAAATGATGAACAATCAGCATAATTTTATTACTTTGATCACTGAAAGTAGTGTCCTAGGTGTGTCATAATCTACAAGTGGAGATTATTTCTGGAAAGAGATTAAACCACCAGTGGGAAGTCTTGGCTGTACGGCCCACCAGTGAGCCACACCTTCCACCTTGGCAAAAGCCTTTAAGTGTAATTTAGAACATCTTTAAGCTATCTATATTTTTTTTTCTGAAACGGTGACCAGGAACTAACCCTTAATGTTCTGAGGTTTGTTGTTCTGGTGTTTTCTTTTTCTATTTCCCTTCATCAGCATTTAGGTGAGTATGCCTCCTTATTGCTATCCTCGCAGGTCTACCTTGCCTTCACTGAGCTGATCTACAAAAAGGGAAACCATGATTGCTATTGTTAAGATTCTCCGCTCTCTTATCGGTGATGTGCACATAAAGATGGCTGCAGGGTCCCTCGTTCTGAATTCTGAATCTCTTCCTCCAGTTCTCATACTTCCTTGTGACTTTTACTCTCTGTTCCCCAAACTGCTAGAGGAGAAAAATGTAATTTCCTTGTTGAATATTTGATTTGATTTTCATCTGCATTCTTTACCTTTTGGCAGAGTTGTGGATACAATCACACTATATTCTGCGTCTTACGAAAGCGGTGAAACCCGGTGAGTTGACTCTACTGAGCCGAGTTATAACGCGTATGGTGAGCATAAATAACAGTAACTGGTTTCTCAGAAACGAGAAGCGTCTTATGAACTTACTGTTTTAAAGGAGAGAAGTAAAAAGAAAAAAAAAGAAAGAAAAAGATCTGGTCACCAGGGAGAAGTGTGTCATAATTTGTTTATAACTCTTCATAAGTATCAGTCAGAATTGTTAGGATGCTCTCAGAATCCCTGCACATGGGTCTTAGTGAAGGCAGCCTGGAGAGAGGAGAGAGCCCTGCTAGGGGCCTGGAAGAGATGGGAGGGGCGGTTAGAAGAAGCACCCCCAGCAGAGAGGGCAAAGGGGCAGAGTGGGCTCTGAAAGTGTGCCTCAACTTCCAGGGTTCTGCCACTAGAGTGAATCGGGATACCCCAGACTCAAAACATCAAATTGGGCTGAACCCAAGCTCAGGCCTGTAGCTACTATCCCTTACTTGAGGGACAGGAAAGGCAGACATGGTGGGTAAAAGTAAGGGGGTGGGGAGGGATGAAAGGACTAAGGAGCAAGACATTTGGTGGGTCTAGAGGGGTGCTCACAGACTGAAGCTGCAGCTGTTTCCTGTTGTGTCTTGTTCAGTGGTAAATGACCGTTCTGGATCTTGAGTCACTGTATTTTCATGGGACTCTAATATGAATTATCACAATCTCATAAAGCGTCATTTGCAGGGAACATGACATTCAATTTCACATGACTGCTTTACATGTGATATTTTAAGAATCAATATGTTTATAGGCAGAAGATTAATTGTAACTAACCTCAGTTTTTATGAAACCGAATGTAGGAAGTAATTGTGTCTTTCAGTCACTTAGCACTGTCTCAGCTGAATGCAAAACAATGCTCTCAGGTGGAATCACTAATGACGTGTAAGATGTAAACGAGTAACTGCATGTCACAGATGTTACATACATATACATACACATACGTATGCACACATACATACACACATGCACTCATACATGCGCATACAAGTTGAGCTGTGAGATGTTCACAGCAGGGACATCCAGGTGAGCACAGCATTTCCTCGGTGCGGCTTCTCATGTCCTCTCGGGAGATGGCTCTACACGGAACACACTTAGTCTTTTAGCTGAAAGTAGGAAGGAGGTAAGAAGCCGCAGGCAGAGCCTTCCTGCTCTTGCGGTTTCTTCTAACGTCTTGCAGTGTGCTTCTGCTGGAGCTGGACAGCGGAGGAGAGAATGCCCCGTGGAGCCGGGAGGAGAGAGCGGTGAACCTGGGACAGAGGAGACCACGAAAACTAGCCTTGCACGTGTCCTCACCTGCTGGCTGCTGCCACCTGGCAAGCTGGCACTCGAGACAGTAACCATCACTGACTGAATGGAGTTCTTGTATCAGTTTTGCACTAATTTTACACAGCGTCAGGGCAGGAAGGAGATCCGTGATTTTTAAGATACAAAAAGGGTAGGATGTGGAACACGACTTGAAAACCAGAAAATGAATTATCCTGATCACTGGAGACTGAACTTGAACTTATTGCAAACCTGAGCTCACATATTACATATGATTTTAGGTTCAGTAAGAAAGAGAAAGAAGTTATTTGTTCATGTATTTAAACTTATGTATTTGTTTCTCTCAACACTGAGACTTAAACCCAGGGCCTTGCATATGCTAAGGAAACACTTGATCACTGAGCTGAGCCAGAGCTCTAAATATGTATTAACATTTTGACTCACCAGACTTTTCAAAAGGATAAATTTTGGGGTTTTTAAAATAGCAGTAAATCAGTCAATGAATCAAATGAGCAATTTGTAGAATATAACAATTCACTTCAAGCTAAGAGAAGTTACACTGTTACGTAGTTTCATGCAAAGAACGTTCCAGTCCTTTGGCTGGATCTCAGGGAACTGAATTTACAGTCCGTGACAATGCCAGCATATGCTGATGTCTTAAATTCGTTGGAAATAGCGGAAGAGGGAGGTGTGTGAAATCTGTCTTGAAAGCATTCATGAAAAAAGCAGTTTTATGAATGCCGATCTTATAATTCTTTCTGAAAATCTAGGATTTCCACTGAGAAAAGTCATATAAATTGCATATTTCAGAGGATTTTTTCACTTCTGTTTTGGAGGTTATAATTACATTATTTCTTCCTTCCCTTTCCTTCCTTCAAACCTTCCCTCCTTGTTCTCTTTCAAATTTATGGCTTTTAAAAATGCATTGTTAGATGCATATATGTATATACATTTGTAGTCCTAGCTATAACCTGTTCAGTGTGTCCAATGTTACACATATGTATGTTTTCAGGGCTGACCACTTGGTATTGAATAATTAATAGCCGTGTAGAATCAGATAATTTTGTTGTTCAAATATATTGTTCACATCATAGTTCTCTGTGGCGTCTCTAGCTATATGTTTTCTGTTTGCTGGTGTTTAAAATTAAGTGTAACAACTTTCTCATGGTAATTAAGACATTGACTGTCTCACTTCATGTGAGTGAGGTAAGGTTATTTCTGAAGAAAGAGAACCATTGGTGAATTTTCTTTCTTTTTTTGGGGGGGTTTGTTGTTGTTGTTGTTGTTAATTTTTAGTAGTAACCCCCCAGAGTTTTGGTGAGGCCAAAAGTAAAACTATGGAACGATATAGAATGAAACCCGGGGGTTACAGAGATGCCTGAGTGCTTCAGAGCACTTGCGGCTCTTGCAATGGACCTGAGTTCAGTGCCAAGCACTCACGTGGTGGTCTCCAACCATCTCTAACTCCAGTTCCAGGGGGTTTAATGCCCTCTTGTGACCTTCACAGCCATCAGACATGCACCGGATACACACATGGAGGCAAGCACTCACATCCACAAAACTAAGTAAATAGTTAAAAAAAAAATTAAATGATGAATCACAGCAGGGGACATAGCAGTGACTGTGACTGAATTTCAGACAAGCACTGTTTGGGGAAAAAAACCAACAATTTATTCTCATATTGTTGCTGTTACATTTGTTTCCCTATTTTGAAGGTGTGAAAATACTCCCAGAAATGAACAAAACCTTTCTACAAGAGAGAGAGATGCAAATGCTACTTAATTATACTCTCATTTTCTGATAACTAGTTTGTAGATTTTATTTATGAGCACATAGGGCTGATAGCAAAGGATGTTTTTGTTCACTAAAGGCCTCTTCATAATCTTAGGGTTTTTACTAATTTTGGTTTCTTTCTGCATAGCCCCTCCTGGACCATTTTCTGTTGCTCTGGTCTGATGACATTCTATATAGAAACACCTCAAAAGATCAATATATTTGTTTGGAAGCGTGGCACTCCTGCGATACGAGGCCTGGCCCCACGGGGCTGTGACACTCACTACAAAGGCAGATGGATCTAGTGTTATGCGGGGTGGAATTCACTGAGACTCACTCACAGATGCACAGCATCTGGAGTGGTGAATGGATCCTAGGGACCTGGGTCAGAAGGAAGTGGTGCGTCAGATGGTCAGGACTGCAGTGACCACAGTTGTTGTGAGTTACACACTGGCCGTGTCAGATCTAAAAGACAGCACTTCATAGCACTCCTATCCTCCAGCTCTTACATTCTTCCTGCCCCTTCTTCCAGGATGTTCCCTGAACCTTGAGGACAGGGAGTTCTAGAGATGTGCCATTTAGGGACTGAGCATTCATAGTGACTGTATATCATCACTTTGACCAGTTACGTCCCTTCATTAACCACAGCTTACTGACTGCAAAAGGAAGTGTCTCTGAGCAAGGGTGAGACTGGCACAAATCTATTGGGTATAAGGATATAAATATCTAGAGGGCAGTTTAACAACATGACCATTTAGCAAAATAAAAACAATAGGTTCCCTCCTAGGCCCTATGGCCTCTACAGTCATGGGCTTTTGATCAGTTTACAGCATGAATTCTCTGCTGTTGAACTGGTCTCAAATCCAGCTGGAAAGCAATCGGTTACCCCCCTAACACACCGCTATTGCTGCAATATGTACATCTTGCCTTCAGGTCAGTACTGTAATATGCAGAATCTGGCACTAATTAAGACCACGGTGCATTTTCTTCCACATGTAACCTGCACAGGACCGTCTTTAACTATGGAAACTAACGCAAAGGGAGGAGGTTTCCCAGTCAGTTCTAGATTGATTTTTCTATGTCCTATTACCAGGGTGTGTAGTGCCTGCTCTAGAGCCGTATTGTACAGATCTTGTGGGCATGCCAAACAAAGGCACTGCTTGTGTTGCTTGGAATGCTTTGGGACCTTCTGAAGCATCCCATCCACACCCTGTGTTGAGAGTTTTGTCTCATAACCCATGTGTTCTGGAAGCAGCGTTGTCCACTCATTTAGGGTACCTCCATTTTTTAAATATTGGCTTACAAACTAGTGGGTTTCCTTTTTTTTAATTTTTTATTTAACTTTTATTAATTACACTTTATTCATTTTGTATCCCCCCCATAAGCCCCTTCTTGCTCCCCTCCCGATCCCAGCCTCCCTCCTCTTTCTGCATGCATGCCCCTCCCCAAGTCCACTGATAGGGGAGGTCCTCCTCTCCTTCTTTCTGATCTTAGTCTATCAGTTCTCATCAGAAGTGGCTGCATTGTCATCTTCTGTGGCCTGGTAAGGCTGCTCCCCCCTCAGGGTTTTCATACAGCCTTAGTATGAAAACCTCTTTTTCTCCCCTATCACGTCGAAATTTTGTGGTTAAACCAATTTGTAAGTTGTAGACAAATTTAGTGAAAAGTAATTCTATGGTTTAAATGGTATTTGATTATGTACAATTTTTAATTCTTTAGCCATGACAAAAATGAACAGTCAACACCAATCAATGATGGAGACTACAGTGGAAGGTCAGTTAAGTTCCCTGGGAACTAAGCATAGAGTATTTTGGATAGTATTTCTAAAGTATTGGGATGCCAGATCTTATAAATCTTGGGTTGGATCTAGGCGAATAAATGAGAAACAGATCAGGAGAAACTGCCTGTGGGTAAGACCAGACCAGAAGTTGTATTAATTTGCTCTGGCTTCGGCAATAGAGCATTCCAAACCGGGTAGCTTAAACAACAGCGATTTATCTCATGACCTTCACTGGTAGAAGTTTGATACAAGGTGCCGGCAAGGCTTGCTCTTTTCAAGGGCTGTGAAGAATAAGTTGCATGCTTCCTTCGCCCCACTACTGGCTGTGGGAAATCTTTGGCATTCAATGGCATATGGAGTCACCCTCTTTGTCTCTGCCTCAATTTGTACTTAAGATTCTTCCCATGTGCCCCTTATTCAAAACTTTTCATCTCTCTAAGGATACACTCATATTGGATTGAGACTGAATTTATTAGTGCAATAGCATCTCATGCCTGTTTATGCTTGCAATGCTTGACCCCAGAAAATGACAATGTTGAGGTCATCAACAATTTAATCAGGAGGATAACATTTAAAATGAGGAGAAACCCTACTTGGAATAAAGACAACACCAAACATGGGGCTGTGGATCACCAACAGAAAAGATGAAACACAGAGCTACCCAAATTATCCCTACTCCTCAAAAAACCCTGCAGCTGGGCGGGGCCTCCAACACAAAATCACTGTCCTTTTCAAGTGAGCTATCAAACCCTATCTGATGGGCAGAAAAGACACACATAGTCTGTGGGGATAGGCAAGTGATGAAGAGAGTTCAGAATCAGGATCAAGTGAGCTTATGGTGAGGTATTCCCACAAACGGAAGCAAAAGACTCTCACATACCGGTTCTAAGGTAATCATTAAATACATGAACATTACTATAAGATTTTTTTGGTCACTTTTGTTTTGTTTTTGACAGTCTTACTCTGTAGTCAGAGCTAGCCTGTGTTCATTATGCAGGGCTAGCCTGTGCTTACTATGTAGGCTGGTCTTCCTGCCTCAACCTCCTTATTGCTTAGATTATAGGCTTGAGCTATCATACCTGGAAAGACACTATTAACATATAAAATCCTATTCCTAATCAAAATGCCATACCAAGCTCAAATAATGATCTGTATATGGAGATTTACAGATTAGCCGGTTAATGTTTACGGTAACTATAGTTTTTATTTTACTAAAAAGCCAGTGAATTTGTGTGTGTGACATAGTACTTTTATAATCCCTTAGTGTGTATCAAGATGCCTTTTCATCGTTAACTTATCTGAAGCCCGTCAGTGCCACGTGAGTTAAAAAAAAAACAAAAATATATACATACATGCACAAATTTGTAAATATGTATACGCATTTACACATTTCTATAATGACATGCAAACGTACACCTACAGAGACATTGAACAATAAAGGACAGAAGAAGTCAACTTCTACTGACAGTTGAATACCTAGTCCTACATGGGACATAGGTTTCTCACCCCCTGTCACGTAAGGAACGCTGAATAAGAGTGTGCAGAAAGACTGTGATGGCACTTGTGCTGGGAAAGCTTACCGTCAGGGCGTGGCACGGTCTCACAGCAGCTGCCACCACCAGCACTGAGTCTCATGAGACTGGGCCTGGGAACATTCATTCATGGGTTGAGGAAGGGCTCTGAGGTCCTGCTTCTTTCTCCCCAGAAACTACTGGCTGTTGATGGCTGCTAGAGAGGTGGGAGTCATCCTCTTCGGTGGTGTAGCCACAGGGGAAAGAGCCATACCCACGCCCACGTGGATGGACCTGATTAAACTCAGTGTGTCACAGGACAGAGACAGAAAGACAGGAAAGTGGTGAAGGCAGACTGGGAAAGGGTGGAAAAAAGGGATAAGAGAGAAAAGGGGAGAGTGGCCAGAATGCATTCTAAACATACACGGCCTAATTAAAAAATAAAGTTAATTTTAAAAAAGAGAGGAAGCTGAGGTCTATAAGGATCTACCCTCAGGTGCACCTATGGCAAAAACTGAGTACTTAGTTGCTGTGTCTCTATAAACATCTCTCAGTGAGATGCTTTGGGGGGGTTAGGGTAAGTTAGGTGGAGCCATTGCTTACCATCTGCAGCTACATCATCCTATCTCATGGGGAGGAGAACCACTGGGGGTGAAAGTAGGAAGGTAGAAGAGAGTTGTGAATCAGGAACTCAGAAGTGGTAAGAAAGCCATGAACCCTTAAACTGTGGCTGAATTAGAAATAAGGGCACCAAAAATCTGTTGTGCTATGGAGGTAATAGTTAATTGGAATGCATTGCATTTTTTTATTTTTTATATTATATTATGTTATACTATATTATATTATTATACTGTATTGTATTATTATATTGTAATATATTATATTGTATATTATATTATAATTACACTTCTCTCTTCTTTCCTTTCTCTCCTCCAAGCCCTCCCTTATGCCTGCCCTTCCCACTCTCTTTCAAATTCATGGCCTCTTTTTTTGTTCATTATTATAGCATGCAGATATATATGTATATGCATATATATTCTTAAATATAACCTGCTCAGTCCATATAACATAACTTGTTTGTATGTTTTCAGGCCTGACCATTTGGTGTGCTCCTCCCCTGGGAAGGACCCCTCCTCCTTCTCCCAGCTTTCCTCAGTTGCCTACAAGATAGAAATTAATGATTTTCATATGAATATTCAAAACTCAACTACCATATAATAAGTACAGTAATGTAGTTGTTTGAGCCCCATAAAAGTAATTGTATTTTATATGTATGCACTTTTTATGACTACATACTTTTGAATAATTTAGATCATATACTGATGTGTCGACATTATACGCTCACGATGCAGCTATGAGTGACAGGTAAGTAAACTGTATTAAAAACATACACCTACATATACACTTACATACACATATGATATATTCATACACACATCTACAAGCTTCTATTAAAATATATGTGCTTTAGCTATATATTTTTTCATATGTATGTAATGTATATATACCTGAAAAATACACACAAACTCCATAAGAACCGTGGGAAGAGGCTGAGATTTGGCAAAGCTACCTCAAGAATATCTTTGACATTGGAATGACTTTTAAACTGTATCTAACTAGTCTCATGGTAGGACTTGTCGTTGACTGCATTTATTTTAAACCATACTGTCAGGGAAAGGAGCCAGTGAGCCTGTCACTTTAAGCAGTAGCCAATCGCTTAGGAAGCATTCAGAGTTTCTGTAAGGGTCTAGGCTAGTGTAAGCCAGGAAAGGAGAGAATCCAACAGGGAAAAAAGAAATGGCAGGAGCATAGATAGAGGTAAAGGATGGAGAGAAGGCTGATATCCAGAATATATAAAGAACTCAAGTTAAAAAGCAACAAATCAAGTAATCCAATTAAAAAATGGGGTACAACTAGGAAAAGCTACCACACTTTGAGAATAAAGTAACAAGCTGGACTAAATTGGAAAGGAAGAAGTCAAAGTATCACTACTTGCAGCCCAGAGTTTGGTTCTGAGTCTCAGCATCTGCTTTCAGAGTCTTTCAGAGGCCCACTGTGATAGGCTCCTGTCCTGTTTCCTGTTTTCTCCTTCTTCCAATGTCCATCCTGTTTGTCTTTCTGAGTGAGGATTGAGCATCTTACCCAGGGTCCTCCTCCTTGCTTAGCTTCTTTAGGTGCACAGATTTTAGTATGTTTATCCTATATTATATGTCTAATATCTACTTATAAGTGACTATATACCATGTGTGTCTTTCTGCTTCTGGGATACCTCACTCAGGATGATCTTTTCTAGATCCCACCATTTGTCTTCAAATTTCATGATTTCCTTGTTTTTAATTGCTGAGTAGTATTCCAATGTGCAAATGTACCACAATTTCTGTATCCATTCTTCTGTTGAGGGACACCAGGCTCTGGCTATTACTAATAAAGCTGCTATGAACATAGTTGAGCCAATGTCCGTGTTGAGTACTTGAGGATCTTTGGGATATGTTCTTAGGAGTGGCATAGCTAGATCTTGAGGAAGTGCTATTCCTAATTGTCTGAGAAAGTGCCAGGTTGATTTCCAAAGTGGTTGTACAAGTTTACATTCCCACAAGCAATGGAAGAGGATTCCCCTTTCTCCACATCCTCTCCAGCATGTGTTGTCACTTGAGTTTTTGATCTTAGCCATTCTGATGGGTATAAGGTAAAATCTCAGGGTCATTTTTGATTTGCATTTCCCTGATGACTAAGGACATTGAGCGTTTCTTTTAAGTGTTTCTCTGAAATTCGATATTCCTCAATTGAGAATTTTGTTTGGCTCTGTACCCCATTTTGTTCAATAAGATTTTTGTCTTATTTAGATTTAATAACTTTCTTTTTTGACTTTTATTTTTTTTATTTATTACAATTTATTCACTTTGTATCCCAGTTGTAGCCCTCTCCCTCCTCCCTTCTCAATTCTGCCCTCCCTCCCTCTTCTCCTCCTATTCCCCCTTCCCCAGTCCACTAATAAGGGAGGTCCTCCTTCCCTTCCATCTGACTCTAGCCTATCAGGTCTCATCAGGACTATCTGCATTGTCTTCCTCTGTGGCCTGGTAAGGTTGCCCCCCACCCCACTCAGGGGATGGTGATCAAAGAGCCAGCCACTAAGTTCATGTCAGAGACAGCCCCTGTTCCCATTACTAGGGAATCCACTTGGATACTGAGCTGCCATGGGCTACATCTGTGCAGGGGTTCTAGTTTGTCTCCATGAATGGTCCTTGGTTGGAGTGTCAGTCTCAGAAAAGAGCCCTTTGCCAAGATTTTTTGGTTCTGTTGCTCTCCTTGTAGAGCTCCTGTCCCCTTCAGGTCTTTTTATCACTCTCTTCTTTCGTAAGATTCCCTGCACTCTGCCCAAAGTTTGGGTCTGAGTCTCAGCATCTGCTTTAATACCCTGCTGAGTAGAGTCTTTCAGAGGCCCTCTGTGGGTAAGCTCCTTTCCTGTTCCCTGTTTTCTCCTTCTTCTGAGGTCTTTCCCACTTGCCTTTGTGAATGAGGATTGAGCATCTTACCTAGGGTCCTCCTTCCTGCTTAGTTTCTTTGGGTGTACAGATTTTAATATGATTATCCTATATTATATGTCTAATATCCACTTATAAGTGAGTATATACCATGTGTGTTTTAATAGTAACTGTTTCTAAACATTCTTCCTTGTGCATTTGTAGGGAAGGATCTTTTTAATTTAGTTCAAGCTGAATAAAAGAGACTAGCTCACAGAAGGTTGATCCTCCTTATTAATGTGTCATCATTCTGTGATTGTAGCAGTCAAATGCCTAAGACACTCAGGCTTTTTATGTATTGTACATTGGGTGAAGGTAAGAGAAACTAGTTGGATCCAGGAAGAAGGAACAGTAGAAGGAAATAGAAGTTCCAGTACTCCTGGAAGAATTCACCAGCCATTAGAACTCTGCCACCATGTTGAGACAGGTACCCCAAACAGAAACCTGCCATCAGAAAGCCCCATCACAGGCCTGTGCTTGAACTTACACAAGAGCAGAGAAAGCCACTATAATAGTTAGCACTAAATGCCCAGATCATTGAACAGAGTAGAAGGAATTTGTACCTAGGAACTTCATTCGCAGTTGCAGTTTGAAAAAAAGAAAACAGAAAATCGACACTCAACTAACACCAGACAAAAATATTATTGAACTTTTTACCAGACAAGATATGTCTATTGCAAATAAATAAAATTTATTTTGGTGGAAAGGTGATTCAAGTTTCAGAATGACTGGATCTGTGTTAGTCAAGGTAATTTAAAGGAGAATGTGAAGTCTAGGAAGTCACATGGTGGCGATTTTAAATCCTGTATCACTTTTCTACATGAAGTGTTACGTGGAGAGACACTATTAACGAAATATAAGACTTCAATAAGCCAGTAAAGATACATGGAGAGACATGGATGAGTGGATCTAAACTGATGCATGGAGGGAGAGTAGACATACTCACAAATCCCCAGAGAAGGACAGCTTTGGTCACTGGGTCCTTCCTGTCACCTCTTAATCTGGTTGAAAGTCTGAGCAATGACTGGCTAAATCCTAAGGAACATCTCAGTAAGCTTGTGTGTGACACTCTGCTGAGCTGGATGAACAAAAAAGAAGGCAAAGAGGGAATGGCAGAAGGCAGGGGTTATACCGTGGAAAAGCCCACCCCCTTCCCCCAGAGCACTGCCATTGCTTAAAGCTGGCGTCCTAAACCTCACCCATCACCACACTCTATGGCACTCCTTTCTCAGATCCACAGTTACTTCATTTTCACAATAAATAAAACTAAGGAGGACCTAAAACTAGTAGGAAGAACAAGTGTCTATAAACTAGCTGAATTTGAAATAAATCCCATTAAAAGTCCTGTTATATGTTGGAATTAAGATAATAGTTGCAACCAGGTGCCATGGCACATCTCTGTAATCCCAGCACTCTGGGAGGCAGAGGCAAGCAGATCTCTGTGAGTTTGAGGCCAGCCTGGTCTACAAATTGAGTTTAGGACAGCTAAGACTACACCAAAAAAACCTGCTTTGGGGGGTAAAAAAGATAATAGTTGCTTAGCTATTGATGAATTACCATTTTCACAATCCTGGGAAATTCTTCACCACCACATACAGCTAGCTTCTTTTCTAATATAAAAAAAAATAATAACAGGTTTGAATTAGCTATATACATGAATATTTGAAACTCATTTAGTTCATGACTCAGAATGCATAGAATTAATGTAGTTATTTTGATTCCAGAATGTATTTATATTTATACCTGGCCTCTGACTTTACTTTTGATTACTTTCAATCACACACAAATGAACTATGAATGCTAAGTCAAGTTTAACTTAAGACAGCACACACACACACACCTATATGTAAACACTCACCTAAGGACACATGCTTCCATGAACATGTACACACGTGAGAATGATACACAAAAAGTGCAGAACCATGAAAAGAAGGGAAGGTTTAATTTTTGCAAAATCTATGCTACATAGTATCCTTGACAATACACAGTATCCTTGGCACATATCTAAGCGTGTCTGTGGATAACTTTGTCTTTTTGATCAAATTGCTTGAAAAGAGACTAGATCATGATCGGAATGCTTATTCGGGTCTGGATGAGAGGGGAAGTACAGAGTTCGGCCAATTTATATATGGTTTGATTGAATCACAGATGACGTGCATTTGAAAGGGTCTATGAATTGATATAGTTTTTCATTCCGTGTAATTTCCTTTCAACTCTCACACCATGACCTGATATTATTTATCTGTGATGGAATCACCAAGACAATGTGTGTATTGTAAATTGATAAAGAAAACACACGTGCAGCAAACACATATAGTCACAGAAATATTAAAAAAGAAAGAGGGGTTGATATTTTGAATGGAGCAAGAGAGGAGGAACCTCTTTACAACAAGAAGAGATTAGCAGTGGACAGGCCCACTTTAGCTCTCCATATGAAGAAAACGGAGCTCGTAGAAGTTGAATGTGTCCCTTGCTCTCCAGACCTCTGCCAGCATTTAGAACTAGTGCTCCAAACCTCAGGCCATCATTGTAGGGGATGGAAACACTGCCTTTGGTCTCAGCTACCTGATCATAGCTCATGGTCAGATAATTGAGCAAAGGTGAGTGAAAATGAGGAGATCACAGGGACTTGGGAGGTAGGACATTCAGTGGGATTAAAGATATGAGTGCCTACAAAATCAAGTGAAATTTCAAATAAGTGGCGCCAAAAAGGCTAATAGTAGTAACTAATATTACGTCAGGGTTTTTGGTTTGTTTTTTTGTTTGGTTGGTTGATTGGTTTTAGTTTGGTTTTTTGAGACAGAGTTTCTCTGTGTAGCCTTGACTCTCCTGGAACTCACTCTATAGACCAGGCTGGCTTCCAGCTATTACGTCAGGTTTAACAGTAAAAATGAAACCATACTTCAATTTTGAGTTACTTTTTTAAGATACTCATTATAATTATGAAAAGCATCATTTCTATGGAAAATGTCATACAACATTCCAAATAATTTCACCCTTTGTCTGACTGTGTCTGTTTTTATGTTTTAGCACAAGATCGTATGGAGATAATTCCTCAAGTGAACTCACAAAAGAAATGTAAGTTATAAACAAGTAAATATATACTATGTACATATCTCTATGTGAAAAATATATGAAAATATGAGTGTGTACATATACATTTGCATACACAGGTACACACAGAGATCCATGTTATTTGTTGTCCAGAGCATCCATACTGTTACAAGTTCCCTTTCAAACTGTTTCTAATGTCTTCTCGTGAATGTTTGGGGTTTTTTTTGTCTTTTTTTATTATTATTATTATTTTTTATTTTATTAATTACACTTTATTCATTTTGTATCCCCCCATAAGACCCTCCCTCCTCCCCTCCCGATCCCACCCTCCCTCCCCTTTCTGCATGCATGTCACTCCCCAAGTCCACTGATAGGGGAGGTTCTCCTCTCCTTTCTGATCTTAGTCTATCAGTTCTCATCAAAAGTGGCTGCATTGTCCTCTACCGTGGCCTGGTAAGGCTGCTCCCCCCAACAGGGGGAGGTGATCAAAGAGCAGGCCAATCAGATCATGTCAGAGGCAGTCCCTCTTCCCATTACTCTGTAACCCACTTGGACACTGACCTGCCATGGGCTACACCTGTGCAGGGGTTCCAGGTCATCTCCACGAATAGTCCTTGGTTGGAGTATGAGCCTCTGGGAAGTTCCCTGTGTTCAAATTATCTTGTTCTGTTGCTCTGCTTGTCGAGTTCCCGTCCCCTCCAGCTCTTACTATTTCCCACTTCTAACATTTTTGTCTTTTAACAAATTATAGAGACAGTCTTCTTACTTCTCTTGTTCGTCACTCGTAGTTGCTACGTACAATTTCCTACTCATCACGAATCGAAGGAATCATCTTTACTGCCAGGAGGAGGCAGCTATGGGCTGGGAGCAGAGGCGCCCTCATCGTATTAGAATGAGGCTAACAGATCCCAGATCCTTCCCTCCTTTCCAGAGCTCCCCAGTGGTTCTAATGCTCCAAATATCTAACTTCCTTGGATGGAAGCTTTGCCTCAGAACTTGCTCTGCCCGTGCAAGGCCTTGCGTCTCATCCCTAGCATCGCTCCCCACATTCCCTCCCATCCAGATCCAAATCCTTTCTCTCTCTTATAAAACAGGCTTCTAAGGAATAATAATAAAGTAAATAAAAATTAACACATCAGAATAAGACAAAACAAACACAAGGAAGAGAGCCAAAGAAAAAGCACAAGAAATAGATCTAGATGCAGAGACCCGCTTGTTTTGCACACTCAGGAACCCCATCAAAAGACTCAACCTGAAGCCATAACTTACACAGAGAGGGCCCAGAGGGCAAAGAGAGAGAATGACCCCATGAGACAAGGACCCTCCAGAGATGCCGTGGAGCTCATTTTCTCTTGGCATCTACTTCTGGGCTGTTCAGCACGCTTTGTTTCCCCAGAGAGACTCCTTTGAAGAAAACTAAGTTTTCATTGGAAGGTGGTTATCGGTTGGAGATAGCTTCTGGATTCGGGGTGGGGGTGGGGGGCCGAGGGGATGGGCAGGAAACGTGTCTACTGTCGGCTCTAGGACCCCAGCGCGTGCAGACCACCGCGAGCCCTGTGCATGCTGCCTCAGTCTCTGTTGGGTTCCTACGTGTGTCCATCCTGTTGATTTAGAAGACCTTGATTCTTGGCGTCCTCTGTCCCCTCTAACACTCTTTCTGCCTCCTCCTCAGCAGGGTTCCCTAAGCCCTGAGGGGAGAGATTTGGTTGAGACGACTATTTTTAGGGCTGAGTGTTCCAAGGTGTTTTATTCTTTGTGCGTCTATCTTGTTCTTGGTTACGCAAGAAGTTTGGGGTGCGGGTTCCATCTCATGGAGTGGGCCTTAAGTCAAAACAGACACTGGTTGGTCACTGCCGCGAGCTTTGTGCCACCATTGTTCTGACATATCTTACGAGCAGGACACCATTGTGGTCAAAGTGTTTGCATCTGAGTTAGCGTTTACATTTCTCCCTCGGTAGAGTGCAGAGAAACAGGTACCTAACCAAGGATGTTAGCACGCAGGGCTGAAGTCTACGGAGATGCCAGCTTGACTTTGCCATGTTTAATGAGTTGTATATGTGTTGTGTTCAGCAACAGAGACTTGCCATCAGTTTGTGGTTTGTAGGAAAATTACATAAAGTTTTCAAATAACAAACTCCCACGTTAGCCAGTTCATAGTTTGTAGAATAATTTAAGTGAATTTGAGCCAGAAAGTTAAATCTTGGGAACCATGTGACATGTGACTATATGTATTTTTAAAATCTTTTAGCCTTCCCCAAAAAGTATCTGCCTCACTACTTTGTGACAGATCTGCCAGTGAACTGTGAGATATATATTAATAACATTAACAAAATGCATCTGTAACAGATAATGTAAAATAGATGGCTACAAATATGTGCTTCTTGTACTTTCACACACATAAAACAGAGGTACCCTATACATATACACAGAAGAAGAGACTAAGATCTGGAGGCTCATAGAAGCGGTCTTTCTAGAATGAACCTTTTTTATCATATTGGACAATTTGGATAAAAGAGTCATAACTCATGCGTCTCATAGAGCAATGCTTTTTCCACCTCCTGGTGGGTTGAACCCTTTGGTTAGCCACCAGCTAAAGTGATTAGGAAGATTTCCAATTTTAGATTTTATTTCACTGAGCAAACAAAACAAAAAGAGAGAGAGAGAGAGGCTCCTGTTTGGAGCAATGAGAGAGCAGGGAACACTCGGTGAAAAAGAACATAAAGAGTGAACCCCTGATGTGTTCTCACACTCCAGACCTTGACGACCAGATGAAGCTGATACCCCCAAACCAAAAACACAGAAGGACTTTGTCTTGTGCCTATGAGACCCTTTCTGGTGGTGTAGTAAAATCAACTTGTGAAAATAAGAAGGTAGAGGAGGTACGTAGGAAGCAAGATATCAGTTGTGATAAGCTGGATTAGCTACTCTGCACGGAATTGGACTTAACATAAACCCCACCATAACTTTTGCCTGTTGGTTCAAGTTTAGTAGCAAGAACTTTACTTACTTTTTAAAAATTTTCTTTGGTGCTTGTTTTTTTGAGACAAGGTCTTGCTATGTAGCCCAGGCTGAGTTTGAACTTGTGATCCTCTTGTTTCAGCTCCTCAAAAACTGGAGTTTTAGTGGTATGCTGCAGCATCCAGCTACTAACTTCTTTAAACATGACTAAATCAGTTGTTAAACTATGAAACATCATTTGTAGGGAATATGACTTATCAGTGAAGTTTTGTTTTATTGCTAGGGCCTTTGAATATACTGGGCAGCTGTGTTACCCACCAGCCTTAGCTGTGAAAAATAGTTCAAGTGGTTTATAAATTGGATGACAATTATAATTATTAGATTGTAATTAACTTGAACTCATTTGAATTACACAGTGTCTTACTATCTTTTCTTTTTTAAAATCCTTCAGCATAACCTCAAGGGAATCAAAAACAGATTCATCTATGTCCAGCAGTATGCTGTAAGACATAATTAAATTAATAACACTTTCTCTACCTTTCTCCTCTCTGTGTATACCAGTGGATTCTTTCTTGCATCACATACAGAGTTTGAGATTGGGTCAGTTACTGTCAGGGCCATGCAAGGAAACATAGCTCTATTTGTACCCTCATGTTCTGTCATGGTGAGCTTCTGTATGCAACATTCTTTGTACCTGAAATTGTGGTACATAAGAGGAACAGACCAAAGAGAGAACTATCTTATTTGTACTCTTCACTCTTAGTTTTAGCAGCCAAACCCTTCAGAACCATATTAGAGTGTCTGTGTATGACGGAATAACAGAGTAGGCCAAGAGGAGAGAAATATCCATGTAAAATGAAGAAGAAAGTAGCAGTGGGCAGAGAACAGAAGTGATCTCAAACAATAAAACGAGAAGCTGATAAACCATAGCTATATCCTTTACTTTCCTGAGCTCTTTCCGCGTGAGGCTGGTGCCAGAGTCCCCAGCTACAATCACCTTGAAAGAACCATCTGCACCAGGTTTGCAGTTACTGCCCTGTCTGAGGAACAAACAGGACCAATCACAATGTGTGAAAGGTCCAACAATGGCGGATGCATTTGAGAGTCATGAAAGAAGGGCATCCAAACACAGATGGGCACCTAAGGACTAAAGAAGGTTCTTGCTCAGTGTGACCTTTATAACATGCCAGTGATACTCTTGGCAAAATTAAAAAAGGTGAGCCTGAAACAAGGATGGAAGCACAAAAGATTCTAGAGAGCTAAAGCAATCCTAGGCATAAGAACAAAGTTAGAGGCATTCTATAGTACCTGATTCCAAGACATGGCAAAGCCATAGCACATGGCCACAGTAAAGCAACGTGGAGTCGGCATAAAAGAGCACCAGGGCCATGGAGCAGAATAAAAACCCAGTAACAAATCTTCATGCCTGCAGCTAGAAGATTCTCAGCAGAGGTGCCAGAAGCCAAACTTTAAGAAGAGGAGAGCCTTCTCCAACAAACAGTGCTGGGGAAACTGGGTGTGCACGTGTCAAAGACTGAGACTAGATCCCTATCTCTCACTGTGTGCAAAATTCAACCAGAAATGTAAGAAGTCCAGAAACTAAAAAATTATGAGGGAAAAACACTTTGAAATATTGGTACAAGTATGGTGATTTATCTGTATAAGACCCCAAAAGCAGAGTAAACAAACATGAAATTTGACAAATGTTACATAAAAATGAAAAGCTTCTTGGATGGGCAAGACTGACAGCAGGTGAAGGTTGTTGCCAAACTTGATGCTTCCATGTTTAAATAAGAGAACTGCTCCATGCAATTTGTTTTGTGATCTCCACTCAGGCTGTGGCACGGGCGTGAGTGTACACACACACACACATGCACACACACACACACACACACACACACAAGTAAATAGATATAATTTTCAAAAGTTTTAAGCTTACGAAGAGTAATGGAAATAAAGAGTGAAGAGACAGCGTACAGAATGGTAGAAAATGTTTCTCAACCATTCATGGCAGGCATCAATACCAAAGATATATCAAAGACTCAAGAAATATCAAAAGCCAATCAGTTTAAAAGTGACAGTGTGAATAGACTGTAAGTAATTTAAAAAGAAAAACATGACAATCTGAAGAAACGGCCCACCCCTTGACATAGGCTCAGAGGAAATAAAGTCTACGTATAATGAAGATGTTTGCATAATCACTGCATTATTATCAGTATTTAAGGGATATCTTGAGCCTAGGTGTCTACTATGCGATGAGTTAAACAAGAAAATGTGATGTATAGATGGAGTGAAATTTTGTTAAACCCAAAAGAATAAAATTCTTTCATTTGCACTAGAATGAATGGAACTGGGTGACATGGTATTAAGTGAAATGAGGTAGATACTGAAAGACTGAAAGACGAGTTTCACATAATTTCTCTTATATGTGAGGAAAAGCAAAAGAGTTTATTTGAAATTAGAATAGTGGTTACAAGGGACCAAGAAGGTCACTGGGCAACCATGTGAACGGAGGTTGGAGATATCTGCTGAATGCATTCTGCAACTCTGTGTGGGAATAACACAGTAAAGTGTGTTAGTAAAATGGATATAAAGACTGAACCCTAAACTAAATTCAACCGTGAAATACTGTTTTACTCTCCATATGAAGAATACCACTTAAGGTTTGTCACGTTTGGTATGTTAGATTTTAACCTTTTCCATTAAAGTATTAAAAGCTAACAAGTTTATGAATGTCAAACAGCCATTATGTAGAGCTAATTTGCACAAACAAGTCAGTTCTGGGAAATCAGGTGGTGTCTGACTATGTTTGTTTGTTTTGTTTTGTTTTTTTTAACTACTTTAGCTTTGCCTTATATAGTTTAATGCCAGGAATTGATGAAATCAATGAAATCGATGAACAGAACCTCAGCACATGGTGAGATCTAACAAATATATTTATATATTCATATACAGAGAAATGCATACATCTCAATGTATTTGGATACACAGAAAAGAAAGATACTGCAATTTGAGAAGTCCCAAGGGCGTATCGGGACAATATAGAGGGTGATATTATTTTTAAAAGCCTTCTTGCTGTAGCATCTGTTGGTACCTTTCTGCCTTAGTTAAAAGAGGAAATGCTTAGAAGAGAGTGTTTTATTCCTAATCTGCGGCCACCCATGTGAATGAGCAAGAGAGGAAAAAGTCCTATTTGGAGCAAGAAAGGAAGTGACAGTAAGCAGAGAAAGTGGAACCCTAGGCAAAAAAAAAAAGGATCAAATTAATAGACCTTAAACCTGTCTCTTCCTCTCCAGAACTTTGGTGTCTCAGACACATGGCCATTATCACAGTGGAGGCCTTCTCTCATACCTTTAGTTATTTTAATACTATCCAAGGGCAAGAAAAACTTCCATTGTATATGAAAATTATGGGGTTGTAGAAGGACTTGTAAATCATGAAATTAGAAAGGGCAATATTTTTAACTACCTACACTTTCAAGTTGAATTTTGAAATAAATGTAACCTCCAAAATGATACTACAGGTTGGCTTAGATGGGGTAATATATTTATTTGTTTGCTTTTTTATCTGTTTGTTTATTATGTATACAATATCCTGCCCACATGTATGCCTACAGGCCAGAAGGGGGCACCAGATCTCATTATGGATGGTTGTGAGCCACCATGTGGTTGCTGGGAATTGAACTCAGGACCTCTGGAAGAACAGCCAGTGCTCTTAGTCTCTGAGCCAACTCTCCAGCCTCCAGCATATAACTTTTAAGTGTTTAACAACATTATAAACTGTAGGACAATTGTGTATATTTCAACCCCAAATGAATCTTTGAATTCACTCAGCTCTTACATGATTATTTTTAATCTTTAGTGTTGACTTAAATACAATGATTATCTGTAGTCTTAGACTACTTTGTTAAAAGGTTGATATGTTTCATGTTGCAATGATGGTGTCATCAAGGACTGTCTGGATATATACATGGACAGAGACAAAGCAAGACACAGGAGAGAAAAGAGAAATTTGTAGAATCAAGACTTGGAATTGTCCATGAGAAGAAAGTTTTCTGAACAATGATTCTAATTTTTTTTTTTTTTGTAAAAAGTTGTATCTTTTGCACTCAAAGAGGTTCTAGTTGATTTATTTCTTATATTAGTGTTAAATGTAGCAATCTCTAATAGTGTTTCTTTGAATTTGTTGGTGCTAAAGCAAGCTACAACAGATGTCCATATTGTACGATGGTGATGAATTTGTCGATATTCACGACTCATACTGGTAAGTGAGTTTATTATTTGAAGGGAGAGAAACAGCCATGGGTGGATCTTTTATCTTTGGGAAAACAGAGCTTGCACTGAGACAGAAATGATGAAAAAGAAATGTGAAAAATTACTTACTAATAACCAATGGGATTTGCAGACAAATACCATGTTTGGAAAAAACATTTTTGTTTACTCACAAATAATAGTTTTTCTAGCTTAAAAACTGTTTACTTGGTTGGGTTTACTCCAAGATAGTTTGTTGTCTTTGATGCTGTGGTAAGTCAGGGTGTCCATGATCGCCTTCTCTGTAGGTTTGCTGTTGTGTATCAAAAAGCTTTTTGTAAGCTGTTGTGTGCCATGCCACTTTGCTGAAACTGTTATTATTTCAAGCAGTTTTCTAATGGAATTTTGGGGTCTCTCATATTCATATACAGCATCATATCATGTTCAAATGAGGATAATTCAACTTCTTTTTTGTTTGTTAACTTGTAATTCCCTTCTCTTGCCTTATTGCTCTAGCAAGTGTTTTTAGCACCGTATTGTGGGGATAATTGGCAGCCCCGTCTCATCCTGATTGAAGTTACTTGTGTATTCATCATATTTATTGACTCATGGATGTTTAATCAACATTACATTTCCAGGGTTGGGCCAACTTTATCATGGAGGATGATTTTCTAAAGATGTGTTTTTATTCAGTGTGCTAGTGTTTTACTGAGGATTTTTGTATCTGTGCTTATCTGCCTGTAGTTTTGTTGTGTTTTTAACTGGTTTGGCCATTAGAAAAATGGTGGCTTTACAGAATGAGTTTGGGATGAGTTCTTTAACTTGTGTTTTTAGAAAGAAATCCATTATTTTGTTGCTAGGACACTGAGGTCTCTCTGAGTTTGGGGATTTGCCCCAAATCCTAATTTGCTAATGGAAGATCTGATATTGGAACACCTTTTGGAAAGCACTCTTTTCCACCTCCATGGCATGATGCTTTATTTGGTTAGTCTCAAGTTCAAAGCTGGAGTTCCCTGAAAGTTGGAGTTGGAGCTTTACGTGCAAGATATGGTACTAAATTCCCAAAATGAATGAAACAGTGTTTCATTCACATATATTCTAAATAGGAACAACAATGTTAACATTTTAGTTACCAGCACAGAACATTTTGGTATATAACTGATGGGGTCTTTTATTTAAAATTTATGCATATAAAGGGCTTTTGTTTTGCTAAGTTTATCATATGTTAGGGGGAATCTATGACTGATTTAACTTTACTAACTTTTACAGCAACCAGATTAAGAAATTTGTGCACTACCTTGTGTCCTCGGTTGCTTTCAGGTATGTGGGGTCTAGAAGAAGTAGTTGGTGAGAGCTCGGAGGTGTGCTTAACACTGAAGACTGAGATGTTCGAAGAACTAACCCTTACTCAGACCCAAGTAGTAGCATATTAATATTTTTCTACTCATAAAAGTAAGAAGGAGAAAGCATGCACTTTTAAATTCTGTAATTACAGGCTAAATGTTCTATACACCCAATTCCAGACATATTTTACTTAGATTTCTTTTCTACGTGGTAATTCATATTAATATAATGTAATCGCTTCTTTTAAAGTTGATATGGTATGTGTGCATGGAGTTTCACATATTTGCATAAGTATGTGTGTGTGTTTGCAGGTGTGTGTATGTATGTGTGTTATTTGTATCTCTTTCTGTGTGTCTGTATGTATATGTGTGTGTATGTCTGTGTCTATGTGTATATGTGTGTATGTCTGTGTTGTCTGTGTGTATGTGTGTCTGTGCATATGAGTGTGTGTCTGTGTGTCTGTGTGTCTGTGTGTATGTGTATATAAGGACATAAATCAGTGTTGGATTTCTTCAACCTCTTGTCATCTTATTATTTTTACTAGGAGTTCTCACGGTACACAGTGTTCACTGATAGGCTGGCTGGGCCACGAGCTCCAGGCGTCCTTCCGTTTCTGCCTCCCTAGAGCAAGGATCACAGGCACTGCCCTGACCCAAGCTTTTGCGTAGGTGCTGAGGATGCAACTCAGGTCATCACACTTGAGTGGCAGCTGTCTTACTACTGAGCCATCTGGTAAACTTCCAGACGAATAACATTTCAGTTGAATCTTTAGTTTTTAAAGAGAAAGCATTTTAAAGCTGAATCGATTCATCCTTGTAGTGTAGGAAAATAAATAATTTGTAAGGAGTTTTTTGAGACTATACAAGAAAGGCGTAGGGACACTTAAAGAGTTGGATTAATCATGCAAATATTTATGGAGCTGATTTTTTTCTCATGTATCTGTCCTGTGTGTGGGATCCATGTGTGCACCCATGAATATGTAATCATGTATGCTTTGAAATTTTCACTGAGAAAAACTTTTTTTCTAGTTAAAGTGTTTTTAAAGGGGTATGTTATTCTTGCTTTCACTTCTTTTTGTTGCTAAAGCCTTAAACGTATTTGCATTAATGTGACTTCATTCCTACAATATCCCTGCCATAGGGAATGGGTTGGTGCAGATTTTATCTACTGACCGCTACTTTTATTGGGTGAAAACTGAACATTTTTTTAAGATTCTAAAGCAACATTATTCTTTCTCTCATAAGACAGTTTAGTTCTAAAAAAAAGACTTTGGGGGGCACCTGATCATTGGCTTTAATACTGTGTTACCAGGGAGGCAGCACCTCCAGTCTGCTATCTGTTTATTTTAGACTGTTTGGAGTTTTGCTGATCTTTATGGACATAATTCTCGTGGCTATAGATCTACATATGTCTGGAAACAAAATGCATATCCCTTTGGAATATCGTTCAATTTCTTTAGCTATTGCTTTATTTTTCCTCATGGATGTTCTTCTCCGAGTGTATGTAGAAGGGTAAGTGTGATTCTGTTTCATTTTGTTTTTGTTTTTTTTTTTTTAAGACTAAAGCCATTTTTGCAGTGATAGAAGAGGTATTCTATAAGAATTGTTAGATCAGCTCAACCGATTGGGTCTTTCTTTATCAAAATAATTCTCTTTGTAGAATTAATAATCAGCAATCTAAAGCCAGACTTTTAAATGGCGGCTTTCTCAGTGCTATTGTTGTACCTGTATTCCACAGAAATATATTAGACAATATATCCTACAATTGCTAAAACTTAAAAGGGCTTCAAGGAGGAGGCAGGCAACCATTGCGTCTTTATGCACATGAAGGAAAGAAACACATATGTGAAGTGCGAGTCCTGGTATTTGATCGGCTGGAATTCCAACTAAGACTTGATGAAACACTAAAGAGTGCATCACAAAGAGTTCATGTTTCAGTAAATACGAAAACTAACTCTAATGCGGAAGAGTCCAGAGCCATGATCCTCCCAATAACACCCACAATAGAAGACATTGATCTCTGCTTACCGGTTTTTCAGGTGGGTGGGTGGGTGGGTGGGACAGTGAGCCACACCTTGAGGCTGGATTGCTCTGAGAGTCAGGGACTAAATTCTCATTCTATTCTCAGAGCATCTCAGGTGCAATTTCTCCTCTTTCCTAAGATTTCTTTTTGTCCTCATGTCCTTTTATGAGTTAAGGACAATTGTCAACTGCCCAGTTTCTCGGAATCTATAAAGGGCTCTTTCAACATTTTCTTCAGTGGTGTGGCCATTATTTATTTCTATAAATAATCCCTCACCCATACTCCTCACTCTGCCACAAAACAGACACAAAAGTAGAAGGGGGCTAGTTGGGAGGAGGAAGAGATTAGAAGGAGTGGGAAAAAAGAAAGAGTAATTAAGTGAATATGATCAAAACATTTTATTCACAGGTATTAGAAATCAAAATAAACCCATTTTGAATAATTTAGATATGCTAATAAAAGCATAAAGAAATCCCTTAAAATATTGGAAAACATCAATCTAAAAATAGATGATCTCTCAGAATCAGAAAAAAACTTTCTCTAGAAGACTGATGCTCACATCTAAAGAACTGAAGTCTGCTTTTGCCCTATGCAGACCGTATCAGTTCATTGAAACCCCAGTATGCATACAAAGCCAGATCCTCAGTCCAAAGTAGTAGCCCCCTCTCCATGCATGAGTTTCTTTTAGACACTGTTCCAATCACAGGTCCATATTCAGCTTCATTTGCTTACCAGCAATGCACAGCACCTTACCTACAGAGGAGAAGAGAGTTCTTTCCTCTTGCTCGATGGATTAGTTCTACTTCTTACTTATCAAGTATGAATTGCTATCTTGACATGTTTAGATAGATAGATAGATAGATAGATAGATAGATAGATAGATAGATAGATA
>NW_026596143.1:13807236-13819831 GCF_907164565.1 Psammomys obesus | reverse complement strand
ATAGATAGATAGATAGATAGATAGATAGATAGATAGATAGATAGATAATAGAGATGGAAAGATAAATGCATAGATATAAATGTACTACTTACAGAAGCATGACCAGCTTGAACACCTGTGCTACTGAAAAGATCTACCTGAGCATAGGTGATGACTCTCAAAAGCTGCACGGTTAGTGCTCAACTCCAGCTGACCGTCACACCCCACAAAACATGTGCTTGGGACAGAGTCACACACATGTGACATGGTGGGCATCATGAGCCAATGAGTGGTTAGAGTCTGAGGTGAGGCTAAGATAACACCTAATTCTCTCTGGGACTGCCAGCAGGCCTGACAGTTCTTCCTGAATAACTTGTAAACCTTTCCCGTGCCCCTGCTCCAGGAGACAGCATTATTTCTCTGACCTACTGAACACCCTAGATGCCGTCGTCATTGGTGTGACTCTGCTCATTGCCATCACTTACATATTTTATGACAAGAAGTTTCTTAGAGATATCCCAAGGTAGGAAACACACTGCTTACCTCTCAAAACTCCTCTCTTGTTCTTCTGGGCTGTTTGCTTCCTTTGTTCTGTTGCATTTCCCTGATTTTATTTAATATTTTAAACTTTTAATTCCCTGGTTATATACCAGGTAAGTGGTTTAAAAGTGAAATGTTCATATAAATTTCCACATACTTTGAAACTAAAAGGTGTTAGGGGCCAACTAAAGGTAGATATACTAAGAATCTTTAGCTGAATAAAGAGAGCATGCAAAGAAATAAATAAATAAACAAATAAATTCTCATTTGTGCTTTGCCCTCAAATACCTTATACATAAAGTTCTATGGTCCTGGGAAGTCCCTGTAACCAAGAGAATATTAAGCATATATATAATTTGAAGACTCCAATTTAGATCTCTGAAGAGCAGTAAATGTAGCAAGAAACCAGGAGGAAGCATGACCAGCAGCAGTAAAGAGGAGTTGTAGTAGAAATGAGAAAACTCTGGCAAAATCAAAACTGTCAGAATCTATTAGCTCTCTCTTCTTCATCTTTCTCTTTTTCTCCCTCTCTTTCTGGCCTCCTTTTTACTGTGGCAAAATAGAAAAAAAAAAGTGTGTATTGAAATGAAGGTTGTGAGGTAGGCTTATCATTTGTCAAATAACTGGTTTCTTTCTGTACCCTAAGTTCCCGGGACTTCAATCCAGGGTTCAGCCAAATGTGTCATTGTGTGTTGTAAACCAGTCTCTCAAGTTCCTCCTTAGAGGCACTGGGAACTTAGTGGCTCCGGGCCTATTGCTCCGTGCTTTATTTTTATGATTTTTAAAAAAGATTTATTTATTTTTATTTTACGTGTGCGGGCGCTTTGCCTGCATGTATGTCTGTGCAGCACATGTGCGCCGTGCCTTAGAGACTAGAAGAGGTCTCCTGAAGCTGGAACTGCAGATGGCTGTGAGCTGCCATGTGGGTGCTGGGAACCAGACCCAGGCCTCTGCACGAGAAACAGTGCTCTTCACTGCGGAACCACGCCTTACGCCCACACCCCATGCTTGAAAGAGCTTTGAACAGCTTTTCCAGCTGGCTTGTTCACGTGGCCTCAAAAGAGTGTTTCAGAACAGTAGTCCTCTATCTTGGTGTGCTTGCTGGAAGGACAAACGCCGACCAGCGTACTTGGTTAGCATTTCAGTCTGTTTTCTGATGTGTCTTTACCAAAAGTAGTGATTTTCTGTTTACTGATATAAACGACACAGGCAATGTTTTGATGAACACACACACACACACTCACAAAGGAAAGAAAAGAAAAGAGAAAGAGAAACACTGATGTTAAACTACGTATTCTGAACCTGTCTTTCCCAACCTTAGCATTATCGACATTTTAGGTCAGAGAATTCTAGGAGAGGATGCCATTCATAGCAAGATGTTTATCAACATTCTCTCCTTGTATCCACTTGGCATACTGGCAACACACCAACATAATGGTATGACAATGAAAAGTGTCTCTAGACATTGCCCATTCCCTTCTACATGGAGATAAAAACATCATCTGCCCAGATGAATACAAAACTAGAAGCTGTGCACACAGAACAACCTGTCCAGCCTGCACAGAGCCTTGGACTTGATCAATAGCACCACAAAAAAAACCTCATTAACTATAAAATTGTCAGATTCAATCCATGTAAACCAAATATTCTGGGTTTTTTTTTTTTTGTAGCAAAAATGGGTATTCAAACTTTTATCTCTAATTTATTTAGATTAGCAGTTTTATTTCGGCCTCTACGACTGCTCATTCTGGTAAGAATTTTGCAACTGGCTCATCAAAAAAGACACCTTGAAAAGCTGACAAGGCGGCTGGTGAGTGGCCGTTTGCTTTGGTTTTATGTTCCGGGAAATACTTGCAAAGTCTGGAGAGATGTACACCGTGTCCTTTTTCCTATTGGTTTATTTCCTGCTCTATGATTTTCCAATTCAGGTCTCAGGAAACAAACGACGATACAAGAAGGATGGCTTTGACCTAGATCTCACTTACGTTACCGGTTGGTGAAGCTTCTCTGTTGTTGTTTGTAAAAACCGTGCGTTTTGCTTGAGAGTGTAGATGCTACATTCTGTCTCATTTCTGCCATTATTTCAAGGCATTCCTTATCGGCTAACACATACGTCGCGGTGGTAGTCTGATGGTGACACTAGAATTGTCTGCTCCCGTCATTTCAAACTAGAGCTGAAGCACAGGAGGTGGGGTGGTCAGTTTTCGGCTGAAACAGTTCTGCTTGGATTTTCATTTATTCAGTTCTGGTGGTTGGTTTTGGTCCCAAGGATCCCAAGAGTCCTTTGAATCTTCTTACAACTCCAGAAACTGAAGTCTCTATTCTGTGATCTCCGATTTCCTGAGCCAGGTGGGCCAGAAAGCACTTTGGCAGTTCTGTCTTTAGTGGAGACAAGGCTAATTTCTTTGGTTTGCTAAAGAAAAGAAATTTTACTCCCACTGAGGGAGCTGCAGACTTAAGCCGACAAAAATCTGTGAATCACCTGAGTCTTAGGGTCACTGTGTCAGATTAATCGTTATTACTGTATTAGATAATTTAATGCTTTGTATCATTTTGACTATTCAGAGAATGTGTTATTTCTCCTTTCTTGCATGTTATCTTTTTAAGAGTTTCACGGCATGTAGATGAAATTTTGTACATTTTGTCATCTCTGTTATAATGTGCATCATAATAGCAATTATTTTGACTTCCAGAGCGTATCATTGCTATGTCGTTCCCATCGTCTGGAAAGCAGTCTTTCTATAGAAATCCAATTCAGGTAAGGCTATCCCCATGGCAAGCGCTCCTTGCTCCAGTGAGTGTATGCTGGAGTTGCACACTTGTTGTTGACCATGCCAGTATACTTGTAAATACTGTTCTTCTGGCCCAAACTCACAATGGATGGTCATCAATTTGCTTTTTCTATTTATAAACTACTTTAATATTTCACTGGCTTATAGCCACTCTCTTTTAAGCGTGTCGTTCTGTGACTTACTGATTTCTGTTGAGCTTAGCTAAGTGGGTCTAGTGAGCCAGGACAGGACCGGCTGTCTCAGCTGGGCACTCTTGTGTGTCTGTGTGTAATTGCCGACAGTCCTCAGGAGCTTGGCTCAGTGGCTCCATCTGACATCTGTTCTCAACATCCCCCAACTAATTCCCCTCCCAACTTCATGTCCTCTTCCTTTCTGTGTTTTAATAACCCATTGCATCCAACAAGTGCTGCTTACGTGTCCATGGTGTGTGGTCATTCACTACAGCATGTGTGACTATCAGAAGCCACAAAGGGGAAAACAACCGTCTCTAACAGTCACCAGCCACCAACAGCTCCTCAGTGGAGCTGCCTGGCTGACTGGCTTGATTCTGTGCAGACAGCCCCAGCTAGTGTGAACTCCTGAGTGCAACCACGAAGACAAACGTTTCGCAGCGCCCTCCTCATCCTCCAACTCTTCCTTTCTGACCTCCCTTCTATAACCTTCGCTGAGCGGTGCGTGAGTGGGGAGGGTGGAGGCGGAGGGTTACACAGATGTCCCATGCAGGGCTGAGAGTTTACAGTCACCTGTTTTCAGCACTTCGACCAGTGATGAAAGTTCCAACACTAACAAAGAAGCATTTTGCGATAGCTTCTGGGATAGGAAAAGTCAGCGTTCTTCAAGGGATACATCAACCACACCGCCCTCCTGCTCCGAGAAGCAGCCAAAACAAGTCAGACTCCGTGTGTTCTAGTAGCTTTTTCCGTTGTTTTTAATTTTTTTTTTAAAGAGACAGATAAAACGTGAAGTTGGGGGGTAGGGAAGAGGGGAGGATCTGGAAGGAGTTGGGGATGAAAAAGAATGCAATACAACATATACTGTATGAAATGATGAAAGGATAAACTAAAATGTCGTGAGGCGCCTCGTGACTCCATTCATATTTATACCTTTTTGCACACTTATTAGAGTAAAATGTCTACTAACTTGAATCCATCTTAAATGTGTATCCTGATGAAACTGTGTATACCTTATTAAGGCAGTAAGCATTTCTGACCTCCTTTTGGTCAGTACCCTAACATACCAGATGTAATCATTTTTCATTCTGTCACCAGTCTTTCAATTTCACATAAGTGTAATCATATTGTACACCCTTTGTGACTGGATTTTTATCCTCAAAATAAATTATTAAGATTCACCCAGTATTGTTATGTATTGTTATTGTTGTGTGAAAAACTACCATTGTAGTTCTTTATAAAAAAATAACATCATTGGTTCTGACTATATAGAAAATACAACTGCTTATAAAAGGACTCATACAATTATACAACACTTCATGAAGTCGATGAATACACTGTTCTCTATAAATATCCATAGTATATTAATGTCAAAATTATAAATACGAACAAGTATCCCCATTTAAGACACACAAACCGGACACCCAGATTTGTCTTTTTACAAACTCTTAGTCATTTTTTGTTGATATCGCAATATTAACTACTTATCTAAAGATGGAAAAAAAATCTCCAAAGATTCACACAAAAAAGAACCATTCACACAACAAATAAAATACAATTCCTGTCAATAGAAGTAGGAAAAAAAAAATCTTTCTCTGAATGTTTTCTGAGGAGACGTTTGGTGAAATGCTCCTGAATGGGACGTTCTCATTTAGATCGTAGATAAGCTCCTGTCTGAGGTTTTCAACATTCCTTGTGAATGTCCTAGCCGTGTTAGCATGTCTGCTGCCCTCGGTCGGCTCATGCTTGGGCTCTCACGCTGTTGAGACTTTCTGTGTGTGCCTTCTAACATTAGGAGACGCTGTCTCCCAGCAAGCCCTCTGATGCTTTGGCTCTCACGGTCCTCCCACCCCTTTTCTGCTATGATCTCTGACGCTTCAGTCCAGGGGTTGCTATAGACTGTCGGGTGGGATTGTGCCCTACGATTCCGCGTCTTGACTCATTGGAGCTTTCTGCAGTGGTCTCCGTCTGCTGCAGAGAGAAGTTTCCTTGATGAGAGGTGAGAGCTGCCCTTGTCTCTGGGCACGGGGATGAACACTTAGCGTGTACTCAGGGATTAGGCTGGTTTAGTAAAGTGGCTGTTGTCAGTTCTCCTCCAAAATCCATGACTTCCTTTGCCCTGACGCCTTGGCAAGGTTTCCAGTATCAAGCCTGGCTTTCATCTCGTTGGGAGGATCTTAAGTCTAGTTAGAGAGCTGTTGGTTCCCATCAAGGCTATGGGTGCCGCTATTGCCCTGTAAGGTTATTGTGCCATGTCATGTCGGTCACTGTTGTGGCTCAGATGTATCATAGCTGGAAGGACTATTGGTTGATTTTTCTCCTTTGGAAGCCTGCGTGGCCTCCAAAGGTACCAGAATATACCAGGAAAATCATCAGGGCAGAGGTTTTCAGGTTGCTATATCATATGAGTTTAAGTATGTGAACTTGAAAATAATGACTTTAGCTCAATCAATATGCTTTGTGTTCATCTACATGCAACAGATACAAAAATACCAATGAAGCATGTTCAGTCATATTTAATTCACCTCCCAAAACTGCCACAATTAAGCTTAGTGGGTAGCATGTTCTTTGATAGGTGATATTGTTTTCAGTAGATTAAGCTGGTAGCTCTGAGTTAATTATAGTTTGCTTAAATTGAGCTACTTTTCTTTTTATAAACTTGGTCTCAGTTTATCCATATTTAATACTAGCTAGATTGTTATTAAAAACAAAACAAAAAGACCAAAAAACCCTAGTAAACCTTCATTTTGTTGAAAATCAAAACGGAAGTATCACTTAAGTGATCTCTAGACTATTGGTTTCCATCAGTTATTAAACTGTTATCTTCTTGGGGTCTGATTGACGATTATTGATTCCTTTGCTGTTTTTTTAAAGGTTTATTTATTATGTACACAATGTTCTGTCTGCATGTATACCTCCTCGTCAGAAGAGGGCACCAGATCTCATTATAGCTGGTTGTGTGCCACCTTGTGGTTGCTGGGAATTGAACTCAGAACCTCTGGAAGAGCAGACAGTGCTCTCAACCTTTGAGCTATCGCTCCAGCCACAACTTTCCTGTTTTAATCGAAATGTCCAAAGACAGTCGGTTTTCATAAAATGCTTAAGGCATACTACCAAAAAGGCTTATCTGTTGGTTGAATGAATAGTTTCATTCTTAATGCTGGCTCAAATCTAAGCTATTAGTTGAGCTACAGGTGAGCTTCAGATTAAGCCACAGAGAGCTTCAGTGGTCTTATGTTCAGTAGTAACAGCTTGCTCGTCTTGAATAGGATGTCATTTTAAGTGTCGGCTGTCTAGTGAATGAAAAAGGTTGTTATGTATGGACACATAACTCCTTCCAGGATACCAAAACAGCCCTGAGGTTTTTCTTAATCCTTACAAAGAAAGGATGTTAAGGCCATGGTGGCACATTGAGGGGATCCATGCAGGTATCCAGGCAGGGAATTGAACCGCATGAAGAGATGAGAATGGAAACCCAGTGCAGACTGACTTTGTCAACCTGGATCAGACTTCTGGGAGTCTAATGTCAGGCAGTTCATTGTTCCATATTTAAAACACAGTGCAATTTGGGAAGAGGTTTCCAAGCAGCAGCCCAATTCCAGGTACAGAATAAAACTTAAGGAATGACTACAAAAAAAAACCTCCTTTACAAAGTACATGACCGTGAGGGTGGGTTCTATAGCCAAGAGGCCTAGACTCTAGTGTGGTCTCTGACTCATAGCAAAGAGGTCAGCAGGCCATAAAGCACATGTGACATCTCCCCTAAGGATAGGTAATTGTCTAAAGAGGGAAGAATCTGGGATAACCATTCTGGGGAATTTGGGTGAGGTCTGCCTCTATAGCAAAAGGTGGGTGAGGTCGGCCTCCACAGACAGCAAAATGTCTCCAGGTCGTTAACAAAATCCACTCCCAGCTTTCAGGATGGAATGCAGGTGTTTTATTTTTATCTCCTCCATTGAGGAGACACCCCTGTGTGATTAACATTCCTGGTTCTCTTGGTGCTTCGCTGTGAGTACAAGGATCCCCCCAAACAGTACATGCCTTTAGTCCCAGAGGCAGGCAAGATCTCTGAGCGTGAGGCTAGCCTGGTCTACAAAGTGAGTTCCAGGACAGCCAGGGCCACACAAAGGAAAGGAGAAGGAAGGAAGGGAGGAGGAGGAGTGATGGGAGAGGGGTGAAAGGAAAAGGAGATAGAGAGGGAGGGAAAGAAATAAGGAAGGAAAGAAAGAAAGGGAGGAAGGAAGGAATGTTATATTTACAAGATTATATTTTGACTGACGTCAAGGATGCAGAGGGTGACTTTTCCCTTTAAAATCCTTTATATTGTATTTCTGTAGTGAGTTTCTGTGTGCTCACGTGTGCGCAAGTGTGTGCATAGGTGTGTGGAGGCAGGAGGATAGCAGTGAGTGTTGTTCTTCAGGTGCCGTCCATTTTGCTTTTGAGACAGTATGGAGCTCACCAAGAAGGCTAGCTTGGCCTTCCAGTGAACCTCAGGAATGTGTCTGTCTGCATTTCCCCAGCGCTGGGGTTCGAAGCACTTAACCACATCTGGCCTTTTAATGTAAGTGTGAGCATTAAAGTTAGGTTCTCACGCTTGCATTGCCAGCATTTTACCAACTGAACTACCTCCCCAACCTGAGGGTAAAGTATCTTAAGTCTGAAGTTTACTTACTAAGAAATGCTCAGGGCTGGAGAGATGGCTCAGTCGTTATAGGCTAGGCTCACAACCATAAATATAAGAAATGTTCAGTGCTGCCCTCAAGTAGCCAAAGTGCTCCAGATGTGGTATCCATGGGACCAGCAAATAAACAAATCAGCAGTCTCCGGCAAGTGGAGAGACTGTAACATTTGTTGTTTCTACAGCAAGGAATGTGCCTTAGAGGTGGAGGGAAGGTTTTGGCATAAGTATAAAAACAGAAAGGTGGGGTCGTTACAATAACACTTTCGAAGGGAACTGTTGTTTCTTCTCCTTTGAAGGAAAACTTTCAAGGTTTGTCAGAAGGCACACAAATATTCAACTACTGAGAAAATCTACATGTACTGTGTTCCCTCCTTTGAAAGTCTCTGCTCTTGGAGGAAATACAACACAACACAGCGATTTAGCAGTAAAGCCATTTCAACACAATCAGAGGTCATCTAGGCTGGACTAGTTAGCGCCTGTAAGAGCAGAGCATGTCTGATACAGACAGAACTTCATGGCTCATCACAGCCGTTTTAAAATTTAAACCCTCCCATCTTCCTGTAAGTTAAGGGAACTTTGCATTCTACAGTATGATGACCAAGAAAACAGCAGCAAGACCCCAACATTTAGAATATAGTATTTAACAATGCAAAAATATTCAAAACAATGAAATAGTTTAACATATTTGAAAGCCATTGGAGCATTTCAAAAGCATCATGAAATCCAGTTCCTTGCGTGTGATACAGAGGCGAGTGGGATCTAATATTATGCCTCATTACAATATTTTTAAAATAAAAGTTCTCTGCAGGACCTCTGTGTATCCACACAGGTAAGATAACTCCACACTTGTTTCGTGGAAGCTTTGAAAGAATTAGCCCTTTCAGGTTGAAGTTTTCCTCCTAGCATCTTCTGTAGAGCTGAATGCGTTGGTAGATACAAACTAAATTTGGCTTTGTCATGGAATGTCTAGTGTGACTGAAATTTTTGCTGGGTATAGTAGTCTGAGCAGACATGTATGGTCTCTTAGAGTTTGTAGAACATCCAACCAGGCCCTTCTGGCTTTTTGAGTCTTCACTGAAAAGGGAAGGTGGTGTTCTAATAGGTCTGCCTTTCCGTGTTACTCGATCTTTTCCCTTTGCAGCTTTTAATTTCTTTCCTTGTTCTGTACATTTAGTGTTTTGGGTTTTGTTTGATTGATTGGTTGGTTGGCTTTTCAAGACAGGGGTTCTCTCTGTAGTCCTGGCTGTCCTGAAACTTGCTGTGTAGACCAGGCTGGCCTCAAACTCACAGAGATCCATCTGCCTGTGCCTCCTGAGTGCTGGGATTAAAGGTGTGCACTACCACGTGAGCTTATACAGGGCATTCAGTTCAAATGATAGCAAAGGTTGATATGGGTATCTCAGCCTTCTTTATTAGCAGGTTACATATGATGTACAATCTACACATCCTTACATTTGGGGCATTTTCTCTAGGAGATGCCAATGAGAAGCAGGTGAAGCAAAAGCGACCATTGTTAGTTACTCCTGGAGGAGGATTGTTCCAAGCATGCTTCTGGATGACCCTGGCTATGTAACATTTGTGTCTGTCTTTCTTCAGGAGGTCGTGCGGTTCCTCGACACCAAGCATCCAAACCACTACCAAGTCTACAATCTATGCAGTTACGTACATGGCGCGCTGCTGTGCTACTGTAGATTGCTTGCGGACTCTTCTCTTACGTTTCGTTTATTCATACGTATTAAGTGGTGGAAGGCCAGAGTAAAACTCCCCATCTTGTGTTGCTCTTGTGGGACAGGAAAGTTAGCGCACAAAGAACCCTAGGAGGGAGGCTGAGGTGGGCCTGGAAGGACCAAATGAGCAGAGCAGAGGTGAACTATGTCAGGGGATATCTGATCCAGCAATTCTACGACAATAAACGTATACTTTATTTCCTTCTAGATTATGCTGAAGACATAAAAATTAGCAAGTCTGTTCTCTAACCCCCCTGGAGTAAGTGTTTTGAGTAGAGAGCACTGGATTAGAACAAAACAAAAATGCAATCTTGTAGGAAATAGAAGTGCCTCAGTTTAGGGCCCTGTCTCTCGTGACTTGCTCAGTGCCTGTATGTTAAACGAACATCTCTAGTAGCTTCCATCCCTGTCAGCCACATCTGTCTGTGCTCTGTGGTCTCTAACACCCATGGTGACCCACTGAGACATCACTGGAAAGCTAATGGTGAAGCCTCTTAAAAAAGGAGTTCAGTTTGCGTGAGGGGAATTATCACCAGACTTCCTTTTTCTGCAACTCTGAAAGATTGTTCTTCAGAATAAACAGAAAGCTACTCTTGAAGATAGATAAGGAATTTTTCTAACTGAAAATGTTTACCTGTTTGTGACTTTCTCACTTGCTATGCTCTCGGGCATAGCTATGTGACATGTATTATTTACTTCAGGTGAGAGAGCGTATGACCCGAAACGCTTCCACTACAGGGTCCGCAGAATCATGATTGACGACCACAACGTCCCCACGCTCGAGTAAGTCACGGGTCACATTGCCAGAAAGGGGCCGAATACCGTGGGCTTGGCGCTTGAGAAAATTCGTGCTTTGGAAAGTTTTTCATTGTACGAAAAAAGTCTTGTATTTGAAATCAGGGAAATGCTGCTGTTCTCCAGGGAAGTGAGCGACTGGCTGGCTAAGGACCCTGAAAACGTCGTGGCAGTTCACTGTAAGGGCGGAAAAGGTAAATCCACCCTTTAAAAGAGGTTCCCTCTTTGTAAAGAAATTGAAAAGAAATATTGACCTGTGAGAACAAAAACAATTAGTCAGTATTAAAGATTAACACTTTAAAAGATTGGCTTCAAGACAGGAGGAAGGAAAGGGAAGAGCAGAAGGGGAAAAGAAAAAAGAACAATGAGGGAAGGAAAAAGAGTAAAGGAAGGTTGGGAATATTTTCCCCTGCTTACTAAATATTTGGATTAGTTTACTTTTGACTTGCTAATGCAAGTCTGTTATCTTACATTGTAAGTCTGTTTCTTACATGATGTTTACCTTTGGAATAGGATAACACTTTTTATGTTAAGGGTACTTTTTAATTGACAGATTATATATGCTTATGGCATGAACCATATTTTTGTAGTTACATTTGTTGTGGAGTGGCTGAATCCAACTGATTAACGTATGTATCACTTTATCATGCTTATTTCATTATGGTTAATATGCTTTTCCCTAATGACTGGTGACACTGAGCATTTTCAAAAATAAATTTGTTCGGTTGTTCACTTTACATCTCAATCACAGCTCCCTCCCACTGTCTTCCTCTTTACTCCCTTCTCAGAAAAGGGAGTCTCCCTTAAAAACCCACCCCAGCTCATCATATGGCATCAGGACTTGGTAATTCTCTTCTATTGAGGCCAGGCAAAGCAGCCCAGCTAAGGGAAGTGATCCAATATCAGGCAGCTGAGTCCATGTCAGATATGACCCACACTCCCTTTGTTGCTAGGGGACTCACATGAAAACCAAGCTGCCTGTCAGCTACATGTGTGTCGTGGGCCTGTGTCCAGTCCATGCATGCTCTTTGGTTGGTGCTTGAGTCTCTTTAAGACCTTATGGGCCTAGGTTAGCTGACTCTGTTGGTCTTCTTTAGGGGTTCTTGTCCCCTTCAGGACCTTCTATCCTTCCCCACACTCCTCCACAAGACTTCCCTAGCTCCACCTAACGTTTGGCTGTGGGTCTCAGCATCTGTTTGTTCTGCTGCTGGGTGGACTCTCAGAGGACTGTCATGCTAGGCTTCTGCCTGCAAGCATTAGCAGAGTTTTATTAATAGTGTCAGGGGTTGGCTCTCTCCTATGGGGTGGGTCTCAGGTTGGGCCAGTCATTAGTTGGCTTTTCTCTCTTTCTCTGCTGCATCTTTATCCCTGCACATCCTGTAGGCAAGGTAGATTTTGGGTTGAAGGTTTGTGAGTGGGTTGGTGTCCCCCTCCCTCCACTACAAGTCCCACCTGGCTAGGAGGTAACCTCTTTAGTCTCCATGTCCCCCACCAGCTAGGAGTCTTGGCTAGAGTCACTTCCGTATCCTCGCAGGAGCCTACTCTGTCATAGGTCTCCAGCTTGTCTCAGAGATGTCCTTCCCTGTCCATTTCCTTTCTCTCTCTCTCAGCTCTCTCACTCCCACCCCCGATCTCTACATCTGACCCCAACCCTTGTTTTTCTCCCCACACCCTCTCCCACCCAGTCCCCTCTCTTCATCCACTGTCAAAGTCCATTGTATTTCCCCTTCTGAGTGGGACTCATCCATTTCTAGAGTTTTGATCAACCTCCATTCTGATTTCCATAATGTCTGTACCTGTTTGCATTCCCATCAGCAGTGAATAACTATTTCCCACTTCTTTACATCCACACCACAATTTGATGTCTTCTTCTTCTTCTTCTTCTTCTTCTTCTTCTTCTTCTTCTTCTTC